>NC_081320.1:74544978-74849333 GCF_026419965.1 Kogia breviceps | reverse complement strand
CAAACCTCCCCCTTCTCACAACCCTATTTTTCTTTCACAATCAGAAAAGAAGTCAGTGGAGAACAGCAAACAGAAGTGGACCAAAAAATATTCAAATAACTTATCTTTTAAATTTGGGTACAGTAATGTCTGGAACTTTTGAGTATTTTTATTTTTCATCTTTTAAAAATTTTTATTTATTTTATTTATTTTGGGCTGCATTGGGTCTTCATTGCTGTACGCGGGCTTTCTCTAGTTGCAGTGAGACGGGACTACTTTTTGTTGTGGTGTGTGGTCTTCTCATGGCGGTGACTTCTCTTGTTGCAGAGCACAGGCTCTAGGCACGCGGGCTTCAGTAGTTGTGGCTCACAGGCTCTAGAGCGCAGGCTCAGTAGTTGTGGTGCACGGACTTAGTTGCTCTGCAGCATGTGGGATCTTCCCAGACCTGGGCTCGAACCCGTGTCCCCTGCATTGGCAGGCAGATTCTTAACTGCTGCACCACTGGAGAAGCTCTGTATTTTTCATCTTTAAAAACATATCTTTGAATATCTTCAAAACTTGGATGACTAGGATATTATTTAAACATAATAAGCACATGAACTTTGAAGATAATAAACTTGGGTTTTAGAGTAATACAACAATTATACAGTCAGATAAAATGTATTGGGGAGGACATGAGAAAACAAGGACCATCCTGCACTGCTATAAGTATGCTATGTGGTATAGCCATTCCAGAAACAACCTGGCAGGACCTAGTAAAATTAATTACCATATTACATATGGCCCAGCAATCCCAGTCCTGCATATATATCCCATATGCCCACATTCCATACTGTGATGTTTGCACAGATATTCACCAAGATATCACTTGCGATAGCATAGAAATAGAGGCAACTTGGGTGTCCATCACTGGTGAAAGGTTATGTAAAGTACAATGCAGTCATATCATAGAATACTAATCAACAGAAAGGAACTGAACTCATATACAACATGGATAGATATTATAAACCTTACCTCCTGGGCTTCCTTAACATGGCCACCTACTTCATCAAGAATGCAAGAAGAGGGCTTCCCTGGTGGTGCAGTGGTTGAGAGTCCGCCTGCCGATGCAGGGGACGCGGGTTCGTGCCCCGGTCCGGGAAGATCCCACATGCCGCGGAGCGGCTGGGCCCGTGAGCTGTGGCCACGGAGCCTGTGCTCCGCAATGGGAGAGGCCACAACAGTGAGAGGCCCGCGTACCAGAAAAAAAAAATAAATAAATAAAGAATGCAAGAAGAATCTCTAGCTCCACTTTGCTAACAAAGTCTTATATTTAATGTATCCTAATCAAATATAATCATGAGAATGACAGCCCATCATACTTGCCATATTCTCTTGATTAAAAGCAAGTCACAGGTCCCATCCACACTCAAGGGGAAAGAGATTACACAAAGATGTGAATGCTAAGAGAATAATAATTAGGGGGTCACCTTAGGGTCTGTCACCACACCAGGAAACGTTCTAGACAATGAGATTACATCAGTGAGCAAAAGGAAAGAAAGTCTCCCTTCAGAGAGAATACAATTGTGTGTGTGTGTGTATCCTCTTTTTAAAATCAATAATATGATATTGTATATAATCCTTTGCATCTTACCATTTCATTTTATAACCTAGCTTGGAAAATTTTCCCTTCAAGTGCTTATAGAATTATGTTATTCTTTATAACAGGTGTATAATATATTCAACCATTACCCAACTCATGAACTCTGAGATTGTTTCTAGGTTTCCCATTTAACAATGCTGCAAGAAATGCCCTCATACATGTATCATTAAGTTCTTGTGCAGGTTTATCCAAACAGAGTATCCCCTTAAGGCCAAATAAAGGTTCTACTCTGTTCTAGCCTTGGATCTGCTTCATTCTAGTTATGGGAACTTGAGAAAATTACTTAAGACTTTGTATTTTATTTTCCTGCTCTACTACAGAAGGATAATTGAAATGCATTCATGTTCAAAATGCACAAAATATGCATCCAGAGCACGGTAGACAATTTATATATTACTCTGCTTTTCTTGAGCACTTTATCAACTACTTTATGAAATACAACCCAAACCTTTTGTATCTTCCAAATTAGATGAGATAAAAGGGGTGTTCATGGAATGGTGATAAAAAGAGAGAAATAGGGTAGGATGATAGTGTCTTTTGTGTGACAATAAGGTGATTGGGAGCCTCTAGATAGCTTCAGGATGAAGGGTGGTCCCCCAAAAGACCAAGGCTTGATTAGAGGATTGGAACTTTCAGCCTCACCCCACCTTGGATCTCGGGGGAAGGGAGAAGGGCTCGAAGTTGAGTTAATCATCATTGGCCAATGATGTAATCAGTCATGAGTGTGTAACGAAGATTCCATAAAGACTCTAAATAATGGGGTTCAGAGAGATCCCAGGTTGCTGAACATACTGAGGTACTGGGAGAGTGGTTCTCCCAGAGAGGGCACAGAAGTTCTGCATGCCAGCAGCCCCGTATCTTGCCATATGTGTTGCTTCCATTTGGCTGTTCCTGAGTTGTATCTTTTATAACAAGCCAGAAAATGCAAAAAGAGAGAAAGAGAGAGGTAATTTTGAAACAAGGATAGATAATGTCCCTCTACGCTCCCTGATCTACTTGGCCTCGACATTTCCTATTGCCCAATCCTGTCCAATTTAATTGTCTTAATCAAGACCTATCCCTTCTTCCTTTTTCTTTATTATTTGAAACATTTACCCTTAAATATACACTCTCTGTGTCTTTCAAAAGGACACATAGATAATATAATTTTAACTCAATATACTTACATAATTTAAAGTTAATGTGCTTGTGAGGGGTGCCATAGAACAAATATACATCTAAATAGCAATGTTCTTACTTATATAATGTGCCCAACCCGGAGTAAGACTAGTGCAAACTGTGCTACAGATAGGAAGGACTCACTAATGAAACTGATATTTGAGGAAGGGGAAATGCAGTCATGGCTTCAAATCGCACCGTAATTGTGGCCCCCTCTCTTAAAGCTTGCTCTGCCCAAAAAGGCTGATGAGTCTCAGGAGATGTCTGATTATGTGACCGCCACCTCCACAATGCT
This sequence comes from Kogia breviceps, assembly GCF_026419965.1. Lineage (NCBI taxonomy): Eukaryota > Metazoa > Chordata > Mammalia > Artiodactyla > Physeteridae > Kogia > Kogia breviceps. Next base: position 74,846,259 of record NC_081320.1, on the reverse strand, counting down.
CATAAAACATGGGATTCTTTAGCTTTCAATATGTGTTTCTTCATTAAAAAAAATAATAATAAGCTTTTCCTTAGCTTTAAATTTGAGAAAAAGACATGAGGGGAGGGAACTCAAGAAAGTTTTCCTTCAGTTCCAAATAAAAGAGAAGTTAAAGACTTTTCCTGATGAGAAAGGTGGAATTAAACTCCTTGTGTGCAGAATTTTTTCTGTCTCCTAAAGAAAAGAACAGCTTTACCAAGAAATCAAGTTCTTTCTTGCCTGCATCTGCAAGTGTAGGGATCTGTGCAGAGTGACACCTAGTGGTCTCCAGAACGCCTTTAGCAGCAAGAGTAATGAAGTCTGAATGCATGTGGATTGAGCATCTGTAAAAGAGCCTTTTTTCCCTCCCACACACACATCCCTAAGCTGTGAACAAACTGAGTCATTAACTGGTTTTGATTCCAATACCACGACTTTCTGGCCACATATCCACTTATTGTCAAATCATAGAGAAAATTAATATTTAATATTTGAGGAGTGGGTAGAAGTCACAGAGTGGAAAGGCATAGTGATTCCAATGTGCAAGAAAAATGATTTGTCCAAATCTGGAATCTGCAAGGCAGCAACAAATCACAGTATCCAACCCAATAGATATCAAAGGAGCAATGGCTTTTGTGGTTATATTCTTCTGAGTTCATGCCCGAGTTCATTCCCACGTAGTTCCCGCTCTGCCTTTAAGACCTCACCTGTGTGGACCTCTCCAGTTGCCCATCTGTATTCCTGATTGGACTGGGGAACTTAGGGGGCTAAGAAGTTTATAATGGAATGAGGACGTTTCAGCTTATCCTGATGATCTGTTGCTATCCAGGAGACATTTAAAATTCCTCCATGGTGCTGTAAGAAAGGAGTTTCTACTTCCTCCTTTTATCAATAGCTTACCTCTAAAGTGGGCTCCAGAAAATTTTGGATTTGGACTCTTGTGGCTTGAATTGACAAGGACTTCTTTTTAGGGGACCTGACAAGTAAAAATTGAGGGAAGCCCTTTAGAATTCATCACATTTAAATCTTCTTAAAGCTCCATTTTGGGGCTTCCCTGGTGACACAGTGGTTAAAAATCCACCTGCCAATGCAGGGGACATGGGTTCAAGCCCTGGTCCAGGAAGATCCCACATGCTGCAGAACAACTAAGCCCATGCACTGCAACTACTGAACCTGTGCTCTAGAGCCCACGAGCCACAACTACTGAGCCCACATGCCACAACTACTGAAGCCCACTCACCTAGAGCCCATGCTCCGCAACAAGAGAAGCAACCACAGTGAGAAGCCCGCACACTGCAATGAAGAGTAGTCACTGCTCAACGCAACTAGAGAAAAGCCCACATGCAGCAACGAAGACCCAATCCAACCAAAGATAAAATTTAAAAATTTATTAAAAGAAAAAAATTTTTTTAAACCTCCATTTTGAGGATTAAAAAATGTCAGATACAATAAATATGACTGAATTTGGCCACCAAAGCAAGTAGTGGCAGAAAATTCTGGAAAATAATAACTGAAGGAAAGAATTTTGTGGGAGAATTTAAAGTAGCTCAAATTCTAGTAAAACCTGGGGTAGTTGGTTTTCCCAACTTATAAACTAAAGGTTAACTGGCCCCAAACTTTGCAGGTCCCAGGCTCCTTTTTTACCTGGGACCTGTATCATTTCATTATATTTTATAGTTGATTTTTAAGAACTCTGTCCAAAGAGAATCCACAGAATATTTTCTATCACAAAATTGGATGATGGACCCTAATGATTTACAAAAATGTGTTTCTCTTTGTGATTTCTACAGATGTAACTCTACCTAATCGGACTTGGAATATTCCTTTCCTAACCCATTACCTTATAAGTTGTTCAACCCCTTCTTGATGAACTTCAAACCTGTTCAATCCAAAGAGTAAGAAATCTTTAGACACATTTCTTCCTCTACTCTCTACGGTTTTATGTTCCCTGTCACCTTAAAGTAAAATCTTTTTAAAACAACATACTATTTTGTCCTGTAGAGCACTTTTGACTCTGAGATCAGCCAATTATGGCCTATACTGCATTAGTTCAATAGAGATTCTCCATTTTAAAAACTAATATGGAACTTGCATTTGACCATGTGGTTAGGGATATGGTTGTTGGCAAAATCTTTTTAAAGAAATAATAATTTCAAACGGAGTAAAATAAGGACATATCTGACCTTTCTTATTTTTAATCAGTATCTTAATAAGTTTTTTTTTAAATGACCTGGGTGTGTGCACTCCTTCACTCCCCATTCTTCAGTTAATTAATTAATTAGTTAATTAATTAGATAATAAAGATAAGCATTTTTCCGTATGTAGATGGCTTCATTTTATTGTCATGCATGTAGTGGTCTTAATAGATGTTGGCTCTACTTTCTACACCAAACACTTACAGTCAAACAGAAGCCCAGGCACCATGTTTGAAAGAGGTCCACAGCACCAACATTCACTGGCTTAAGGTTAAAAACCTCAAGAACAACATAATTCATTCAAGTATTTAGGTGTATTTTGTAGGTAATGCTTAGATTGCCAAAGCAATACATTCTGTTGGTGTTCTACTGAATTATTTTGTGTCCCATATGGGGAATTTGGTTACACCCATTATAAAATATGTCTGGCTATAATTAGAGACCAAAGTTTTAGGGTCTTGAATATCCTTCTTTAATGAACTATAATGAACCCAAAACTACTTCTTTAGGGGAGTTTTGGCCTAGCCCAGGGATACGTCTCTCCTTATCTTGATGTGCATGGTTCCAGGGAAGGCACCAGGGGAGGAATGGTCTTTTATTCTGGACATGTGTCTTTCTTTGGTTCTTCAACTGTCCCCAGAGGGTATAAACCCTAGGCCCAGCACTGCTGAGTGGAAGAGAACACAGTTCCTGGGAATTCCCTGGTTGTCCAGTGGTTAGAACCCTGCTCTTCCACTTCAGGGGGTCTGGGTTCAATCCCTGGTTTGGGGAACTAAGATCCCACAAGCTGGGCAGCACAGCCAAAAAAAAAAAAGAAAAGAAAAGAAAAGAAAAGAAAAGAAACTGAAGAATGTGATTAGAATGAAGATTAAATATTACATTAAATTACATTTGAAAATATTCCCCCCAAAATATGTACAAATGCTTATGCCTTTTCACATTAAGGATGAGTAATTTGAACTCAGAGCTACTCAATATTTATCAAAAGTTGCAATGAGGATAACAATATTAATAGGAAAATCTTCGGTAAACTTATGGGCCACTTCTTGAATCAAGAAACTAAGTTAGGGGCTTCCCTGGTGGCACAGTGGTTGAAAGTCCACCTGCCGATGCAGGGGACACGGGTTCGTGCCCCTGTCCGGGAAAATCCCACATGCTGCAGAGCGGCTGGGCCGCGGCTGGGCCCGTGAGCCATGGCCGCTGAGCCTGCGCGTCCGGAGCCTGTTCTCCGCAACGGGAGAGGCCGCAACAGTGAGAGGCCTGCATACTGCAAAAAAAAAAAAAAAGAAAAAAAAAAGAAACTAAGTTAGGAAAAATGAAACTGACTAAATTTAGAAAATACAGCTTCACAAGAGGAATTAAAAATATAAATCAGGGGCTTCCCTGGTGGTACAGTGGCTAAGAATCCGCCTGCCCATGTAAGGGACATGGGTTTGAGCCCTGGTCTGGGAAGATCCCACATGCCACAGAGCATCTAAGCCCATACACCGCAACTACTGAGCCTGTGCTCTAGAACCCACGAGCCGCTACTGAGCCCATGCACCACAACTACTGAAGCCCTCGTGCCTATAGCCCATGCTCTGCAACTGCAACAAGAGAAGCCACCACAATGAGAAGCCAAAGAGTAGCCCCCAATCACCACAACTAGAGAAAGCCTGCGCACAGCAACGAAGACCCAATGCAGCCAAAAATAAATAAAATAAATAAATTTAAATATATATATATATATATATATATATATATATATATATATATATATATATATAACAACATAAGAAATGTTTAGATATATTCCTGGAATTTTTTACCAGGAATTTTTGGGATACATCTCTAATATTTTGAGATAAAATCATGAAAGATATTTATAAGTACATATCCATGAAAAAAAATCATATCTTTCATATGCCATATTCATCTCACATTTTCATCTGCCATTGACAGGTAAAGAATCTTAGTGTTCCTGGAGGATATCAGATTCTGGAAGACAAGTGTTCTTATTACTTCACTGCACTGGCCTCTTTAGGAATATTATATTCAAGGTTGCAAGGTGACTTTGAATATACACAAGTTCAAACAGCCTTATAACTTTTTGGACCATTGAGGTACTACTTCCCTCCTTTATCCATGGATGCTATAATACAGTGTTCCCTGTAATAGAAAGAGAGAATAATTCTGTCTTCCACTCCACCCACCTCCCTGATTCTTTGCTCCAACCTGTCTAATTCAAATAGAGAATTGCTGGGTGCTTACCTGGCAACTTGTTTAACTGTTGACTAACACTTTCCTAAATGTTCCTTGAGGAGACATGGAAAGCAGAAAAACAGGCTGTTTAAAGGAGCGTGTGGGTGTGTGTGTGAGTGCACACACACATGGTCTGTGTATATATGTGTGTCTGGGGAACATGCATTTCCTGATGTTCTTTACCTATTAAAATTCCTAAATCACAGGGCCCCAAAATACATGAACAAAACCTGACAGAACTGAGCAGAAAATTACACAATTTAATAAGAATAATTAGAAACTTAAATACCTCACTTCTAATCATGGAAAGAACAACAAGACAAAAAGTCAACAAGGAAATAGAAGACTTGGATAATTCTGTAAACCAACTAGAGCTAGCAGATATCTATAGAACACTTCATCCAAGAGCAAAATACACTTCCTTCTCAAATGTACATGAGACATTCTTCAGGATAGACTATATGTTAGACCATAATATAAATTACAATAATGAGAGAAATATTACAAAGTACATTCTTTGCCCATGATGGAATGAAATTAGATATCAATAACAGAAAGAAATTTGGGAAATTAGCAAACATGTGGAGATTAAACAACACACTACTAAATAATCAATGGGCCAAAGAAGAAATCACGAGAAAAATGAGAAAATATATTGAGATGAATGAAAATGAAAATACAACATATTAAAATTATGGGAAGCAGTGAAAGTAGTGCTGAGAGGGTTACGTATAGCTGTAAATATCTATATTTTAAAAGAAGAAAGATCTCAAATCAATAACTTAGACTTCCATCATAAGAAACTAAAAAAAGAACAGAAAATTAAAGCAAAAGGAGGAAGGAAATAATAGAGATTGAACTGGAAATGAATGAAATAAATAACAGAAAAATAACAGAGAAAAATCAATAAAATTAAAATTCAATTCCTTGAAAAGATCAACGCAGGGCGTGGGTGTGGTGGGATGAGTTGCGAGATTGGGATTGACACATATACACTAATACGTATAAAATAGATAACTAATAAAAACCTGTATAAAAAAATAAACAGAAGGAAGTTCAAAAAAATGTAAACAAATTAAAAGATCTAATAAGAAAATTTTAATGAAACTTTTAGTCTAACATGTAAATTCTAAAATAAAATCATATATCTCTTTCAAAAAAAAAAAGAAAGGAGCAACATAATTTACAAATGTTTATCTAGACTGGGCCACAAAAACAGCAAGAAGACTCAAATTACTAAAATCAGAAATGAAATAGGGAGTATTACTATCAACCTTACAGAAATAAAAAGCATTATAAGGTAATACCAAAAAAAAAATTATATGCCAATAAATTAGATACCCAGATAAAATGGACAAATTCCTAGAAAGAAACAAACTACCAAAACTGATTCAAGAAGAATTAGAATATCTAAATAGACCTATAACAAGTAAAGAAATTGAATCAGTAATACTACATACACACATACATTATAAATAAACCTTCCCACTAAGGAATCCCAGGATGAGATGGCTTCACTGGTGAATTCTACCAAATGTTTAAAGAAGAACAAACACCAATTCTTCACAAACTCTGCCACAAAATAGAAGAGGAGGGAATATTCCCTAACTTGTTCTATCAGTCCAGAATTACTGACTCAAAACTAGACAAAGATGTCACAGGAAAGGAAGCAACAGACCAATTTCTCTTAGGAATATAAATGCAAAAATCCTCAACAATGCTAGCAAACTGAATCCAGCAACATATAAAAAGTACATCATGACCAAGTGAGATTTACCCCAGGAATGCAAGGTTGGTTCAATATATAATTATCAACCATGTAATATACCATATTAATAGAAAGAATATAGAATAAAACCCACATGGTCATCTCAATAGACATAGAAAAGGCATTTGACAAAATCAAAATCAATCACCATTTCATGAATAAGAATGCTCAACAAGTCAGGAATAGAAGGAACTTCCTCAACCTGATAAAGATCATCTATGAAAAACCCACAGTTAATATTATACTTAATGGAAAAAGAAGGAAAGCTTCCCCCCTAAATCAAGAATAAGACAAAGAGTGAATTCCCTGGTGGTCCAGTGGTCAGGGCTGTGCACTTTCACTGCCAAGGACCCAGGCTTAATCCCTGGTCAGGGAACTAAGATCCCATAAGCTTTAGCATGACCAAAAAAAAAAAAAAAAGAATAAGACAAAAATATCCATTCTCTACATTTCTTTTTTTTTAAGATTTACTTATTTATTTTTTTAAATTTATTTTTGGCTGTGTCAGATCTTAGTTGCAGCCTGTGGGATCTTCATTGATGAACACGGGCTCTTCGTTGCAGCGCACTGGCTTCTCTCTATTTGTGTCGCACAGGCTCCAGGGTACCTGGACTCTGTAGTTTGCAGCAGGCGGGCTCTCTAGTTGAGGCGTGCAAGCTCAGTAGTTGTGGTATGTGAGCTTAGTTGCCCCGCGGCATGTGGAATCTTAATTCCCTGACCAGGGATCAATCCCGCATCCCCTGCATTGTAAGACGAATTCTTTACCATTGAACAACAAGGGATGTCCCTCTTTACACTTCTATTAAACATTCTACTAGGGGTTCTAGCCGGGGCAATTAGGCAAGAAAAGGAAGTAATAGGCATACAGGAAAGGAAGAAAAAAGGAAAAACTATCTCTATTTGCAGATGTCATGACGTTGTTCATAGAAAATCCTAAGGAATCCATATAAAAACTATTAGAACTAATAAATTCAGCAAGTTTTCAGGATACAAGGGAAATATATAAAAGTCAATTGGGGCTTCCCTGGTGGTGTAGTGGTTAAGAATCCGCCTGTCAATACATGGGACACGAGTTCGAGCCCTGGTCCGGGAAGATCCCACATGCCACAGAGCAACTAAGCCCATGTGCAACAACTACTGAGCCTGTGCTCTAGAGCCCATGGACCACAACTACTGAAGCTGGTGTGCCTAGAGCCCATGCTCCACAGCTAGAGAAGCCACCACAATGAGAAACCCGTGCACTGCAACAAAGAGCAGCCCCTGCTCGCTGCAACTAGAGAAAGCCTGCACGAAGACCCAACGCAGCCAAAAATAAATAAATAAATTTATTTTTAAAAAGGTCAGTTGGGCTTCCCTAGTGGCGCAGTGGTTGAGAGTCTGCCTGCTGATGCAGGGGACACGGGTTCGTGCCCCGGTCCAGGAAGATCCCACATGCCATGGAGCGGCTGGGCCCATGAGCCATGGCCGCTGGGCCTGCATGTCCAGAGCCTGTGATCTGCAACGGGAGAGGCCACAGCAGTGAGAGGCCTGTGTACCGCAAAAAAATAAATAACTAAAAATAAAACATTAAATTCAAATAATAATTGTATTTTTATACACTAGCAATAAATAATCTGAAAATGAAATTAAGAAAATAATTCCACTTACAACAGTATCAAAAACAATAAAATACCTAGGAATAAATTTAGTACAAAATAAGTGAAAAATACTGTTGAAAGAAATTAAAGAATATCTAAATAAACAGAAAGAAATTGCACAATCATAGATTGGAAAGCTTAATGTTGTTAAGATTCCAATACTCTCCAAATTGATCTACAGATATAATCAAATCCCAGCTGACTTTTTGCAGAAATTGCCAACCTGATCCTAAAATTTACACGGAAATGCAAGAGACCCAAAATAGGCAAAAACAATTGGAAAAAGAGCAACATAATTGGAGAATTCAAATAAAATTTCCTGATTTCAAAACTCACTATAAATCTTCAGTAATCAGGACAGTGTGGTACTGGCATAAAGGTAGACATAAACATCACTGGAATATATTTCAGAGTCCAGAAATAAACCTTACATTATGGTCAGTTTGTTTGGGGGAATCAGTTGAGAATAGGGAACTCCAAAGAGACAGAAAATAGATTAGTAGTTGTCAGGGGCTAGAGAGATGGAGGCAGTGGGGAGGATGAAGAGCAACTGTTATTCATGGTGACTGGGTTCCTTTTCAGATAATGAAAGTATTATGGAAATACATAGTGGTAATGTTTGCAAACTTTTACGAATATATAAAAATTCAGAGTTGCACACTTTCTAAGAAATGAATGAATGAATGGATGGATGAATATTCTTTTTTTTTTTTTTTTGAGTTTGAAATTGAACTTTTTAAAAAAAATTTTTTAATGTCTTTATTGGACTATAATTGCTTTACAGGGTGTGTTAGTTTCTGCTTTATAACAAAGTGAATCAGATATACATATACATATATCCCAATATCTCCTTCCTCTTGCGTCTCCCTCCCACCCTCCCTATCCCACCCATCTAGGTGCACACAAAGCACCAAGCTGATCTCCCTGTGCCATGCGGCTGTTTCCCACTAGCTATCTATTTTACATTTGGTAGTGTATATATGTCCATGCCACTCTCTCACTTTGTCCCAGCTTACCCTTCCCCCTCCCCGTGTCCTCAAGTCCATTCTCTATATCTGCATCTTTTATTCCTGTCCTGCCCCTAGGTTCTTCAGAACCTTTTTTTTTTTTTTTTAGATTCCATATATATGTGTTAGCATATGGTATTTGTTTTTCTCTTTCTGACTTACTTCACTCTGTATGACAGTCTCTAGGTCCATCCACCTCACTGCAATAACTCATTATCGTTTCTTTTTATGGCAGAGTAATATTCCATTGTATACATGTGCCACATCTTCTTTATCCATTAATCTGTTGATAGATGCTTAGGTTGCTTCCATGTCCTGGCTATTGTAAACAGAGCTGCAATGAATACTGTGGTACATGACTTTGCAATGAATACTGTGGTACATGGTTTTCTCAGGGTATATGCCCAGTAGTGGGATTGCTGGGTCATATGGTAGTTCTACTTTTAGTTTTTTAAGGAACCTCCATACTGTTCTACATAGTGGCTGTATCAGTTTACATTCCCACCAACAGTGCAAGAGGGTTCCCTTTTCTCCACACCATCTTCAGCATTTCCTGTTTGTAGATTTTTTGAGGATGGCCATTCTGACTGGAGTGAGGTGAAAGCTCATTGTAGTTTTGATTTGCATTTCTCTAATGATTAGTGATGTTGAGCATTCTTTCATGTGTTTATTGGCAATCTGTATATCTTCTTTGGAGAAATGTCTATTTAGGTCTTCTGTGCATTTTTGTATTAGGTTGTTTGTTTTTTTGATATTGAGCTGCATGGGATGCTTATAAATTTTGGAGATTAATCCTTTGTCATTTGCCTCCCTTGTAAATATTTTCTTACATTCTGAGGATTGTCTTTTTTTCTTGTTTATGTTTTCCTTTGCTGTGCAAAAGCTTTTAAGTTTCATTAGATCCCATTTGTTTATTTTTATTTTTATTAACATTTCTCTAGAAGGTGGGTCAAAAAGGATCTTGCTGTGATTTATGTCATAGAGTGTTCTGTCTATGTTTTCCTATAAGAGTTTTATACTACCTGGCCTTACATTTAGGTCTTTAATCCATTTTAAGTTTATTTTTGTATATGGTGTTAGGGAGTGTTCTAATTTAATTCTGTTACATGTAGCTGTCCAGTTTTCCCAGCACCACTTATTGAAGAGGCTGTCTTTTCTCCATTGTATATTCTTGCCTCCTTTATCAGAGATCAGGTGACCATATGTGCGTGGGTTTATCTCTGGGCTTTCTATCCTGTTTCATTGATCTATAATTCTGTTTTTCTGCCAGTACCATACTGTCTTGATTACTGTAGCTTTGTAGTATAGTCTGGTATCCAGAAGCCTGATTCCTCCAGCTCTCTTTTTCCTTCTCAACATTTCTTTGGCTATTTGGGGTCTTTTGTGTTTCCATACAAATTGTGAAATTTTTTGTGCTAGTTCTGTGAAAAATGCCATTGGTAGTTTCATAGGGATTGCATTGAAACAGTAGATTGCTTTGGGTAACAGTCATTTTCACAATGTTGATTTTTCCAATCCAAGAACATGGTGTATCTCTCCATCTGTTTGTATCATCTTTAATTTCTTTCATCAGTGTCATATAGTTTTCTGCATACAGGTCTTTTGTCTCCTTCGGTAGGTTTATTCCCAGGTATTTTATTCTTTTGGTTGCAATGGTAAATTGGAGTGTTTCCTTAATTTTTCTTTCAGGTTTTTCATCATTAGTGTATAGGAATGCAAGAGATTTCTGTGCATTAATTTTGTATCCTGCTACTTTATCAAATTCATTGATTAGGTCTAGTAGATTTCTGGTAGCATCTTTAGGATTCTCTATGCATAGTATCATGTCATCTGCAAACAGTGACAGCTTTACTTCTTCTTTTCCAATTTGGAATCCTCTTATTTCTTTCTCTTCTCTTATTGCTGTGGCTAAAACTTCCAAAACTATGTTGAATAACAGTGGTAAGAGTGGATATCCTTGTCTTGTTCCTGCTCTTAGTGGAAATGGTTTCAGTTTTTCACCATTGAGAATGATGTTGGCTGTGGGCTTGTCATATATGGCCTTTATTATGTTGAGGTAAGTTCCCTCTATGCCTACTTTCTGGAGGGTTTTTATCATAAATGGGTGTGGACTTTTGTCAAAAGCTTTTTCTCACCTATTGAGATGATCATGTGGTTTTTCTCCTTCAATTTGTTAATGTGGTGTGTCACATTGATTGATTTGTGTATATTGAAGAATCCTTGCATTCCTGGGATAAACCACACTTGATCATGGTGTATGATCCTTTTAATGTGCTGTTGGATTCTGTTTGCTAGTATTTTGTTGAGGATTTTTGCATCTATGTTCATCAGTGATATTGACCTGTAGTTTTCTCTCTTTGTGATATCTTTGTCTGGTTTTGGTATCAGGGTGATGGTGGCTTCGTCGAATGAGGTTCAGAGTGTTTCTCCCTCTGCTATCGTTTGGAAGAGTTTGAAAAGGATAGTTGTTAGCTCTTCTTTAAATGTTTGATAGAATTCACTGGTGAAGCCCTCTGGTCCTGGGCTTTTGTTTGTTGGAAGATTTTTAATCACAGTTTCAATTTCAGTGCTTGTGATTGTTCTGTTTATATTTTCTATTTCTTCCTGGTTCAGTCTCAGAAGGTTGTGCTTTTCTAAGAATTTGTCTATTTCTTCCAGATTGTACATTTTATTGGCATATAGTTGCTTGTAGTATCTCTCATGATCCTTTATATTTCTCCAGTGTCAATTGTTACTTCTCCTTTTTCATTTCTAATTCTATTGATTTGAGTCATCTCCCTTTTTTTCTTGATGAGTCTGGCTAATGGGTTATCAGTTGTGTTTATCTTCTCAAAGAACCAGCTTTTGGTTTTATTGATCTTTGCTATTGTTTCCTTCATTTATTTCTGATCTGATCTTTGATTTCTTTCTGTCTGCTAACTTTTATTCTTCTTTTTCTCATTGCTTTAGGTGCAAGGTTAGGTTGTTTATTTGAGATTTTTCTTGTTTCTTGAGATAGGATTGTATTACTATAATCTTCCTTCTTAGAACTGCTTTTGCTGCATCCCATAGGTTTTGGGTCATCATGTTTTCATTTACATTTGTATTTTTTGATTTCCTCTTTGATTTCTTCAGTGATCTTTTGCTTATTTAGTAGTGTATGGTTTAGCCTCCATTAGTTTGTATTTTTTACAGATTTTTTCCTGTAATTGATATCTAGTCTCATAGCATTGAGGTCAGGAAAGATACTTGATAGAATTTCAATTTTCTTAAATTTGCCAAGGCTTGATTTGTGACCCAAGATATGATCTATCCTGGAGAATGTTCTATGAGCCCTTGAGAAGAAAGTGTGTTCTGCTGTTTTTGGATGGAATGTCCTATAAATATCAACTAAGTCCATCTTATTTAATGTATCTTTTAAAGCTTGTGTTTCCTTATTTTCATTTTGGATGATCTGTCCATTGGTGAGAGTGGGGTGTTAAAGTCCCTTACTATGATTGTGTTACTGTCGATTTCCCCTTTTATGGCTATTAGCATTTGCCTTATGTATTGAGGTGCTCCTGTGTTGGGTGTTTAAATATTTACAGTTGTTATATCTTCTTCTTGGATTGATCCCTTGATCATTATATAGTGTCCTTCTTTGTCTCTTGTAATAGACTTTATTTTAAAATCTATTTTGTCAGATATGAGAATTGCTACTTCAGCTTTCTTTTGACTTCTATTTGCATGGAGTATCTTTTTCCATTGCCTCACTTTCAGTCTGTATGTGTCCCTAGGTCTGAAATGGGTCTCTTGTAGACAGCGTATATATGGGTCTTGTTTTTGTATCCATTCAGCCAGTCTATGTCTTTTGGTTGGAGCATTTAATCCATTTACATTTAAGGTAATTATCAATATGTAAGTTCCTATTACCATTTTCTTAATTGCTTTGAGTTTGTTATTGTAGGTCTTTTCCTTTTCTTGTGTTTCCTGCCTAGAGAAGTTCCTTTAGCATTTGTTGTAAAGCTGGTTTGGTGGTGCTGAATTTTCTTAGCTTTTGCTTGTCTGTAAAGGTTTTAATTTCTCCATCTAAGCTGAATGAGATGCTTGCTGGGTAAAGTAATCTTGGTTGTAGGTTTTTCCCTTTCATCACTTTAAATATGTCCTGCCACTCCCTTCTGGCTTGTAGAGTTTCTGCTGAAAGATCAGCTGTTAACCTTATGGGGATTCCCTTGTATGTTATTTGTTGTTTTTTCCTTGCTGCTTTTAATATTTTTTCTTTGCATTTAATTTTTGATAGTTTGGTTAATATGTGTCTTGGTGTGTTTCTCCTTGGATTTATCCTGTATGGGACTCTTGGCACTCTCTGGACTTGAATAACTATTTCCTTTCCCATATTAAGGAAGTTATCAACTATAATCTCTTCAAATATTTTCTCAGTCCCTTTCTTTTTCTCTTCTTCTTCTTGGACCCCTATAATTCAAATGTTGCTGTGTTTAATGTTGTTCCAGAGGTCTCTGAGACTGTCCTCAATTCTTTTCATTCTTTTTTCTTTATTCTGCTCTGCAGTAGTTATTTCCACTATTTTATTTTCCAGGTCACTTATCCGTTCTTCTGCCTCAATTATTCTGCTGTTGATTCCTTCTAGAGAATTTTTAATTTCATTTATTGTGCTGTTCATCATTGTTTGTTTGCTCTTTAGTTCTTCTAGGTCCTTGTTAAACGTTTCTTGTGTTTTCTCCATTCTATTTCCAAGATTTTGGATCATCTTTACTATCATTACTCTGAATTCTTTTTCAGGTAGACTGCCTTTTTCCTCTTCATTTCTTCGGTCTGACAGGTTTTTACCTTGCTCCTTCATCTTCTGTGTGTTTCTCTGTCTTCTCATTTTGCTTAAGTTACTGTGTTTGGGGTCTCCTTTTTGCAGGCTGCAGGTTCATAGTTCCCATTGTTTTTGATGTCTGCCCCTGGTGGCTAAGGTTTGTTCAGTGGGTTTTGTAGGCTTCCTGGGGGAGGGGACTGGTGCCTGTGTTGTGGTGGATGAGGCTGGTTCTTGTCTTTCTGGTGGGCAGGACCAGGTTTGATGGTGTGTTTTGGGGTGTCTGTGACCTTATTATGATTTTAGGCAGCCTCTCTGCTAATGGGTGTGGTTGTGTTCCTGTCTTGCTAGTTGTTTGTCTTAGGGTGTCCAGCATTGTAGCTTGCTGGTCGTTGAGTGGTGCTGGGTCTCAGTGTTGAGATGGAGATCTCTGGGAGAGCTTTCACCATTTGATATTATGTGGAGCCGGGAGGTTTCTTGTGGATCAGTATCCCGTACTCGGCTCTCCCACCTCAGAGGCACAGGTATGACACCCGGCTGGAGCACCAAGACCCTGTCAGCCACACAGCTCAGAAGAAAAGGGAGAAAAAAATAAAGAAAGAAAGAATAAAATAAAATAATAAAATTAAAACGTTATTAAATAAAAAAATTTAAAATTATTAAAAATTAAAAAGTATTTTTAAAAAACAAACAAAAAATAACAGACAGACAGAACCCTAGGACAAATGGTAAAAACAAATCTATACAGAAAAAAAATCACACAAAGAAGCATACACATAACCACTCACAAAAAGAGATAAAGGAAAAAATGTATATATATGTATATTTTAAAAATAGGAAGAGAGCAACCAAATCAATAAACAAATCTACCAATGATAATAAACTCTAAATACTAAACTAAGATAAACATAAGACCAGAAACAAATTAGATGCAGAAAGCAAACCCCAAGTCTATGGTTGCTCCCAAAGTCCACCGCCTCAATTGTGGGATGATTCATTGTCTATTCCGGTATTCCACAGATGCAGGGTGCATCAAGTTGATTGTGGAGCTTTAATCCGCTCCTCCTGAGGCTGCTGGGAGAAATTTCCCTTTCTTTTCTTTGTTCGCACAGCTCCTGGGGTTCAGCTTTGGATTTGGCCCCGCCTCTGCATGTAGGTCGCCTGAGGGCGTCTGTTCTTCGCTCAGACAGGACAGGGTTAAAGGAGTAGCTGATTCGGGGGCTCTGGCTCACTCAGGCCCGGGGGGGAGGGAGGGTCACTGAGTGCAGAGTGAGCCTGCAGCTGCAGAGGCCCGCATGACGTTGCAACAGCCTGAGGCACACCGTGTGTTCTCCCGAGGAAGTTGTCCCTGGATCACGGGACCCTGGCAGTGGCGGGCTGCACAGGCTCCCAGGAGGGTAGGTGGGGATAGTGACCTGTGCTTGCACACAAGCTTTTTGGTGGCTGCAGAAGCAGCCTTAGTGCTTCATGCCCATCTCTGGGGTCTGCGCTGATATCCGCAGCTCGCACATGTCTCTGGAGCTCGTTTAGGTGGTGCTCTGGATCCCCTCTCCTCGCGCACCCCGAAACAATGGTCTCTTGCCTCTTAGGCAGATGCAGACTTTTTCCCGGGCTCCCTCCTGGCTAGCTGTAGCGCACCAGCCCTCCTCAGGCTGTGTTCATGCCGCCAACCCCAGTCCTCTCCCTGGGAAACAACTGAAGCCCAAACCTCAGCTCCAAGCCCCCGCCCGTGCTGGCGGGTGAGCAGACAAGCCTGTCAGGCTGGTGAGTGCTGGTCAGCACTGATCCTGTGTGCGGGAATCTCTCCACTTTGCCCTCCGCACCCTGTTGCTGCGCTCTCCTCTGTGGCTCCAAAGCTCTTCCCCCGCCCATGCCCCGTCTCCGCCAGTGAAGGGGTTTCCAAGTGTGTGGAAACGTTCAGTAGGTGTTCTGTAGGAGTTGTTCCACGTGTAGATGTATTTCTGATGTATTTGTGGGGGGGAAGGTGATCTCCACATCTTAACTCCTCTACCATGTTGAAGGTCTCCCCCTGGATGAATATTCTAAATTATCCTCATACTTCTGGGCATTTATTAAAGTTTGTCCTGTTAGATAATTATTCTTGAACATATATTTTCTCCCCATATAGACTGTGTGATGCTTGAGGACAGGAATTCCATATTATCCACTTCTGTGTGAAGCAAAATGGTTGTATGTAGTAGGAGATCAATAAACACTTTTTGAATAAATTGGTAGCCTCAACACTTCAAACTTTCATAGTTTTCCCTAGGAGCCTTCAAGATAGACTCCCAAACCTCCAATACAGCCAATCCAGCTTTTCCCAGTCACCTTTGAGATTTGCAGCTATTGCTTGCCAAATATTTAAAACCAAGAGCTTGTTTATATCAATACTGATTGTATTCCATTTCTTGTCTAAAGAGCTACTTTGCTAGAGTGTTTTTCATCAGGAGTTCAGTCATTCAAGTCTCTGTTGTGCTGAACTTCCTGGTCTCCCCAGCCCCTCTGACCAGTATACCCAGGCTTTCCTGTTCTCCTTCCCTCCTTGCTACCTCTGTCTCTCCTGTCCTTCTTCATCTCCCACTTTCTAAATTGGAAGCTCTGTAGCCAAACAATGAACACTTCCTCCATTTTTGTAGTCCCAGTCTAGTGCTAGGCTGAAGTTACCTCCACCTTCTGCTTTGGCCTTCATTCATTCATGCATTCCTTTGTTCAACAAATACATATGCAGTACCTAGTACATACCCTGCACAGTTTTAGTTGCTGTTGCTCTGATTATTTTTTATGTTTATTCAAGGATGCAGAAGTGGAGTGTTTGTTTGCTTACGCAACTAAAGGAATTTTTGTCACAAAAGTAGGAACGTTAGAGGAATTTGTGTTTGTATGTGCTAATACCTAATGATAAAGTAGCTGACTCACTGATTAATAATTTCCATATTTGAAGGATCTCGGGAAATGAATCAAATCCTTTTCATCTACTATAGGCACGTATTTTAATCAATTCCAATTTCAAATCTATCTTGCAATTTAAGCAAATTGCCATCTGTTGCTTGCGTTGTACTGGTTATGGCTTCAGTGTTACTGTTACCTTCACAGCTTAAGTCTGGAGAGAAAAAAAATTGTTGAGCACTAACATCTTGCTTATATATGTATTCATGCCATGTGATTACTGGCAACTCTCCAGAAAATTTGGCCTAGTTTCTGGAAGCCTCTTCAGTCTGTCATATTAAAAGATGCACCATAATTTAATCAATTCAAGAATTTGATTACTTTCACCTAATTTTTTTTTTTGTTTTAATAATGCAACAAAACCATTCATTCCCATTTTAAGGCCTCAGAAAGCTGGGGGAGGTGCTTCAGAATAAGGTGAGTTCAGCCAGCCCAGAGAGGCCCATATGTTCCCAGTGTGGGGTTTCTGGAGCAGTGAAGGATTGGACAGGCAGGACCCACAGCTCCCAGCCTGACAGATCCAGTTTCCAAAGAGGCAGCCTCTGTGTAGTGCTTGCTTAGGCCTGCCTCTTTCTCTCACTTTTCCTTAAACAACCATTAGTCTCATTTCCTAGCAGCTGCCTGCAGAGAAGAGGAACAAAAAAAAAATTTTTTTAATGAAGTCTCATTTGGTCTTGATGTATGTACAGCTGCCTACTTTGCTGTGGTGCCTCTCAGATCACATGCTGGGTCTGTCAAGAAGTGGCCTTTCTCCATCCACTCAGACCTCTCTCCAGTCTGGTAGCTAAAGTCTACCCCTGAAGGTTCAGATGTTTTTAAATCCTGAGAACAATTAAGGTAATTTTAGAACTTGAAGTCTCCTTAGAGCTTTGTTACTCAAAATTTAGTCCATAGACCAGTAGAACAGCATCTTATGGGTACCTGTAGAGATGCAGATTAGACTCTACTCCAGATCTTTATAGAATCAGAACTTCTTGGGGTGGGGCCCAGGAATCTGTATTGTAACAAGCTGTCCAGGTGATTCTGATGCACACTAAATTTTCAGAAGCCCTGGCATGTTTATTATCTGGTGCCCTTTAAAAAGTCAGACCTCTTGCCTAAACCCTGGTCATCTCTCTCCCAGACCCTCTGGCTTGGATTCCTGTTCCATTGTTTTTTGTCTCTGTCATTTTCTTTTCTACTAGGTTAGGTTCCTGATTCCAGCCTCCATTGGCCCCTCTGGACCAGACTCCATCCCTGCATACTGTATTCTGTATTTACCCACTTTGCTGAGCTCAATCACTGACCTGTTTACTTATGATAGCCACCTTCATGCTTCCTTTCTAACCTACCTTCCTGCCTACAGCAACTCCTGACTTGATAGCAGAGGGTAAAATCTACACATGAAACCTCTAGGCATGGTGCCCATTAGCACAGGTCTCCACACTGTTGTCTGTGCCACCTGTCTTTCCCTCTTGCTGCCCATCTTCCACACAGCAACCAGTTATTTTCCAAAAGAAAAAAAATTGATATTATCCTCTGCTTAATAACTCTGGAAGACTTCCAGTTTTCTGCAGGACAAAATGCAAACTTCTTAGCATGACATTCAAAGCCCACCACAGGCTGTAACAAATCTATATCCTGAACTTCATCAACGTTGCCCATCTCAGCCCCAGCCTTACACTTCTGCCAATTTACATGTTGACTTCAGTGCCTTTGCACCTGCTATTTCCTCTGCCTGAATCACTCTTTTTCCTGCTTCTCCAGCAGGCAAATGTCAGCTAGTCTTTCAAGACTCAATCCAACTACTTCCATGCCTTCAGTAAGGCTCTTTCTACCTCCTCCAGGCTGAGTTACCTGTACTCTCCTTTGGGTACTTTGTTCACAACTCTTATTTCACCACTTGTGATGTTGTTTTTGACTTACCAGCTTATACGTCTTCTTCACAAACCAAAAGCTGTTTGTGGGCAGACATGGTGTCTCATCTTAAATGAAATACCCAGAGTCTAGCATAGTGAGGGCACATTGTATAAATGAAATAAATACTGTCAAAATACTGTCAAATGAATATTCAGATGCTTGAGAAGTGTGCCCCAAAGAATATTGTAGACCAAGTACCTGTATTAAGGAAGCTTGCTTTATAAAGGTGCATAAAATAAATCCTTTTGTAAATAAGAGTTTCATCTTCTAAAGTAAAGAACTGCTTTGTGTCATAGTCAGTTTGGGCTGCCATAGTAAAATACCACAGATAGGGTGGCTTAAATAACAGACTTTTTTTTTTTCCTCACAGTTCTGGAGCCTGGGAAGTCCAAGATCCAGGCGCCAGCAGATTTGATTCTTGGTGAGGGCTCTCTCCCTAGGTTGCAGACAGCAGCCTTCTCACTGGGAGTTCACATGGCAGAGAGAGAGCTCTGGTCTCTCTTCCTCTTCTTACAAAGGCACTGATTCCATAATAAGGGCCCTACCCTCATGACCTCATCTAAACCTAATTACCTCCCAAAGGCCTCATCTCCAAACACTATCACATTGAGAGTTAGGGCTTCAACATATGAATTGGGGGGGTGGGGGGGGGGAAACCAAACATTCACCCAAAATACTTTGTAGTATCAAATAATCAACCCCTTTTTTCTCTATGAAGTGTTTTCATATATATGATTGTCCTAATATGGTAATTTGCACATGATTTTTCCAAGGATATCTGAAATTCTACTGTCTTTCTAATTCAGGAAGTTCTTTGTCAAAATCTTCTGAGTACCACCAGATTTGTTTTATTATGACTTCTGATAGAATAAGGTGTCTTGGAAAAAGGCAAAAGATGATATGTGGGTTATGAGTTTGTGGGTATGGGGGATTTTTTATTTTTAAAAAAATCTTTGATAAATGTCATAAATCTTTAACATATGCAACAAAATTTTGTAGGCTTTTATGATAAAAGATACCTTCAAAATATTTTAAAATACTGCCCAATTAAAGTTGTTTAAAGAAAAATTCATGTTACCTAAAATATATTTATATCTTCACATATGATTTTACTTGAGCCAGCCAGCAAGTTTGTGGTTTCTAGGGGATGGCTGAAGAGTGCCTCAGGGCTTCCCTGGTGGCGCAGTGGTTAAGAATCCACCTGCGAAGGCAGGGGACACAGGTTCGAGCCCTGATCCAGAAAGATCCCACATGCTGCGGAGCACCTAAGCCCTTGTGCCACAACTACTGAGCCTGCAAGCCACAATTACTGAAGCCCATGCTCCACAACAAAAGGAGCCACGACAGTGAGAAGCCTTTTCACTGCAACAAAGAGTAGCTCTTGCCTGCTGCAACTAGAGAAAGCCCTCACACAGCAACAAAGACCCAACACAGCCAAAAATAAAATAAATATTTTTGAAAAAGCTTTAAAAAAAAAAGAATATGGTTTTAAAAAGAGTGCCTCAGAGTCTTTGTGACCATGTGCCCTCTAGGGCTATGCAGTGCAAAACCTGCGCAACCATTCTTGATGGCCTTTGTTGCAAAATAAAGTGTCTGTCCTTCAGCACAGACACTCCTCTCCTAGCTCTTACTTGGGCTTTCTCCATATCAATGATTTAACTCTGGCTGCACATTAGATCAATTAAACAGACTCTCTGGGATGCGACCCAAGTATCAGTTTTTCAAAATTTACGGGTATCATTTTTTGTGGCTACAACGATTATAGGAGTGTGTTGCTCCTGGCATTCAGTAGGCAGGGCCAACGGATGATATGCTTCCTATACTTCATGATTCAGTCCCTTAAATGAAGAACTGTCTTATGTTTTCCATCACTTTTTAATGTCTTGTTAGATTTTTCATGTTGCTGAAAAGAATTTTTTATTAAAAATCTCACCCTGGAACCTGAATCTGTTTTACATATAAACATATGTAAATATATGTAAAAATATAAAAGCATTTTTGTAGTTTTAATATATATTGATTTTTTAAGGAAAGCAGCCGTCAATTAAATAGAAGATTGTTCTCTTTTAAGTTCAGAACTTTACCAAGAGCACTTAGTCATTTTAGAAAAAAATTAATCACTCAAAGCAATGCTATTCCTGGAATTAAGGCACTAAATAACACACCTGTATCAATCTGCATTTGTAGCTAAATTCACAGGGGATCCTATGTATTAAGTGCAAGCATATGTCTGTCTATCTTACTGTGTCTTCTAATGTTTTTGTGTCTAAGCACTTACTTATTGAAATATTAATGTAGAGTAGTATATTGTTTTCTTTTAATTACTCCTTGTATTTTAGAGAATTATATTGATTTTTAAAATTATATGTATATACAGGTTATCTATAATTTACCCTATAATTTATCTATAATTTAATAACAAAACATTTGTTATTAAAAAGGATTTGAATTGATTGACAATGACTGCCATAGGTTATACTTTCTCTCTTCAAACTGTGGCCTCATAAAAAATAATTTTTTAAAAGCCCTACCTTGTCTGGTTACAACTCATATCTTTTTCAATTTTTGAATTGAAATTGAACCCCCCCAAACTATTCCCAATTCTTATTTGAGGCTAAACTACAAGGGTCCTGAAGACAGTAGGTACAAGTTTGAATGAGGATTTGTCTGCAACCTGCCATGATAGATTACATCATTGTGCCACATGAAAATACTTTTAGGAGTTCTCCGTTGACTGCTCTTAATGAGTTTTTTGTTGATTTTTCTAAATTTTTTTCTTAATAAATCTTGGGCCACCAATTCAGTTTTAATAACCTCTTTGCATCCAATGATCTATTTCTCCATCCCTTTTCACCCACTCACTGTCATGTTCATACCCTTCACCTTGTCATCACTATAAGTCTGAAACCTCAATTTCAAGCATTCTATTCTTTGCTCACAGCCTTCTATCCTTAGAGTCACGTGCTCTTGAACACCCATCCCAGCAGTTCATTGAGACCTCCAACCCATTAATCTTGTCCCTTCCTCACTACATCTGATTCCCCCTTTTCTTCCCCCATTCCTCTACCCATCCCCCCACAATGCCCTCAAGTCTTCAAGCTTGTTCTCAGCCTAGGAACTAGCAGTAGCTGTTCTCTCTGCCAGAAATACTTTTATGTCTCATACTTGAATGACTCACTTGTAGTCATTCATATTTCAGTTTAAAGATTACCTATTCAAAGAGATCTTCTCTAACTATTCCATCTAAAGCAGCCACTTGGTCTATCTGAGATGACCATCATATCATCCGTTTTAAGTCTCTGTAAAGCACTTATTACCAATAAAAATTTTTCTTGCTGCTTTATGATCTGTCTCCATTCATTTCAGTATATGCTACATGAAAGCAGAGAGCTTGTCTGTCTTGTTCATTGAGAAATTGTGCTTGGCAACAAAGCAGGTACTGAATAGATATTTGAAAGAGGTAGAATGAAAGGAAAGAAGATGAAGGAAGGAAGGAGGGAAGGAAGGAAGGAAGGGAAGAGAGGAAGATAGGAAAAATAAAATTCAGTGTTAATAAAGAAGCATTCCCTTTTAAAAAGTGAATACATGAGGAGTACATGAAAAAAACAATAAAAGTAATATGTTGATGGTCGACAAGCTTTGACTTCCCTCATCCCTCTTAGAGAAAGCTAATCATCTCGCCTTTGCACCATGACAGTGCTTTCTAAAAGTCCATATAATAGCACTCCTCATCTTGTGTTATAATTATTTATTGACATTGTTGTCTCCCCCAATAAAGTGTGATTTCCTGTGGGCAGGGAATGTGTCTGATTCATATTTATAGCCATAGTGGCTGGCACAGGAAAATAGTAGAAGCTTAATTAATACTGATAGAACAAATGGGTGAAGGAAAGAAAGAGAACAAAACACTATAATAATAATGTAAGGGATGGCAATTGTGATAAATTCCTCTTTTTGGTGCTGTTCCTTCTCTAAGTCATTGAAAATGCATGCAGGAAAGCATATACTTATAAGATGTACACTTATAGGACAGCATAGCATGGAGGTTAAGAGCATGGATTCTAGAGCCAGTCTATCTGGGTTCACAACCTAGTGCAACTACTTATCAGCTAAGTGACTTTGGACAAATTCCTTAACCTTCCTGCATCTCAGTTTCCTCATCTACAAAATGGGAATAAAGACAAAATCTACCTCACAGTCTTGTATGAGAAATAAAGGAGTTAATATATGTATATTGGTTAGCTTTTGATGCATTAAAAACTGCCCCAAAATGTAATACTTTATAACAACAATTATTAGCTCATGATTATTTGGGTTGAAAATTTGCCCTGGGCTCAGCTAAGCAGTTCTTCTGCTGGTCTCCCTGGGCTCATTCATGAGCTGGCAGTCAGCTGGGGCTGGTTGGCCTCACTTGCATGTCTTGTACTTGGCATGGGTGACTCAGTTGTGTATCTCTAGCACTTAGTAGGCCGGTCTGGACTTCTTCATGTGGCATCTGGGTTCTAAGGGTGTGTGAGTTCACACACAAATACCCAAGCACTTTCCAAGCCTTTTCTTGTGTCATATTTGCTGATATCTCTTTGGCCAAAGCAACCCATGTGGCCAAGTCCAGAATCAAGATGTAAAGAAATAGACTACTTCCTGATGAGAGGAGCTTCAACATATTGTGGTCAGTTTTGAAAAATATACAAAAACACAAAACACACTTAGGATAGTGGCTATCACATAGTAAGGAGTATGTGAGTATTAGTTACCAGAATATATGGCAATACTTGTTACAGATGGTTTAGAACCCAGCTGCTATAGCACTTTGAGTGAAAATGGTAGTGAATTACAAAGTTAGAAGTAGAGACAGGGGGTTTCCCTGGTGGCGCAGTAGTTGGGAGTCTCCCTGCCGATGCAGGGGACACGGGTTCGTGCCCCGGTCCGGGAGGATCCCACATACCGTGGAGTGGCTGGGCCCGTGAGCCATGGCCGCTGGGCCTGCGCGTCCGGAGCCTGTGCTCCACAACAGCAACAGGAGAGGCCCGTGTACTGCAAAAAAAAAAAAAAAAGAGAGAGAGAGAGAGAGAGAGAGAGAAAAAAAGAAGTAGAGACAGGAAACAGAACCAGAATGAAATATTCTCAACCAGTTTTATTTTATGGAAAATAAAATGGAAATTCTACAAAACTTCCAAAGCCTAACTCCACTTATAAGAGACTGTTCAGTATTGCTTAGGAGGCAGGATCCTGGGTTCTGGGATCAAATTGTGTACTTCCTCGCTGGGTAACTTCCAACAAATTACCTAACCACTCTAAGCCTCAATTTCAGTACCTGTAGTATTGGAGAAATGGTAAGTTTTAACTCCTGAGGTCCTTGTGAGGATTACATGGGGCAAAGTACGTAAAGTGCTTCTGGCACTTGTGAACATGCAATAAAAGTTAGCTATTATTTTTCTTATTATTTTCAGAATCAAAAGTTATCTAGTACTGTTTAGAGATTTCCAACTTGGCAACACATTGGAATTACCCAGGGAGCATAAAACAACTGACACCTGTCCCACTTCAGAGATTCTGATGTAAATGATCTGGAGGGAGAACATGGTGGGGTTTGAAAACTCCCAAGCAGGGCTTCTCTGGTGGCGCAGTGGTTGAGAGTCCGCCTGCCGATGCAGGGGACACGGGTTCGTGCCCCGGTCTGGGAAGATCCCACATGCCGCGGAGCGGCTGGGCCCGTGAGCCATGGCCGCTGAGCCTGCGCGTCCGGAGCCTGCGCTCCACCACGGGAGAGACCCCAACAGTGAGAGGCCCGCGTACCGCAAAAAAAAAAAAAAAGAAAAAGAAAACTCCCAAGCAGTTCTAACGTGCAACCAAGATTTAGTACCACATGTCTACTGTAGAGGATGTTAAAGATGATCCAGGGCGAACATTTCACTGCACAACTGAGAAAACTGAGACCCAAGGAGGTGATAGGAATTGTTTAATGACAACCAGGTAGTTGGTGAGAAAACTGGAACCCAGTATACATAGACTCCCAACCATGGCTCTTTCCCTTTTGTTTGGCCACTGTGAGTGAGGACAGGTTAGCCCAGTCCAGCCTGTGCAACCCTCCTCACCAAGAACCCAGAGCTGGGAAAGGGGAAGCTGACTTCCTGTTAAGAGTACCTGATAACAAATTCAAGACTCCAGAATTAACTCTAAGGATGATTCTGTTCTCCCTTGATTATACAATCTTCTCCCGGCACTTTCAGGTCTGATTCAAAATAGGATTCAGATTCTGCTTATGTTTGTTTGAATTAGACTTTTATTTCATTTATTCAGTTTTCCTTAGCGAAGAAATTCCATCTTAAATACACATTCATGCAAGCTCAGAGCTATATTTCCGCGGGGTGGGGGGAGCAGACCTGCAGACCTTTCTTCATTTCTGTTTTTCTTCTTTCTCCCACCTTCCCTTCTCTCTCTTCCTCTTCCTCCTCTCCTTCCACCCCTCCCCCAGCTCTACCCTATGAAGGACATTTGTCTTAGATTAACTACCTTCCTCAACCCTTGTGAATAATCTTTACTGTAGGGAATTTTCTCCTCCTTTTAAATTGTTTGTGGAAATAGGAGTGTTCTTCAGTTCATAATAGTGATTCTGTTGAAATGCCAAAAATTCTCAGGATCAGAGGGCTAGCCTCCCTGCAAGGTCAGGAGAGATGGGGGGGAATTCTGTGACTGTTCCCTTGGTGAAAGGCTGACCCATGAGGGCTAAAAGAAATAGATGGACAGCTGGTGGTGTCAGGAATTTCTAAGGAGCGGGCAGAGTATTCAAAGAAAATTCTTTTTCTTCTTTTTCCTCTCCAGCTTTAGTGTTTACAAATATTAGCCCTCTGTCATTTTCTTTGAGTTTCTAATTACTAAGATTAGTAATTCAATGAGAAGAACAAATTCAATGAGCAAGAAAAAGGGGGGTATAGAACAAGTTTCTCAGGAACCTGGCCTTTTAAAAAACGAAGTATTCTTACATGAATAAAGTTGGATAAAAAATTGAATATACAATATGATCTAATTTTCTCATTTATTATACATATATATGTATATATGATTATATAGCCCACAGAATGATGGGATTATAGAGAATATTTTTTATCACTGCTGATCTGTAGCTTCTGATTTTTATGATGAATATTTGTTACCATGTATCGGAAAAGCAATAAAATCATTATTTTAAAAACAAAACAAATGCTAAATATTGATCTTAGAATAAAACCCTGCAGTCATTCTTTTTTCATATGCATTATTCCCAAACTGTTTTCTTATGATGTTCAGGATCTTAGGAGAGTTATAAAATTAACTGATTTCTTTAATCACATATTGATTCGTATGTGTGTACATGTGTGCACGCATGCTCAGGTCTGTTGTATTTTTTGCCTTTATTCCAACCCCCACTTATCACTTTAGGCCAATTTGTATCATTTCCCTGGCCTTCTCAGCATTTGTGACATTTCCAATTCCATCTGCAGATTTAATTAACGTGCTGCTTATTCACTCTTCCGCATCACTGATAACAAAAGACATAAAACTTGACCCAGCACTGACTGCTATACCACCTCGATACCTCCCACAACTGGACACAACCTTCTGCTTTACCCAGTTTTGGAGTCAAGCTGACTGAAACTGATTTTGCAAGTAAAATTCACTCAGACATTGCATCAAGTGATTTATGAAGTCCATGCAGCCATGTGGTGTCCCATTAATCACAGACACTACAATAATCTATTTGTGTGCAGCAGTCCTCATAAATCGGAATAAAATAAATTCCACAAGCGCATCCTCAGCTTTTGCAACAGGGCACATGGTATTATTCAGGGCACCATCCACATAATGCAATGTTAGCAGACTTGCAGATTCCTGAGCTTGGTCAAGCAAGTAAAAATATGCATTCATTTACCATTGCATGCCAAAGCTAAAGAAATTACAGCTTGTTCATCCACCAGGTGAGACAATTTCTTTAGGGCTCAGCTCTCTCAAATTTTTAATGAAAACTGGCGTAAATAAACAGAGTATATGAGGCACAACAATAAAAGTGGTGAGATGATTTTGTTAACAAACAATCCAAAATTATATCTTCAGATAAATATTGAGACTTAATTGTCATCACCATGTGGAGAGCCTTATTTCAATGACATTATGAAACAATTTTGTAAATTCTCTTTTGAGATTGATCTGTGTTTCACATAACAAAAGAATGTCTTTAGTTGAGACAAGCTCACTTTATCTGTGAGTGTATTTCTTGTCTTGAATATAGTCCAAAATTATTGAAGACCATGTTTGGTAAAGATTGTGAATGATCCAGCTAAGTAATAGTAATTTTTCCCCCATGTAAACAAATTAATTTTTCCTAATTATGTAAACAGAATATTATAAAATTAAAATATAGTATATAAAAATAAATTGCATTAAATAATAATGACATAAAAAATTGCATAAAATCCTAACACACAAAGATAATCACTCTTAATATATTAGTAAATAGCTTTTCCAGAATATTATCTATATGTGTTTGCATCTTAAGAGATGGATAATGGAGATACAGATATAAACAAAACGAGATAAGATGAGATTCCACCACAATTGTTGTATTATTACTTGCTTTTAAAAAAAATCACCACTAGGGACTTCAGTGGTGGTGCAGTGGTTAAGAGTCCACCTGCAAATGCAGGGGACACGGGTTCAAGCCCTGGTCTGGGAAGATCCCACAAGCCACAGAGCAACTGAGCCCGTACGCCACAACTACTGAGCCTGCGCTCTAAGGCCCGCAAGCCACAAGTACTGAGCCCACATGCCACAGCTACTGAAGCCCCTGTGCCTAGAGCTCATGCTCTGCAACAAGAGAAGCCACCACCATGAGAAGCCCGTGCACTGCAACAAAGACTAGCCCCTGCTCTCCACAACCAGAAAAAGCCCACGCACAACAACGAAGACCCAATGCAGCCAATAAATAAATAAATAAATAAATTTATTTTTTTAAAAAATCAACACTAGATTGTGGATATCTCTCCAATACAATAAATATAGAACCACATCATCATTTTAATAACTATAATTTTCCATTACATAGATTTATTTAATCAGCACTGCATTCACGGACATTTAGTTTATTTTCAATATTTCAACTATGAACAAGACTATGATGGACATCCTGGTTGTTAGCTATGTGTACACTTGACCTTATTCTCTTCTTAGAAAGAGTTCTAAGTTAAAATAATAAATTTTCTTAGAATAAGAAATATTTTCTTAGAATAAACTCAAATCTGGATCAGGGATACACCCAGCTAATATTTTGAGGTGTATTGTTAAACTGCCTTCCAGAAAGATTGTACCAAGCTATGCTATCACCAATAATTCATGAAAGTATTCCTTACTCCCATCCTTGCTAATCCTGGATATTGCCAATCTTTAAAAATAGTTGTCAATCTGATTGATGAAAAGTGTTTTCTCCTATTTTAATTTGCATGTCTTTGACTATATTTGGTTGAACATCTTTTCATATGTTTATTGGTTATTTATATTTCTTCTTTTGGGAGTTACCTGTCCTTATATATTTCCGTTTGGGGGAGGCAACGTCATCAATTTTATTGATTTATGGCACAATTTTTATACTAAGGTAAGGCTGTTTTTTCATCAAAACCAAGGTATGAGCCTAATAAGTCTAGTTTCCTCATAGACTTTAACTGGGTCAGAGGTCAGTTCCAAAAATATTTTGAGAAATGGCAAAATTCATAGAAATTGGGTTTGTTTTGCCAAGGTGACAACATGAGTGCTTTGAAAAACAATACTCATTTGTATATTTGATTTGTCTATATTTGTTTAAGTAAAACATTATAATCCTTAGGCTTGACTAAGAGCCTGTGCTTTGGAATCAGATTGCCTACCCTCAAATTCTGACTCTTTCATTCAAAATCTGGGTGACCAAAATCATGTTACTTAACTATTCTGTGCCTTTATTTCCTCATCTATAAAATGAAGGTGATAGTCCCTACTGCATAGAGTTGTTGGGAATTCAATGAGAATATGTATCGATACATAAAGTATTTACAATTGAACTGAGAACATTTCAAGTGCTCAATAAATATTAGCTATTATTAAGTGCAATACTGTATGGTTTCATGACCTGCTCAAACTTAAACCACCATTTCTACTTTAAAACATTTTAAAACTGTATGTTTTATTGCTCTCTTTGCAGGTAAACCGTCCTGATAATGTGCTTAGACTCCTCAAATTTCAGTTTAGGAACTTAAAACTTAAAAGAGAGTTCTAGAGTGAGAAACAAATCAGAAACCAAAGGAAATTCTCTTCTTAGTCCTCTGGCGGCTTTTAGGATATCGCAACAAGAGAATAAGGAAAGGCGTTCAAATCCTTGCACAGGTCTGACAGAGACGTAAACAGTTTAGGCATCACCTAAGCAGGATTTAGCAAGTTGGGGAGCAGGACCAGGGTGAGTTGGATACAGAGGGACCTAGAAGCTAGGTTGGAAGGCTTGGGTAAACTCATGGCTCTGAATAGGTAAATGGCCACTGCTCTAATCTTTGTAAGGACATAGAAGCACCAAGCAGCCTAGCCAAGACATTCTGATCCTGGAATAAGACAAACAGATCAGACTCAATGTATGAGTTGGTACTAGATGGAGGGTACTACAGTGTCATAGTGATGCATGAAGTCACCAGGACTTGGATCTAAATCCTGACTCAGGCATATGGCTTATGTCCTTGGGATATTCAGGTAATTTCTCTGAGCCTCAGTACCTTTTCTATAAAAATATGTTTGATCATACCCTATAATGAGATTGCTGTGAGGATTAAAATCGTTAAGATATCAAAAGCATTTAGCATGTACTCGGTTCCATGTGCTTAATTAATAGAACCTAAAAAGGAAACAGAGGAGATGTTAGAAATATTTGGGATCTAAACTGCCTGGGCGCTGATTGATTAATCAGAACAAATGCCTGACCAATGAGGACAATTAGAAGGGGTCCCCAGTGAATAGAGAAGTTGGCCCAACCAATAAGAAGGGATGCAGCCCCACACATCCTACTGGTATATACTGTTTCTTAGAGATAAGAAAGTGGTTTTCATATTAAATAAGGGTTTCAGGGTTGGGGGCTTGGAGAAAGGAGCAAGTATTCAACAGGTCCACCTAGCAAACACTCTAGAGTCAGATGGAGGGGAAAAAAACAGTAATGTGGGGAGCTCTGTTTTCTAGAGACTGTACTTTCAGACCAGGTGAAGTGCCTCAAGGTGGTATGGTAGTAGCTGCTGCACAGAAAAGCAGCTGGTGCCCATCAGAAACTCAGGCACCAAATGCCCAGGCAACAGAGCCCCACCCCAGGCATCATCACTCATCAGCAGAGGTTAGGATCCAGACAGCCAGGTGTTTAGGCAAAAGGAATAAGATTGCAACTGTAGAAGGAGTCAGAAAAAAAGAGAGGGGAACTGATAACAAATTTATTAGCTCTAAGTGGTGGCAATTGGAGGAAAAGATCCTCTCACACTGTCTGCTCCGTAGTACAACTAGAGTCAGAGTACATGCAGAGGTAAGCGAGTAACCTGCTAGCCCAGAGGTGTGTGGCGGAGGCTTCCACGCTAGACCCAGCGTGTATGAGATGGTGAAGCGTCAGCACATTTAAGATCGTTAGCACTCAGGACCTCATTTTCCTCACTGATAAAATGAAGGAGTTGAACTTCAGGATCTCTGAAGCCTCTTCCAAGCCTCTATAAAGTGCCTTTATTTCTATAAGAAATCTCAATACTGAAGGGGCCTCCAGTTTCAGTGGTCTTTTACCTTCCTCACAGAGTGCTGATGCCTAATAGATGCTAAGTAATACTATTTATACTTATTATTCATCTGAGAAAATATGGGGTTTTTTTTTGTTTTTTTTTTTTTTTTGCGGTACGCGGGCCTCTCACTGTTGTGGCCTCTCCCGTTGCGGAGCACAGGCTCCGGACGCGCAGGCCCAGCGGCCATGGCTCACGGGCTTAGTTGCTCCGCGGCATGTGGGATCTTCCCGGACCAGGGCACGAACCCGTGTCTCCTGCGTCGGCAGGCGGATTCTCAACCACTGCGCCACCAGGGAAGCCCAAAATATGGTTTTAATGAAAAGCTAGAAGCTTGTTTTCAGGTTCTCACCATGTGGCAAAATAACAAAATGGAAAACCAGAAGCTAAGTCTAACCCGTTAAACTAAGGAACTCCTAATTTATTTTGCATTTTTCAAAATCTATTGTGGCATGTTTGGCTTTGTGTCACAGCTCATTACCGCTCATTATCGCTATGCTATTTGGGACACCTCCTGGCTAGTTTTCTTGCTTCCATGCATTGTTCCTCTCTTACTCTGCTGCCATAATTTCAACTTTTTATTAAATATAAGGTGCCATCACTTGTAAGCAACCAAATTATTTTATATACCACTGAGAAAGAAAATAAACCACTGCCAATTAATCTATGACACACCATCAATGGTGGGCTGCATCTCACTTTCAGAGTTGTTAAAATATCTTAAAAGTGTGTCTTAAAATCAATAATAAATAGTATGTTTATAAAATAGGAATCCCATAAGGTCACTTGCCTCTGAGGTTTCCAAACACTCCCTGTAGGATGAACTCTAAACTCTTTGCTACAGATTTTGGGCCTTCACTATCCAGCCCAACCTTACTGGACTTTTCTCCTAACATATGCCACCAGCCATCCAGTTGCCTCCAACTTAATTTTTTAAAATTAATTTATTTTTTTAATTGCAAAAGCATAGGTTCTCTTCCTTCCTTCAACATTCCTAAACATCTACTACATACCAAGCCCTATTCTAAGCATGTCACAGTTTTCTTTGTTTGGAATCTCTCTTAACCCCTAAAACTGGTATCTATGTTTCCTTGAAGATCCAACCCAACTATCTTCTCATTCATGAAAAAGTTTTGTGAAACTTTCTCCAATTTCCTCATGTAGGCTTAATTTTGTAAGTTTCTATTACCCTGTGTTGAAACAGTTGATTCACCAGTTGCCCATCCTAGACAGTGGGCCCCTCAAGCACACAAAAAAGGGACATTTATTTTTGTAGTTAGAATAGGGGTTAAGAATGTGAGATCCAGCTTCCTAGCTTCTAAGTTCCTATCCTGCCTAATAGGAAATCACGCACCCTAAGTGGGGAGACAGACATGAAAAGTGACATTTTTGAGGAAGTACAGACTGCTAGGAAGTACAATCACTATGAGGTGAAGTTCTTGGGTTTGATCCTCACACAGGCCAGAAGTACTACTGTAAACCACAGACCAGACCCCATCTCACAAGCTTTGCAAGTACCAAACCTTCAGTGAATATCTGAACCTATTATAGGTTAAGAAAAAAAAATCCCATTATTAAAGATACTAGGAGACTTATTAAGAATTTATTATATGCTCTGAATCCTGTAGGTGCTAATTTCCCAAGTGACTGATGAGAAAAATGAAACTCTTATTAAAATACGTATTCAAAGTCACATAGACAAGTGACGAACACAGTCTGAATTTGATCCCAGATCAATCTGATTCCCAAGATAAAGTTATTTCCATTAGAGTACTTAATGGCACAATACTTCATCATCATTGAAGACATTTCTCATTTGGTTAATAATTTGTCAAGGAAAAAAATGGATAGTCCTCTTCTTCAAACACCTGTGATTGGCATTAATTGCTAGCTCTTCTCCCTGGCAAATCTAATATAAAACATGACATGGTCTTTGGCAATAATCAGTTGATGATGAAGACACTCTTGGAATCTCTTTCCTTCCTGTGAAATATTTTCTTTCTGTGACATTTCATGCCTTACAAGCTCAATCTTCTAGTTTTCTTGTTAATCTCAGACTAGTAGTCACTTACACAGTCACAGCCTACTGCCAACTAGCATTTGGTCAATGAACTTGATTTGTTCCCTGAACCTAAGTTTGAGCTTGAAAAAGCTAGTGAAGAACATATAATGCAGGCAGTAAGATGATCAAGATACATTAATGATAGAGAATATGGATATGCTATCAATATATTAAATATCAAATCAAAATATTAAAATATTCCTTAAGTTTAAATGAGAAGTAGAAGGAGGTGCTGATTTAAAGTCCATAATAAACTTATGGATATTGATGCAATGGGGGTGATACTAGTGGGGAAGGCTTCCAAGGGGTGCACACATGGGCAGCCTTGCAAAAGAAGCTTGAAGAGGAAGTAATATGTTCTGAAGGACTTGGAAGAAAGAAGGAAAATGAGGGTTTGAAGAGCCTCATTCTTTTTTGAGTTGCACAGGACAGGATCTTGGTAACCCACAATAAAGTCATGGGCAGAGACTGTCTGAGACTGTGGAAGCTCAGGAAATAAAATTCATTGGGTAACATAATATAGATGGCTACCCTCTCATTTGAATAAGTGGAAAGTTTTGATATTACTTATTTTACTGCCACTAATCAGTACTAACAAAATGCTAAGGTCTTCTTGGAACACTATAATATTGAAAATATTTTTTTTTTTTTTTTTTTTTTTTGCGTTACGCGGGCGTCTCACTGTTGTGGGCTCTCCCGTTGGGGAGCACAGGCTCCGGACGCGCAGGCTCAGCGGCCATGGCTCACGGGCCCAGCCGCTCCGCGGCACGTGGGGATCTTCCCGGACCGGGGCACAAACCCGTGTCCCTGCATCGGCAGGTGGACTCTCAACCACTGCGCCACCAGGGAAGCCCCTGAAAATATTTTAAATGCCAGGATTGGGAACCTAATCATTATACATTCATTATATAGTCTACAAACAAGTGCAAGTCAGTTATGAGTGCATGTCAAAATTGCATCTTGTCTGAGAATGTATAATAATAGCTAAGGTAAGAATAAATGGTTAATGTTATTTCAGTTTAAGCTAAAATAGTATTTAGGATAGGTTAACTGCTGTAACAAATAAGCCCCAAATCTCAGTGACTTATCACAGTAAAGATTCATTTCTCACCTAAATTACAGTCCCCTGAGATTCCATGAGGTAGATGTATGTGAATGCGTCTGTGTATAGGTCTGCTTCATGCAGTGATTTAGGGACCCAGGATCTATCCATTTAATGGTTCTAAATACTTGTAGGGCTTCAGAGTCCCCTGTGGTATGCTCTGCAGCCAGCCAGCTGCGAGAGAGGAAAAAAGTACACAGGATTAGAGGCCAGTCTGGTCAAGATCCCCATCACTTCGATCTATATTCTGTGGCCCCCATCTACTGAAAAGAAAGTGGTAAGTGTTGTCTAGTTGTGTGTCCAGAATAAAAGAACGAATATAGATATTGGTAAGCACTACCATTATCCCCAGAAAATAGGTAATAAATTCTCATTTCAATGACAAAACAGCTGTATGATATATAGGCTATGAATATAAAAAAATAAGTATTCTGATGAACATTATCATATCAGAATTTACATTCAAATGAGTGATGTCTCTTTGTCAGCAGTTACTTGGAAAAACTGTATACTTGTTCCTTGAAAACCACCGATGCCTATCACTTTTTTTTATTGAGATAAAATTGACATATAACATTATATAAGTTTCAGGTATACAATATAATGATTCAGTATTTGTATATATTGTGATCACCATTTTTTAAACACTTTTTATAAAAGGTTTCCTCTGAAATATGTGTTGGTTCTTTAAAATATTCACAACAAATCTCCATCTTTAGAGGATGAATTTGATATTGTAAAAAGTAAGTTGTAATATGTTGGGTCAGATATGACGATTAAACAATGAGTTTCATTTTCTCATGAGATTACACAAGGCAATTCCAAAGTAAACATTTTAAGAATGTGTTGAGTAATGACATCATTGCTGGAGAAACTGTAACTGTATTTCTTAACATAGATGCCATTTAGATTTGGGGAAAAGCATCTGTAATTTGGAGCTATGAATCTTCAGGCAATTGAAAGCAGGGAGATGAACAGGCAGCTGGGTAGACAGAGAAGACAGAGGTGGGTAGCACTATAGTAGGTGGAAATCCCTCCTCTTCTCTATCGTGCAGGCCGAGGTCCTCTCTTCTCAATTTTCTTACTCTTGTTTTTTCCAGCCATTGAGAAGAATGCTTATAAGCACAGAACATCAACTAAAATAGACTTACCTTTTGGAGGAGTCTCAATCATTTATTCCCTTTCATTAGTTCAGTTTTTTTTTTTTTTTTTTTTTTTTTTTTTTTGCGGTATGTGGGCCTCTCACTGTTGTGGCCTCTCCCATTGCGGAGCACAGGCTCCGGACGCGCAGGCTCAGCGGCCATGGCTCACGGGCCCAGCCGCTCCGCGGCATGTGGGATCTTCCCGGACCAGGGCACGAACCCGTGTCTCCTGCATCGGCAGGCGGATTCTCAACCACTGCACCACCAGGGAAGCCCCATTAGTTCAGTTTTATAAAAACTCTCCTTTCTTGGGAGAAAATTTTTAAGGACATAACACATTCCCTTAAAATCATACTGCATATAATTTACCAGGTTACATGACCTGATAATTTGTAAGGTTAAAATATTTGATGATTCATAGTTAAAGCCTTCAAATGTTGAACATTTTAAAAGATCTAATAAAATAATGAAAGCAAAAAAAATGTTTTAAGTTAAAAAAAAAAAAGAAAGTTTTGCAATGTAACGTGCTTTCCAAGAAACAGGGAAAGGGACCTCTGCACTGGGGAGATGAGCCCTTTCACTAAGTGTTGGAGGGAATGTGTGCTGATAAGAGTTTGTAGAAGGCAATCTGGCAACGCCTGTGAAAAAAGAGCATACTTTTGGACCCATAATTATCAATTCCAATTTAGGAATTGGCCAAAGAAAATCACTAGACAATTTGAAAATTTGGCTAAGTGGGAACCCATTGTAGCTTTGTTTATGACAGTGAAAATGTAAAACAAACAAACAAAAAATCCTAAAAGTACATTATTATGTCATGATTAAATATAACATAGTACACCCATTCAATGAAATAATATTCAGTGGTAAGAAGGATGCACTTATTGATCCTAAAGATCAAGATCAATATGCTATATATACAGATAAGTGAAAAAGCAATTATAAATTAGGATGACTATTCCATCTTTTTTTTTTTTTTTTTGCGGTATGC
The DNA here is from genome assembly GCF_026419965.1 of Kogia breviceps. NCBI lineage: Eukaryota > Metazoa > Chordata > Mammalia > Artiodactyla > Physeteridae > Kogia > Kogia breviceps. Next base: position 74,810,682 of record NC_081320.1, on the reverse strand, counting down.
GGGCCTCCCACTGCTGTGGCCTCTCCCGTTGCGGAGCACAGGCTCCGGACGCACAGGCTCAGCGGCCATGGCTCACGGGCCCAGCCGCTCCGCGGCATGTGGGATCTTCCCGGACCGGGGCACGAACCCGTGTCCCCTGCATCGGCAGGCGGACTCTCAACCACTGCGCCACCAGCGAAGCCCTCCATCTTTTATTTTATACTTTAAAGGAGAAAAGAAGGCTTCAAGATGTATAACAAACGTTATTAGAGTGGTTAATATCTCAACGGTGGGGTTATGGGTGGTATTTTTTTCTTTTTAAAAAAAACTTATATTTTCTCAACATCCCCCTCAAGGGGCATGTATTTGTAAAGAATATATATTAGGAGTAGTATTGCATAATGTGGATTCTGGAGCCATACTGCCTGGTTTTGAATCCCAAATTTTCCTTTTAAATAAATATGATATTGGGCATATTATTTAACCTTTCTGTGTCTCTGGTTCCCTACCTGCAAAATGCAAGTAATTTTGTACCTACCTCATCAGGCTGGAGTGAGGATTAGAAGTGGTAATATACCCAGGCCATCAGTCAATATGCATAAAGTAAACACTACATAAATATTGTAATTTAGTCATTAGGAAAACAATGGAGCTATTTCCATTTTTAGAAAAACACTAATCACTATTTTTATATGCAAATTAGCGAAGAAGGCAAGATACCCTCATAGATATTAACAATTTAAAGTAGGTCCACAAAAAACAATAAAACTGTAAAGAAAAGCAACTTGCCATTCCCCAACTTACTGCATGAGGCAGTTTAACACACTAGGTTCCAAACCAGAAAGCCACTCACACAGCTCTGAGCCCTTGCAAATCACACAACCTCCTGCACCTGCGATTCCTCAACTATAAAGTTGGAGAAAACATAACGCATTGAAGATACTATAAGGCATTGGCCTTATAGGGCTATTCTGTAGATTAGTTAAAACAAGCCATATGAAGTGCTTATTAGCAAGCACTCTATAAAGGTTAGCTATTATTGTTATCATTATTAATGACTACCCTTGAAAATAAGTCTTTGACTGGAATGAGCCCGAGAAAATATCACAAATGGCCCAAGATTAGACAGACTGCCAAAGTGGGACCAACTGAACGATCAGAAGAAGAAAAGCAAATATCTGGTCAGGCAGATGCTACATAGGAATAGGTGCTGAGATGTCACAGAGCAGGGATCCCAGCTCAAGCATAAAGCCCAAGGAGACACTCAAGGAGAAGGACTCTAAAAATAACAACAGAAAAGGAGAGCAGCAGTTTTATCCACACTGTGCCCCGTGCGGCTGGTCCTCTGCATTCTGGTCTCCATGTTACAGAAGGGGAAACAGATTCAGAAGGGATGAGCAAGGGAGACAGGATCCTAGGCCAAACCTTAAAGAGAATCTCTGTTCTGTGCACCTCCTTGCCAGCTCTGAAGCAGCTGCCATACATGGGCGGGGCAGATAAGACAGGAACTGCCTCCCCCCTTAATAAAAATGAGTCCAAGTACTAGGTTCAGAGCCCAAGATCAGACACTTAGCCCCCAGACTAGGGATCCTGTCACTGAAATGGCCTAAGCCTAGATAACTGAGAATCCATGCATAGTTGATCCCAGTTGAGGGGGAGCAGAGAGGTGGGGGGGGAAGAGGGTGAAAAGAGTCAGGCTTGCTGTTGTCCTGGTTTCTTCAAAGATTTTTCTAGTATGTATGCAACATCTTTATAAAACAATGACACTTGTTTTGCAACTCAATTCTAAGAGTCTGTGTATCTGACTCAAAAGATAACTTCTACATTTCTATTTTAGTTTCAGGAAGAGAAAACGCACAGCACGCACCTCCCAGAGTTGACTACAGTAGAGAGGCTGGGCTAGACATCGTATCTAAGGAGCGGGGCTCTAACACTAGCAGTCTGTCTATTGCCCTCTCATTTCCACTTACTGCTAAGCCCCCAGCTGGGCACTTTGCTTCTCAGATATTTTCAACAATTTAGCAAACCCCTCCCATCCAACCCCCACAATGGCCAATAGAGGGCGGCCTTTCTCTTCTTCCAGACCTCCACCAGCCACATATTCTGATTCCTTTTCCTTGGGAAAAAACAAAAACCAAAAAACCTGTGGGTTTTTTGTTTTTTCCCCAGTTTGGAAGACTCCCTCCTGCCCCAACCAGCCATAGTGCTTTTTTTTTTTTTTTAAGGAGGTATTTCCTAAGACCAACAGAGAAGGGCCACAGAAATGTTCAAATATCTTTTTGTTTCTAATTCTTCCATCCTTCTCTTTGTCAACTCACTCCTGCATGTGTGCATTCTTATAAGTCCTGGCCTCTCCAATGAGCTGACAATCTAATGGGGGTGAATCAGAGCTATTTAGAGAAAGACTTATAATACAACATATTTATTTATATATTATATATATATATAAACATTTGTAATATAACATGGTAAATGTTATAAGCAGAAGTACTTATAAAATGTTATAGAATAGCTAAGGGAATAAGCTCAAGATGCTTCCCAGAAGAGGAGGCGTTAAACCAAATTCCGAGTATACTTCTAACTCTTACATTTGTACATGCCTTTCAGGGTCTATGTAATCCCTCCCAGTCCCCTTTCTCCCTTGACCCCCAGTAGTCATTATGTTGGGCCTACCTAACCTATTCTGTATCCTTAGTCTGGTTTCTGAAGATGAGGGAATCCTTTTGTGTTTGAGCCCCAATCTCATTGCCTTGGCTTCTGGCCACCTATGGTCCCTTCTAGATCCCAGAGAGGAAACAGCTGTTTCGTAACTGAGCTCCTAGTTCACACACTGGTTTCAGATAAGCTGCCAGGCCCTTGCAGGTTTCTTATATGCGACTAGTTATAGGCTTTAAGGAACTATGCTTGTTTTCTCTTTTGTTTCTCTATTAATTCTATGGCAAAGGACCACATGTAACTTGAGTTTTCTCAGCTATTATATCCAACTTAGTCTAAGAGTGAATTGAATTCCCATGAGAAGTCAGACTATCACCTGTGTCTATCTACCTTGCAGAAAGTTCTACCTCTGGAATCCCAGGAACGATGGATTGTCTACATTGTTCCTTGCCTGTGTTCAATCTGTAGCTTTCCCTAACCTTCACTATATTGCCTTTAAAAATAAACAGACAAAAAAGCAAGACCACGGCAATGGTTATTACGCTCTTTTTTCAACCTACTGTAGCTTTCTCACTTCTGTATTTTTTTTCCATTGCCTGACCTTGGCTTTTCCTGTTGAGTCCCACAATGTTACCTGCTACATTTTAATAATGTCTTTATACTTGCATTTGAACAGAAATATAGATAACCTCCTCTGCAAGAGTGGAAAGGGCCTTTTAACACAGCTCAATGATGACAGTTTGTTGGCAAATCCCACAGTGGAGTTCTGGTGCCTTGTTGGGGTACAAGAAACAATCATGTTTAACAGTGTTGTGTTTTATTTTTATCTTATTTATTTATTTATTTATTTATTTTTGTGGTACGCGGGCTTCTCACTGTTGTGGCCTCTCCCGTTGCAGAGCACAGGCCCCGGACGCGCAGGCTTAGCGGCCATGGCTCACGGGCCCAGCCACTCCGCAGCATGTGGGATCTTCCCGGACCAGGGCACGAACCCGTGACCCCTGCATCGGCAGGTGGATTCTCAACCACTGCACCACCAGGGAAGCCCTGTGTTTTATTTTTATTAAATTTTGCTAATAGAATATCTAGCATATTTTTAATGATTTTACTACTTAATATTTATAATTATAGAACTTTAGGGTATGAGGTACTTTGGAGGTCGTCTAACCTGACGTCCTACACAAATGCAGGAATTATTTCTACAACCTCCCTGGAAACTAGTCATGTCGACAGCTCTTTAAATGCTTCCAGAAAATGGGGTGCTCACTCCCCCCTTTCCACTGTTGAATGTTTTCTCTATTACCTTCTGATAATCAGTGATAATTAATGAGCCTTTTCCCTTCCTCAGGACAAAGAAATATGATTGGAGAAATGTTTAGTTTTCTGATGCCAGTGACTGGGGAATATTCCACTGGTATCTTTGGCTTTTCCGCTTAGGATTAGAGTGGTTAAACCAAAATATTTATAAGAAGTATAAATTAGTTCTGCAAACATAAGATGTCAAAGGCATCTTTGTTTCTTTTCTCCTTACACTGCCCTGCTATTAACTTTGGGTTCATTAGTCACGATTTTCAGATCCACTTGGCTGCCACCTTCCTGCAGCCAGACCATCTTGGATGAAAAGGTCGGCCGGCCATTCCCATCTCACACCTGCCACAAGATCTGATTTTTTTCCCCCCACACTGATCCAAGTCACTTTTTGTTAATTCACTAATATTATTGACCCTGTAACACATTCTGTGAATGGTGGGCCATTACAGAACCCATCATTTCGAGAAGCTTTTCTGACATTTACAGATGATAAACAATCCCCAAACGATGCATTTTGCATCACTGCAGCTGCTTCTTTACTTGGTTTAACACAAAGAACATCTTCTTTATTAGCCCATTCACAATAAATGAAAAAATTAAAACCCACCACTTTTGTCCATGAGCTTGGGGGAAAAAAAGGCAATGTCAGATGACATTAATGATGCATGAGATATGCAGGTGTAGTCATGTCAAGACTTGTAGTAAATCCAGTATTCGGCCTTACTCAAGGGAGAAAAATTCACGTCCACTTTCCATTCGCCCCCTCCCTTAACGTAGCACCTCGGCACAGACTGCAGAGCGACAAAACATACAGGATGTGGACAGTTAAAACGTAACTCAAGCTACAGCGGCCCCCAACAAACCTCCCCACCACACCCCCCGGAATATTTACCTAGACCAAAGCACTTAATTAATTCACCAGCAGCTTCGCTGGAGGCGTCTCGAGCTTCCCGAGACTCCATTACATAATATCTTTTACAAAGTCTATTCCCAGCTCGAGTGGAAGATGGATTCTCATCCAGTTTTGCGGAGGTTCCATGCATTTGCTTCCCTTTCCCGGGTTTCGATCCGGCGGGTGCCCCAGCCAAGGGCTGCCCCAGCCAAGGGCTGCAGCAATCCCCTCGGCCCCGAGCTCCGGGTTCCCCGCCACTCTCCGAACTCAAAGCCAGCCCCAGAGGTACAGCCGTCTCGCCCTCGGGGCTCCCAGGCCGGCCACGGTGGCCCCGGGGCTGGCGGGCGCTCGGGACGCCGCAGCTTGCCGGGTGCGCCCGGAGCCGCAGCGCGCCTGCGATGCCCGAGCCGCAGAGGCGCGCGAAGACTCGGCCGCAGGGCCGGCTCCGTGCGCCGGGCTCCAGCAGGCGCAAAAGGAGGAGGGGGAGGCCTGGAGGAGTAGGCGTGCGAGGGAGGAAGGGCCCGGCCGCCGGGGAGGGAGGGCGGAGGAGGGGGGAGGGGGCCGGCCGGACCGGGCGGGGTAGGGGGGCAGCCAATGAGAGGCGCGCGGCGCGGAGGAGGGGGGGGGGCTGGGTTGGGGGATGAGGTAGGATGGGGGAGGGCGCAGCCGGAGCGGCCGAGGCTCGAGCCATAAACAAGCGCCCGGAGGAGCGGCGCAGGAGTGAGGCGAGCCGGGCGCGCGGAGCGGACGCCGCGGACCTTCTGCTGCGCCACCGCGCCCACTCGGCGGCTCGGGAGGCGGGGACCGGCCCGGAGGCTGCGCCGCCACCGCCACCGCCGCGGGGCCGACCGACGCGGAGGAGGAGAGGGAGGAGGCGCCGCCAGCCGGGGCTGGAGCCGAGCGCAGCCGCCGCCGCCGCCAGAAGTTTGGGTTGAACCGGAGCTGCCGGGAGGAAACTTTTTTTCTATTTTCCCCCTCCCTCCCGGGAGGAGGAGGAGGAGGAGAAGCCACCGCTGGCGCCAACGCTAGTGGGCTCGGGGTCGGCGCGGCCCGCAGGGGGGCGCGGGGGCCTCGCCCCGCGAGGGGAGGCGCGCCCCGGGGGCCCCGAGGGGGGCGGCGAGGACCGCGGGCTGCGGGTGCGGCGGCGGCGGCGCGTGTGCCCCGCGCAGCGGAGGGCGCCCGCCCCGCTCCCGGCCCGGCTGCGAGGAGGAGGCGGCGGCGGCGCAGGAGGATGTACTTGGTGGCGGGGGGCAGGGGGCTGGCCGGCTGCGGGCACCTCCTGGTCTCGCTGCTGGGGCTGTTGCTGCTGCTGGCGCGCTCCGGCACCCGGGCGCTGGTCTGCCTGCCCTGCGACGAGTCCAAGTGCGAAGAGCCCAGGAGCTGCCCCGGGAGCATCGTGCAGGGCGTCTGCGGCTGCTGCTACATGTGCGCCCGCCAGAGGAACGAGAGCTGCGGCGGCGCCTACGGGCTCCACGGAGCCTGCGACCGGGGGCTGCGCTGTGTCATCCGCCCCCCGCTCAATGGCGACTCCATCACCGAATACGAAGTGGGCGTCTGCGAAGGTACGGCCGCCAGCCCCTGGCCTCCTCCCACCTGGCCCGCGCCGCCCCCTCGGCGCTCGTTGCGCCGAGCAAAGTTTGGCCGAGACTTTCCCGAGGAGAGAGGGCTCCTCGGGAGGAGGGGCGCCCTCCACCCCTGGGAGAGAGCCCCGCGTCCGTTGGTTCCCGCTCGCTGCTCCCCTTGACGCTTGGCCAGCCGCGGGCGAGGTTGAATTTCGTGGGTGAGGGCCGGCGAGTGGGGAATCGCCCCTAGCCGCGCACAGACGCGCACACGTGTGGCCCATCCGGCTGGGACTGGGTGGGGTGGCCCGGCCGTGCGCCCGGAGGTGAGGGTGCCGCGGGCAGGGGGTACTGCGGAGGCTGTCGCGAGCCCCTCGGGGAGTCCGGCCCCTGCCGCCCTCCCCGCACTAGCGCAGTGTGGAACCGAGTGCTGCACCGCGTCCGTGAAAGTCCATTTTCTGCTGGCGGAGGAGACGTGTCTCCATCTCACACTCCCTGTGTGACTCTTTTATTATTTTTTCCTTGCGCTTTTCCTTCACCCCCTTCCTCCTCCTGCGCATATAAATCAATTTCAGCTCCGGAATATGTCATCCCAGGGGAAGTTACATACGGTGGTTACTCATTTGTTTGCCTGTTGAAAACAGTCAAAGGCTTTCTCTGCTGAATGAAGGGGCGGGGGCGGGGGGCTGGCACCTAGGAGTGAAAAGTTGTTTCTGTTAGTGGCTGCTTTTTAAGATCAGATATCCGCGTGTTTCCAATCGTGTTGCAGGTTCCTTCTTTTTTGTGTGTTTAAAAACGAGGATTGTTCTGCTGGTTGCTGCACTTAACTGTGTGCACCATGGTGTCTGACGGAGGAAGAAAGATTAGATTATAGATTAGTGGAGCCTCCCTCCTTGGGAGAACTACTGTTGATAGGTGTTGGCCTTAAGCCCTGCCCGCCGGCCTCGGCCTCGGGGTATCTGGTGAGGTTTGGGGTCTAGAGAGACGCAGTGAGTTCTTTTTATTTGGCGAATACCAAATTAAAAGGACTCAGCACCAGTTAAAAGTGGGATCCCTGCTTGGGCTGACGTTGGGGCGAGATGCTGTTCTGGGGCATCCTGGTGTATGAGCAGAGCGGCGCAGCCTTACTTCTGGAGGAACGGAGAGGAGGAGGGACAGGCGCCCTCTGCCCCGTCCCTTCCTTAGTACTCACAGCCTGCACACAGGAGACCAGGGAGAGGTTTATTGTGAAGCATCCTTATGTGTGTATGTGTGTTTATTGTGCTGGGATACTGAGAAAGGAGGTAGCAGCCTTAAGGATAAAATGGGTCTGTTAAAAGGCTTCCATTCTGTGGTTTTCTTTACACACACGCATATTCATTGATAACTGCAGTTTTTAAAGTTTGGACAGTTCTGGAAAGTCAGGAAGGCCTTTCTGGTTTGGAGGCTAGTGGGCAGTAATGACTGAAGGAACTCTTGGAGGGAAGTGCACCACTGCGTCCTTAGGACATGGGGTTAGGAGAGTTTGTTTGCCTCAAGTACAAAAGCCTCTCACCTGGTGTTAAGTCCCATAACGTTTTTATTTCTCACAAAAAGAAAAACGGCCAGGAGATTAACTTCTGATACTATTTTATGTGTTTGACTTTGGGAATTCTGAATGAGTTGGACGAAAAGATTCATCTTTGAACCCTGCCATTTGGACTGTGTAATTTACTTAAACCAGCCTCCCATAAATCTAAAAAGAACAAGCAACCTGAAACAAGGTTAAATGTGGTAGAAACTGCTCTGAGAAGGACTTGGGAAGGTTCTAAAGACTCTAACCCTTGTTTTGTTTCTTCATGATAGATTTCTGGTGAAGGAAATGTGGAGCTCAGGGAACATTCACGGTAATCAAGTGTTTTGGCACCAAGATTCTGGTATCATAGTATAGAGTTATTCTGGCAGTTTGTTGGTGAGCGTTTCATTCCTCTGAAATGATGCGATCCCTCATAGCTTCGTTTCTTCTGGTAACACCCCACGCACTTGGTATTAGCCTTGAAAATGCTTGGAAGTATTTATTACTGTGATGATATCTCATTTAGTGTTCTCTAGCAACACTTTCCATCTAGCCAGACTGTTTTCAGCTACCAAAATTGTGTGCTCAGGGCATTTTTTATTTTATTTTGTTTTTTAGAACTCTAAAGCAGCAGTCAAGTTGCACTCTAAATCCATGAACCCAAAGAAGGGGCAGTGTTACCTAGCATGATATAATGGTTGGATTTAGACAGCTATTTCAATAGGGTGTCTAAAATTCCAAGAATTTTCACTTTACTACAAGATTTACGGAAAACAGGATAAGTCAGTGGCCTTTTTTCTTCCTTCTTTTTAAGAATTAGAGGCGTCATTCCATGGTAGTAATAATCTAGAAGGTTCTGACTTTCTCTTTTGTTTTTCTGTTAATTGGCAAGAAATTTCTCAGTGGTCAGTGTTTCCCTCAGTTTCCATTTTTATTCAGAAATTCACACATAACTAACAGAAATAGGAATTGATACATTTTATTCATGTCGAAGTCTCTTTTGCTGCAATTTTTGCACTAAAATGACCTCTACTGGTTGTATCTGTTAATGAAAACTCTTTTAAAAACTTCTTATTTAATAGACTACACTGAGAAAACATATTGCATGGTATAGAAATGTTACTGTGACTAATCTACCTGCTTTCAATGATGTAATTTAAATACAAATTACATTGCTCTATTTACCAACTTGCAGTAATTTTTATTTGTATCATTCCCCATACTGGCTTTGTGAGGGAAAAAAACCCCAACAAACTCATGTTTTTAACTACAGTTCACAAAGTGAGTTAGGTAAATTGGGGCAGAAATGAACCCCTTCCAAATTGTGGCTCCCTGCCTTAGGTTTCTAAGGCCACACTGGCCCATAGTAGGCTCTCAGTGAATGTGCATTGAATACATGGAAGAACAGTCACCTCCATAGAAAGAACACTGAAGAAAAAATATTTTCTGAAAGTTAAATGATGTGAAGGGTGAATCATGTGACATATACACTTGGACTTCTTTTCAGCATCATTTAGATCATTACTAAGTAAATCCTGACTTACTTATTTCTTAAAAAAATTACTTTTGGCTACATGCATTTTTAAAGTAGAGCAGGGAGCCAGATACCTACATTCTTCTCTACTCTGTCTATAAAGTGCTTTCTGGCCCCTGGGAAGGTACAGATCCCTTTCCCATTTCCACTGATTTGCTGAGTCTTCCTGTTGCCCTTCGCAGCTTCCTAAGTGGCCTGCTCCTTGTTTAGGCTGCCTGCCTCTAGGTATATCGCCTAGAAGCCAGACAAATAAGTTTGGATTCTGAACTCCTGAGGGCTAAGACTGGCTGGGGAGACCTCTTTGGGAGATCAAAGACAGAGTTTTGAAAAACTACTGAAGTGGGATTTTTCTAGGAAGAGTGTTTTGATTGGCCAGTGAGGATTATATTTGGAGATGAGGGGTGAGGACCATTTGTCCTCCTCTGTGGAATAGTTCAGTATGCTTCTGTAAGGGGTGGGGTGGGGCTGGGAGAGCATGACCAGCCTTCTCTAAGTAATGAAAAGGCAGCAATGGCTGGAGTTTGACAGTTTGTGAGAACAGAGTGATTTGGAACCTGGTGGACACTACGGAGTGGCTCTGCTCTGAGAACTTTGTATTAGAGCCAGGTGATCGCTATCACAGATAAGCACCAATTTTTTTTTTTTTCTCCCAGTGATTATTTACTCAGCGGCTTCATGTTTATGGAACTGAACTTTCCGTGTTTTCAGTACTGCCATCTAAGAACTGTCTCTTTCAAAACACAGTCCTCCTTTGATTTCCCCCAGGTATTTTAACTTCTTCCCACCCACTTCTCTTGGGGCAGTGAGTAGAACCAAGGATGTGGGCTGGGTACTTAGCGCAAAAGAATGGAATGTTGTTTTCTGAAACTGTTGGCCTTCGAAGGTTATGGTTTCTTTTCAGTCACTTGAGATGATGGCTCCTTGGAAAAAGGTTTGTGGAGGATCTGAGGTGAGCAAGGCCCAGAGAGCAGGCTCTAGGAGGCCAGGGAATGCACCAAACCGTTTGGTTGTGCACCGGCCACAGATCTCCTCTCATCCCTCTGTAACATAGGACTTAGTCAAGAGTCCATGGATTTTAATTTTTACTAATTAAATAGAAGAGGGGATGGGAAAAGCTAACACTCCTGTACTGGCATTGGAAAAATTAAAAAAAAAAAAACAGGGCTCCTTGTTTTTGAGGAAGGTGTTCCAGTTTCCATCTCAAAAGTCTTTAGGTAGAGTGAGCTCTTAGATGCCAGGGACAGAAGCAAGCAGAGGGCCTATAAAATCACGTTAATATGGCATGGGAAGAGGAACCAGTGTAAGTAAACAAGGAAATAATTAGTTCTTCCCCAAAGTAAATATTGAAAAAACATGAGAGACTATTCACTGCACTTATACAAATGACAGGACTTCGTGACCTTCACTTTGACTGTCGAGCTTACAGAGCCCTCACTGTCGTTGAGGAGTCCAGTCACATAAAACACTTGGCAAAGGACAGATGAATCGCATAGCACCAGAAGGGCAAAAATAGCAAGTCTGGAGATTTTGCTGCCATTAACACGTATTTAACAGTGACCGGGAAAATCTATAAGCAGTATGTTGGCAGTGCAGTGGTGAACATACAGGTTGATTTATTGTAATAAATAATAATATTAATAATAATTTATGAAGAAAACTGTCTGAATAATCCTTAGACTTTACATTACAACTGGTATTACAACCAGTTGTAGGAGGTATTAGTGATATGGTGCAGGTTTCTGTGTTTGGTGTGGCTTGCTTAAAATGCAATGATCTGGATGAGCAAGGGAACATTTTGGGGAGGCAAGGGACAGGAATTTTGAAGTTGGGGGGAAATAGATAAAACAGATGACCCTAAAAAGATAATGGAGTGGGAGGACTAAAGAATGACAAATGGGAGAAGGGAAAAATATTGAATTCATCTTAGGGCAACTATGTCATCCTTTGAAGAATAATCCAAAACACATTCCAGACATTAATTGTGAAATTCCTGAAAAATGTGGGTGTGTTTAACGTCTTTCAGGCTATGGCACTAACATGAGAGATGGCAGTGCCGCTTTAGTGTGTAAATACCACTGGGTAGGAGATGGTAGATGACTGGGAAGGTAAATATATTTGGTGAAGCAGGGTTCCTGTAACACCGTGTTCCGCAAGGCACAGGCAGTGTGAGGGCTTTGGAGACACCCCCCCAGTAAAGCTCAATTAATTATTTGAGGAAGAAACAGTGGACTAGCCAAGCATGCATGAATAACAAACTGAAAGCCTTCCTTCTCAGAGGTCGAATTCTCCAGAGCTGGATTTTTAAAGCTCTCACTTCTCTCTGCATAGAAACCACTCACTCATTCATTGATCTACTCTGTGCAAGGCCTTCTGCTGGGGTGGAGGTGGGAGGCTGGGAAGCCTGGGGACCTCTCAGACCTGTGCCCTACTCCAGATACTTTTTAAAAAAATAAATTTATTTATTTTATGTATTTATTTTTGGCTGTGTTGGGTCTTGGTTGCTGCGTGTGGGCTTTTCTCTAGTTGCGGTGAGCAGGGGCTACTCCTCGTTGTGGTGCGCAGGCTTCTCATTGCAGTGGCTTCTCTCGTTGCAGAGCATGGGCTCTAGGCGTGCAGGCTTTGGTAGTTGCAGCAGGCGGGCTCAGTAGTTGTGGCGCACGGGCTTAGTTGCTCTGCGGCATGTGGGATCTTCCCGGACCAGGGCTGGAACCCGGGTCCCCTGCATTGGCAGGTGGATTCTTAACCATTGCGCCACCAGGGAAGCCCTCCAGATACTCTTTTAATCAAGATAAAGAATGAGACAAGACTTTTGAAGTAGACTTCAAAAGTCTACTTAAGTTCAAGCCAAGTAGAACTGATTTCTCAGTTCTGTATATGATTACTGGGTGAGGTATGTGGGTAAAATTTGTTCTAGGAATCACAGGATCTGAAATGATCTTTTCAGGTTCTGGTGGCAAAGCTGAAAAGGAGAATTCAAATTCCAACTAGGTTCAAAATTCGGAGTCAGAGCTCCCTTTTGGTGGGGGAAGGGACCCTACCCATTCTCAGAGCTTTTGCGATACATATCAGGTGTTTCCCAACATCTAAGGAATGAGGCTGCATTCTTAACGCTCTACCAGCTGTGGTTCAAAATGGCAAGTTTCCTTTTGGGAGTGATTTTCTCTTTGTTCTAGCTTGTTCCACTAGGCAGATGAGCGTGGGCAGTGAACTGAGAGGTTTCCATTTATCAGCATCTCCTGTTTTCACCCACTCTCTGCTACTTGTCCTGGCCAGTTAGCCTAATCAAATCATGGAAAACCTCTGTGTTTGGACAAGACCTCGTTGTTCTTGCCGACAGGACAGAGGGGTGGTTGAATGTACTTAAAGTTAAGAATGCCCTTGAGGTGGGCTTCCCTGGTGGCGCAGCGGTTAAGAATCCGCCTGCCAATGCAGGGGACAGGGGTTCGAGCCCTGGTCTAGGAAGATCCCACATGCTGCAGAGTAACTAAGCCCGGGCGCTACAACTACTGAGCCTGCGCTGTAGGGCCCGCAAGCCACAGCTACTGAGCCCATGCACCACAACTACTGAAGCCTGCACGCCTAAAGCCCGTGCTCCACAACAAGAGAAGCCACCGCAATGAGAAGCCTGTCGACACAACTAGAGAAAGCCCGTGCGCAGCAACAAAGACCCAACGCAGCCAAAAAAAAAAAAAAAAAAAAAAAGGAATGCCCTTGAGGTAAATGCTGGTAACTGTTCATTTTGGGCCCACATGAAAAAAAATCAAGAGAGATTCCTTTTTCTTCTGCAGTTACTAAGTGAACAGGGTTCAATTCCTTATCTCCCTCTCCCAACCCCAATTAATTCTCTATGAGAAATACTTATACCTTGATCCAACAATGTAATGATTAGAAACTTAGCTTCTGGGGTCAAATCTGCACTCTGCTTCCATGCATCTAAGTTTTCTCATCTGTTTAGTGGGGTTAATAATAGGGTTGCTATAAGGACTCAGTGAAGGAATCCCTATGAAGCACTTACAAGAATGACTAGCACGTGGTAAACAGCAAAGCGACTAACCAGGATAAGTAAATTAACCTGATATGGGCTCATTGCCTTGTTCGGTTTAATCCTCATCTACCTCAGTAATTGATCGCGAGGAGTTTGGGCTCTTAGAAAGAAGGCGAATTATTACTGAGTTCAGGTCCCCTCCTACCCCAGCACCATAAATGCATTGAGTTAAAACACTTATTTAAAGGCCTCTGAAGCTATTTGCTACCTTTCCTCCTGATGCCCGTTTGTTACAGTTGGTCTAAATAATTTCTACAAAATTTGCATATTTGGGGTAAAAATAAAGAGGGAGGAATCTGAAATTTTTTGCATTAAGTTGTAAGAATTGTAAATTTAATCATTTATCTGTGGACTAATATTTCATTGGGGGAAGGAGGAGCACCTAAACTCACGCTTGTCAGCAATGTGCATTTTCCTTCACATTTTATTCTGGAAGAAGATTTTGTTCCTATCTCCTGAAGTGTCCGTACTGCTGGTCAGCACAGGATTTGGCCTGGCTGGAGCTAAGGAAACAGCCTGTATTGCTGCAGCTGACCTGTCCTGTCAGTAGGCAAAACCAGAGGTCAGGAGTTTAACCAGGCCATTCCTCCTTCCTCTTTCTAGCCCTGCCTGTTTCCCTGCCATCCTCCTTCCATGAATATTTACTGAGCAGCTGCCGTGGCTCTGGTCTTTGTGCTGAACTCTAGTGATAGCACGTAACTTCTCTAAGCCTGAGTTTCCCAGCTGTTAATGGTAATAGGTACCACCTATGTTTTCTCTGAGGATTAAATGAGACAAAACTGTGCTTTTGAAATGTTAATGTGCACACAAATCACCTGGGGGATCTCATTAAACATACAGGTGCTGATGCAGTAGGTCCAGATGGGGCCTGAGATTCAACGCCCACGTGATGCCAAAGCTGCTGATCCCAGGACCACACTTGAAGTAGCAAACAGCTAGTGCCTGTAAAGCATGTAGCATGAGTAGGGCGTGTAATAACTGATAATGTTACCTGCTAGTCTAATAATTAGTTTTCAACCAAAATAAATAGGATAGGGGCCCTGCTTTCACAGAGGCTGTGGTCTGAAGGTAGATAATGACAACTGGGACAATCCATTGTCACCCAAGACAGTTCCTTACAGCTGGTAAGCCCTGAGATGGGAAGTGCTGAGCATCTTGGGGGCAACTAGGAGGGGCCCTGACTCCAGCAGTGACTACCAGGAAGGATTTGCTGGGGGGGGGACAGCAGCAAGCCAGGCCTGAAGGTCTCTTTTCTTCCCTCCTTCTCACTCACCTGTGCAGGATGTTGTAGGAGAAAGAAAATAGGCCTTGGGGCCGGACAAACCTGTGTTGTTGTTGTTTCAGTATTTATTTTTTTATTTGGCTGCATTGGGTCTTAGTTGTGGCACGTGGGCTCTTTGTTGCAGCGCGCAGGATCTTTCGTTGCAACCTGCGGGCTCTTCCTTGCAGCACGTGGACTTTTCTCTAGTTGTGGTGCGTGGGCCCCAGAGTGCACGAGCTCAGTAGTTGTGGCAGTCAGGCTTAGTTGCCCCACGGCATGTGGGATCTTAGTTCCCCAACAAGGGATCGAACTGCATCCCTTGCGTTGGGAGATGGATTCTTAACCACTGGACCACCAGGGAAGTCCCCACACAAACCTATGTTTAAATCAACTGTGTTCAACTGTGAACAACCAGCTTGCTTAATTGTTTTGGGCTTCAGTTTCCTCATCTGTGAAAATGGAATATTAATAGCTTTTATCAGGTAATTACAATTAGGGTTGGAGAGAATTATTACCTATATTATATATATATAAGATTACATATATGTGTGTTGTGTATCTCTGTATATACATGTATATATACACAAAAGTATAGGTAATGGCCAGTATAATACCTGGTACCAAATAGTTTTTTTTTTTTTTTTGTGGTACGCGGGCCTCTCACCGCTGTGGCCTCTCCTGTTGCGGAGCACAGGCTCCGGACGCGCGGGCTCAGCGGCCATGGGTCACGGGCCCAGCCGCTCCACGGCATGTGGGATCGTCCCGGACTGGGGCACGAACCCATGTCCCCTGCATCGGCAGGCGGATTCTCAACCACTGCACCACCAGGGAAGCCCACCAAATAGATTTTTTAAAAGGTAGTTAATATTCTAATTTCCATTCTATTTTTTGTCCTTTCTCGTGTTTTTCTTTGTTAGCTTTTTCTCTCTATAAGTTTTAAAAAAAATCTTCTTTGTGCATTGACCACACTTAACTAAATCTCTTCGACAGGGAACTCCAAGAACTATGGTCTCTGGTGTTTGTCAGAGAGAAAGGGACTGTGAAGCATTAAGAATGAGGGGCCCTGCGTACCACAAAAACAAAACAAAACAAAACAAAAGAATGAGGGGCGTGAGTCCAGCGTCTCTGGGCCAAAAAACCCGTCATTGGTTTGATCCAGTATGACTGTAATTCTCAGTCCCTTTAGTCCTTCAGGAGAAGGTGGACATCTGCTCTATTTTGCAGTTTGAGTCCTTACTTCCAGAGAGCTATTTCAAATAAGTAATTTTTTTAAAGGTGACCTATCTTAATATGGATGGCATGTGGTTTCATGAAAGTGCATAAATTTCATTTTATTGTTAGAAGTTTTGTGTGGGTTTCCATACATGGCTGGAGACATCAGAGACCCCACGGAGCATGGCCAAGGCAAGGCAAGTTGGGATCCTGAGGTTCCAGAAGGAAGCAGCAGCCGGCCTGCCAGCTCAGAGGCCAGGGCAGGCATGGGAATGAGCAAGAGATGGTGCGCAGCTCAGAGCGCATCTGCATTGCTTTTCTTGATCCAGTGTGTCCCATCCATCTTTCACGTGGACTAATACTGCAGCTTTGCTGTGGATTTGCATTGTGGTTTCTCTGGAGAGTCTGTGTGCTGCAGTGGAAGGCTAGAAAAGAATGCCTAGAGTGAAAACACCTGACGTTCTTGTCTCTTTGGTTCCTAGTGTAGGTGTGGACCCACTTCAGGAAGACAGAACTGTGACTTTTCCTTCATACCTGGTACTAAGTATCATGTTCATCCAGTAAATATGGGTTGAGAACTCATAAGGCAAATGCTTTATATTGGCTGTTATGGAATAAGGAGAAAGAAACATAATGATGATATAGTCCTTGGAATCAGTAATTTACAACTCTATTTTATTCTTGACAACCAAACCTTATTATCACACAGTAGAAATTGAATTTTTTTTTAAACAGAAACTCTAGCACCTTTCATTGTAGTGCTTCATCAAGAGTGTTGATATTCAAACATGTAACCTACAAGATGAGATAAACTTCCAAATTTCATAGTTTTGTTTAAGTATGTTTGTCACATCCAAAAAGAACACCTTCATTTTGAAATATCCTGGGAACGCTTGTTTTATGAACATTTAAGAAAGAAAATTAAGTGTTCATTGTATTTTAAGGTGTTGTCATTTTACATTTCAAGTTCCTCAGAAGAGAATCTGAAGAGTCTGCTCTTCGGAAATTTTAGCTAAGTCCTTAGCAACCAGCCACTCTGGCTATGGCAAGGTTTTTTAAAAAAAAAAGGAAAAAAAAAAAGGTATGGGCTGTAACTAGAAACTGTGCCTATCTTATTTAGCATTTCAAAACAAAAACCATAAACAAACATCTCAGATTCAAAACAGGAAGGAATTTCTGGCAGGGCACAATGAAACCTGAGCCTGCAAAGTCCCAGTCTACAAGAGGTAACTTATTTAGCATCTTATCCAGAGGCCACAAGCAAAACAGTTCACAACTGTGATAAAACAAAAGGCATCTCAATATTGGAGACTTGTGATACCTCTGTTTTTAAGACTCCAAAAGACCTGCCAAAATAAGGTAAAACTGTCTTGAGAAGGTGTGGCCTGAACTGGACTTTCACTATTAAGAATTAGTTGGACTACTTCAGACCCATAAGGTGTGAGGAATCGTGCATGCAGGATGTGTGGGCTTGGTCCCCTCGGAGTGTGTGTTTATAATTGTGCAGAGGCAGGGCATTCCATCATCTTGTCAAATGCAGATCTTGAAAACCTTCCCTCACTTTCCAGAGTTGGGGCTTTGCCTTTTTAAAGGCAAGGGCATTTACATTCTGAGGGAGGAAAAGGGGATAGATTTTAGACAGTTTTATCTCTGAAAGCCAAAGTCTTTGAAGGATTTTTAAATGTTTTGAGAAAGATTGGGTATGCTGTGTGTTGTCCAGAAATACTGAGTTCTTAGGTTTCAGACAAATTTTAGGAAAATTTATTACCATGTCTACGACATTAAAATGAAAGGCCAAATAAATTCCCATATTTTCATCAAAAGAATGAATGGATTTGTATAGATCCTCACTTGTTGCAGGAAAGATTTAGGGCTGCTCAGAAAAGTAAACTTTGCAAAATTCTTGTACATGAGAGTAGTATGATTAAGGAGAAAAAAAAAGCCGTGGCTTCCGGATCTTCCTTCATCCCCTAATAGCCCGGTTACTGAAATAAAACCTCCTCAACTTCCCTTGACTTGACTTTGCCTTAATTTGTCAAAAGAGAATTAAATAGTTACCTACCTAAAGGCAGGGGAACTGAACCAGATGATATCGTAAGGCCCTTCCAGTCATAAGATCAATGTTTTTATGACCTAGAAGTGCTGGGCAAGAGTCAAATATTACCTTGTGTTTGCAAAGCCAGAGAAGAAAAAAGTGGTAGTGTCTACATGACTCTTTGCCAAGTGCCCTAGACGGAAGGGCTTGGAGGAAAAGATCAAGAGTTCTCCCGCAGTTATGTTTATTGTGAGGCAATGGAGACAGCAAAACATAGTTATCGGGAAGTTAGTAACATCTTTTGAATGCCAACGATCTTTAAGCCTTATTAACTGTGGCCTAGTCTGGATTCAAGGTAGAGTTTATGCCTCTCTTCTATGTCTGTACTGACCTGCTGCCTTCACTCTTTCTCCATTTTCTCATTTACTTCATTAGTTATTATGACTGAGGGAGGGAGGTGACAGATACTACAAAGGGAGAGAAGCTTGAGCAAAGACAGGCCAAAACTTGCCCAAATTCACATGCTTATTTCTGCCTCTGACACTAAGAGAGAGTTGAGTAATTGCTGTTCTTCCTAATACTGCAGGCAGCAGCCAAATTCTCAGCATTCTTTTACCTTTGCTGCTGTTTTCACTTGCCAGGGAGTTTCCTTAAGGAGCAGCTGAATTTAAAGAAACATAACAGTGATTATGCATGAAAGGAGGGGTCCTGACCACATGGACACTTGGGTGCCTTATATTGGGAGGATGAAACAGATGAGGCTCTGCAGAGGGACCTGCTGCTACCACAGCTCCCTTCCGTCTGTATCCCTGAGCCATGGGACCAGAAAGCTCTCTGCGTGTGTGCAGGATGGCAGAACTTCAATAAAGATGTTTCAGGTTCAGGCCAACCGTGAAGCTTGGAAAGTTGTCTCTTGGGGTCTAGAAACTTCACCCTTCCTATGCATGTTGTCCAGTGGCAGGGTGTTGTGCTGTTAGGTGGTGTGGACCTGTGGTTCTGAAACTTGATGTAATACGTATGATTCTAAAGAATGCGATGCTCAGCCCAGCCCGCGGTGTGCACCAGCAATCAACTTGCTGTGCCTTGTGGATATTACATTTTTGCCAAGAGCAGCCTTCCAGAATGAGGTGCCAGTTAATTCCAGTAGGGCATTTATTCGTTAATAAGTCTGCTGAACACTAAATACTCCATTTGGGAGTATGTGACAAGAAAACTCAGCAGCTAATTATTATGTAGATCTCTTCCATGATTCTCAATTTCAATTACCTAAGCCACCAATCCCTAGCAATGTGAACTTATTTAATTTTTAGTTTTCTATGACATTTTACTTTTTGCTCCCAAAGATTTTTTTTTTGCTCTAATCTGTAGAACTTCTATAAGTTTATTAATAACTGAGTAGACAGGTTATATTGTTAAATGGAAAACACTTCTAGTGGAGCACTGTGGCTTGCTCTGTCTTTCCTTCTTCTTTTTTCTTTTTTAAAGATAATATTAAAAGTTAAATCCTGTTCCAGGTCGTCTCCTCTCCCAGGGTAGATTTCTGGATAGCTAGTGGTGGTGGCATCTGAAATAACCAGTGAGGAGTGCGGGGTGTTCATTTACTAATGGGAGCTTTTGCCTAGAGAGCTTCTGCTTTATTCTTCTTTGCTGTAACAATAGGTCTTTACTTGGTTTTCTTCCTGCTTGGTTGGTGCATATTAGCTTAAGAACTTTTAAATTGTGGGGACAGGAAGAAAACTCTGAATGCCTGGGGCCCATCACTTCTGTCTGGGAAGCAGCCGGAGGGTTCAGTGTGCATTTGCTGCCATGAGAGGGTTTTAGAAGGTCCATTTGGTATCTCCCATGCCCAGGTCTTTGTGCCGTGCTTTGGCCCTCCTCCTTTCCTGGTGAATCCCTGCCACGACCCAGTGCGGCTGGGTCTCACGTACCCTGAAAGCCATTGGAAAGGCATGCGTTCCAGCATCTTCCCATTTGCCTCCACACCCTCCCCAGCATGGCTGCATGCAGCTCTCTGTACATCATCCAACTATTAAGAGAAGTTGGTGCCAAGTGTCAGTTCCTCAGTGAGGACCCTTCCAATAATGGTGTCTGTGCTAACAGACTGGCAGAGGAGTCTGTAGCAATGTTTGGAGGGGGAGCAATGTTTGCCAGTACATAAAACTCATTTGACACTGTGGAATATGATGCTGTGGATCAGAAAGTGATAAAACTTCATAAAACAAGGCTCTTTACGAAGTTGTGGTAGACCTGCTGGCTTAAAAAGATGTGCCCAGGGCCTTCCCTGGTGGCGCAGTGGTTGAGATTCCGCCTGGCGATGCAGGGGACACGGGTTCATGCCCCGGTCCGGGAAGATCCCACATGCTGCGGAGCGGCTGGGCCTGTGAGCCATGGCCGCTGAGCCTGTGCGTCCGGAGCCTGTACTCCACAACCGGAGAGGCCACAACAGTGAGAGGCCCGCGTACCGCAAACAAACAAACAAAAAAAGATGTGCCCAGGATGGTAAAATATATCTGTAGCATCAGCAAGTGGCCCCTGGTCCAGTTACAGATGTGACTTTGAGAGACAGGAAGTTGTGATAACTCCTCTATGCCTTTGGATGTAGTATGTGTGCGCGCGCGTGTGTGTGTGTGTTCAGTTGCTGAGGGCATAACATAAAGAATACTTTGCACTGTATTACAGATATGCTGAGAAGAGCTTCCATTGCTTCAGGCAAATTAAGCGTATTATCTACTCTATAGATCAGCAAACTGAAAACGACTTCTTAATAAATAAAGGTGGTGCATTGTTTTATGACATTAAAAAAACAATTTTAATTAAAATTCTTTGGCTTTTAAACTGCCTGGTTAATTGGGATAGCTATCTGTGGACAAGTGGAGCTCAGGAAGATGACTGTCTTCATTTCTTGGTGATTGGGACAAGAGTTTTATTATCCTTAAGGCAATGTGTGGTGATTTATAGTAGATTATCACTAAACATAGTTTCTGGCCTTACACAGCAAGTTTAGATGCAGGAAGGAAAAGCAGAAATTTAGGGTAAGAAATGGAACACCTCTGTGGGGGGGGGGGGGAAGGGAGATAAAAGAAGCCAGAGGTGTGTTTTGTTGGAAGGAGATGAAATTATATTTCCAAAGGCTATGCTGGGAAAAGGTGAGAGACCTCAGAAACCAAGTTTGACTATCGCTTCAGGAAATTGTATTCGATGCTTTGGAAAGAGAAAGGAGAAAGACTCTCTGCCAATAGAGTTCTGGAAAACTTGAGATAAAGTATTTACATGCTTTAATAACATAAAACATGTCCAAAAGAAATATATAATTACAGCTGCATTTGGCACTGAAAATAGTCCATGTATTATATTTTTTAAACTGTGTGTGACTGTGTGAGCATGTACCTTTGCGTCAGAAATGCCTGGGTGATACTATTTCTTGAGAGAATGGAAAAGTAGAAGGTATCAAGAGCTACCAAGAGAGAAACCATGAAGGATGACTACCAGGAAAGAAGGAACAGTGAGCTCTTTTTTTCTTGTCATATGCATAATGATGCCAACTTTACTTTAAAAAATCTTAGTATAATAAGCATTTAACTTCCCGTAGAGCCTTAGTAATTTGCATGTTATTACTAAAAGCCCACAGGTAAAGGAAAATTAGACTCCTAAATTCAGTACCTGACTATAGTTTATTTCAAGTTTATCTTGGACAGAGACCCTTTGAGAACTCAGTAAATTAGGAGGTATGTTTGACACGTACTTCCTAATATATATTGCCACCAAAGGTGTGGAGGCAAAGCAGCCACTGGAAAATTGATGTGGTGTCGGCTTTCAGATTCCCCAGAGTTATCTTAACATCCTTCAAAATGTGTTCTTATTCTCAGCCTCTACCATTTTATGCTGCTTCTTTTGTGAAGCCTTCCTGCCCTGCCCAGGAAAAAATAATGCCATTCTCCCAGCCCTTCCCCCCTGCCCAGGGCCTGTAAATAGCACTTTCTCCTTTCCTTGTTATAGCACTTTTCACACTGTTAGAGTTCAATTTCTGTCTCCCGGCCTTGTTTTGATCCCCTTGAGTGCCAGGATTGTGTGTTATTCTAGCGCTTGGCACACAGGAAGAACTCAATGAGCATTTGTTGACTAAATCTAGACTCAAGGTCATCCAAGATATTCTGTAGAAACTTTTCTATCTGAACTATTTGGTCTGTATTGTGGAAACTGAAATAGATGACATTTACCTGTAAAGAGACTCCCAGGGGGAAGTCATATTATTGGCAGAAGGCAGCTCGAAACTGTCCCACGTCCTCTCCTTCCCCTCTTCCCCCAAATCATTCTTAGAGTTTATTTTTTTAAAGTTTGCTACGAGGGGTTAGTTTCAGCTGTATTTATCTTGGCAAATACTTAAAAGTAATTTCTATTTGTGGGGACTTTTCTTCTTGCCAGTTTGTCATAAAGGTGTCATCTTTCATTCACCAAACCTTCATCCGCTTGTAAGAATTTTCCTCACGGGTGGCTGCTTATAACTTTCTTACCGCCAGGGATCTTGTGCGTGGAGCAGTTGAGATGCTCTGGTGATCAGCTGCTTGTAAACAATTGATAAACAATTATGACTTACTTTATAGACACAGTTCAGGTGACCATGTGAATAATTGATGATGAGAAAGCAGACTTACGATTTCTCAGCGTCTAAGACGTGAATGTTGACGGATGAGGAGGGAGTTTTAACTTAACAAACATGTATTGAACACTTAGTCTGTGAGCTGTGCCAGTGCATGACACAGCCTGTTTACTGCGCCAGGTGATCTGCACATGCCCTCAGGAAGTTAACTGTACAGCTTCTTTGAGGAAGGAACTCCTAAGCCAACAACATGAGGGTGGAAGTGTGTGACTGTGAATAATAAAAATGCCTCACAGTGGTTTGCACAGGAAGTCCGTAGGAATGCAATATAAGGAATTTAAAAAAGCAGAATCCCATTTGGATGTACTCCAAACCCTATGACTTCAGGGACTGAGGAATTCTTGATGACTAATGGCTGGAGTCCCAACTTGTTATTGAGCAGAGTGTGGCGTTGTTTTTTCCTTCAGCGCTAGCCATGAACTCATTGTTGGTTTGTTTACTTTTCTGAAGGTCTGAAAGTGGTTTGTAAATTCAGACAGCACAACAGGAGACCCTTAAGGATACAGCAGCAAATTACAGCCTTTGGGTGATAACATTTGGCACTAAGCTTTTCAACTGGGAGAGAAGAGAGGGTTGGCCGAGATGAAGTATACAGGGTCCTAGACAACATATATACAGAATTATGTTGGGTATAAGCTCAGGCCCCCAAACCCTTTTGTCACTTTCGTGAATGTGCCCAGAGAGCTCCATTCTCTGAGGGCAGGTTTAATTTTGATGTCTCTGCTGTGGTGTGTCCCTTCAACTTTCCTGCCTTTAAGATTCTCATCTCACAGCCTGATGGTAATTGTTCAGGATGCAGGTGTCATGAATTGGTGGCTTTCCAGTAACTCACTTTAGAGCCTTTTGTTCTTCACCACTGGTTGTTATACATACAGCGGTGGAACCGGGGAGGAGGGCAAGCTGGAACTGATGGCTAAGTGAAGTTATAATGCTTGGCTGGCAATGAAAAGCGAAGATTCGAAGCAAGGTAATTTTTTGAGGGTCCACTTGATTTTCCTCTAACTCTTCATAAATATTCTTTTTAACTTTCATGTGGCTTCATTACTGTTCAAAGTTTAGAAGTCAGCTCCCAGACCCTGGGGGCAAGTATGTCCTCCTTGAGTGTTGTCTTCTCTTCCACGTTATCAGCAGGGGGAGTATTTGACCTAACGGGCGGATGCTGCTCAAATCGGAGATGTGTGCCTCTCAAAACCTGTGGTTCCTCGGTTAATTTGAGGTGGTGGGTGAAGGACCCAGAGCTGTTCTTGATGCTAGAATGGCACATCTACTCCCAGTCTTTATTAAAATAAGTGAATGGAGGCAGAGGACTAGGAAACACACTTGAAGGAGGGGAGTGCCCCTCCGGTCATAAGCCAAGGTAAACAGCCCTTGTAACTGAAAAGTAGACTTCCTGGAAGGCGAGAACCAGAGAAGAGGGTGTGAAGTGTAACCAGCAAGTACCATGTTCAGCTATATAGATAGCTGTGTTGCTCCGAGCCCTGAACAGAACCTCACAGAACTATTGGAGAGAAATCAGTTTCTTGAACCAGACTGTCACCGGCTGTCGTGCCTATAGCTGGACCCAGAGACAGCACTTGGGGAGAAAAGGTCACATTTGTGCTAGAGAAAGCAAGCAGATGGGGCTCTCTGAGGGGTGGAGACTAAGTCATCCGTGACCTAGGGAAGCCTTGCAGGGGAGCCAGTGGACTGGCGGCGTTCAGTGGGCAGGCTGCTGGTGTGAGTGTAATTTAGTGTTAATGAAAACAGACTCTTCCTGTCTTTTGTTACAGTAGAAAACTGTCATTGCAGTGGGCAGCTGTGCACACATTGCAAATTATATGTGCATATACATCCATATATGCAACGTGCAAACGTAAAAAATAATCCTCATGGGGTCAGTGTTTGTGTTCTGATAGTCTCTATGTCCATTCTTCTGTGATGATAGCATTTTCTTCTAATTGGAGCTGTTAGGTTCTGTTAATTCCAACAGAAAAAAAAATTCTGTGTGTGGGCATTATTAATTAATTTATATAAATAAATATTTGTAGATTGACTCCGTAGCAACTTACATAAAGCTGTGGGCATCTCGCTCCTGTGTCTTCTCTTCTGCAGTTAATAAGGTCCTCATCAGGTTTATCAGGTTTAGCTGATGTCCTGCCCTTGCCATGTGTCAAGAAAGGTTAGACCATCAAAAGGACTGGTGCAGAAATTCCCTGGAACTTTTCATACTCAGAGATTCTTGAAGCTTAGTTACATGTGGGAAGAGGTCTTGTCTTGTAAAAAGAGACCCACATCCCTTTAATGATCACGCAGAGGTGTTACCTAAATTTCCTCTCTGTAGTTTTATTTCTTGAACATCTTATTTCCCATAACTAAGCTGTGTGTGTTGGGACCAAATATTAGGTCCTTTGCTTTCTTTTTAAGAAAAGTATTATAGAGGCAACATAACTTTACTAGACAGTTGGGAAACAGAGAAGAGAAACAGTGACCCAAAATGCTCTTATTCCAAATAGAAGAACTAGTTGTGTGGTTTTTTTTTTTTGTGGTACGCGGGCCTCTCACTGTTGTGGCCTCTCCCGTTGCGGAGCACAGGCTCCGGACGCGCAGGCTCAGCGGCCATGGCTCACGGGCCCAGCCGCTCCGCGGCATGTGGGATCTTCCCGGACTGGGGCACGAACCCATGTCCCCTGCATCGGCAGGCGGATTCTCAACCACTGCGCCACCAGGGGAGCCCTAGTTGTGTGTTTTTATATGTATACCCTGTCTAGTCTTCCTCTCTCTCTATATATATATTTTATCATACATCTTATATCTTGCTTCTTTCCACTTAAAACCCAGTCTGGTATTCTATATACATAATTTTTAAATCCCACATCTTTTAAAAAATTTTTATTGGAGTATGGTTGCTTTACAATGTGTTAGTTTCTATTGCACAACAAAGTGAATCGGCCATATACATACAGATATCCCCTCCCATACAGACTTCCCTCCCATTTAGGACACCACAGTGCATTAGCTGGAGTTCCCTGTGCTATACAGCATGTTCCCATCAGTGGTCTATTTTATACATAGTATCAATAATGTATATGTATAAATCCCAGTCTCCCAGTTCCTCCACCCTGCCCCTTTCTCCCTTGGTATCCATACATTTGTTCTCTATGTCTTTTTGTCACACATTTTATGTTTTGCTTGTTTCCACTTAAAATTATACCAAGTATATCTTCCTATGTTGCTGTATAGACCCTATTATTACAGTGTCAGCAGATGAATCAGATACACTGACTACAGCTTTCTACTTCACTTCCTTTTCCCCCTTTTTTTCAGGACTATATAAAAGGCAAGAAGGAAAAAAAAAAATAGTCATTCAAGGTGAATTTAATGGAAAATTCTTTGTAGTCTTAATTTGTTTTCATGAGTGCCTAGGCTCTCCAACCAGATGACCACGATTGCCTCCTGTCCCCTTACTAAGGATCTGACCACTTGCTCCCTGTGCATCCGGTCCTTTGTTGTCTCAGGCTTGTGGCATGAGGACCGTGGCCCTTAATTGTTCTGTCTTAGATCCTTGCTGCCACCAGGGACTGTGCTGACTCTGAGGACACTGAAGCTCTGTAACGTTTAGTAATGACTTGGTTTTGTGCAAATAACCAGCCCACTGGGTAGAGACATTTTAATTCTGTAGCTTTTTTGGTAGTGCATTATTGGATTACAAATGTTTATTTAGTGTGAAAAATGGATATAATTAACTATGCCCTAAGTAGGGACTAGATATTTACTCCAAGATGAATTTGCAGCCTTTGTGCTTTGCACGCATGTGACATAGGCTCTTGTTACTGACGATTTTATCTGAGGATTTGAAATAGTTGCCCACTTCTACCAGAGGTACTAGAAGTTATCCAGCAAGGCACACATATAACACTTCAAAAAACATGGATCATTTTCTCAATTAAGTTTGTTGAAATTCTATCAGGGAAACAGACTTTTTTTTTTCCTTGTATTGTTACTGATGATATAATATTAATAAATAGTTTTTGCAACTCAGATACTGGTTTCACATTTGAAAGGTACAGATAACATCTGTCATAATATTTCAGATTCATTTCTGTAATTTTTAAAATTTAAAAATACAAATTTTCAGCTGTGCAAGCAGTATGCAGAATCAAATCACCAGGCTTCAGATATATTTTATATAAATTTTAAGTGCTTCTTATATTATCAAAAGGAAGACAAAAATTGCATTACTTCTTTAATATTAAATTACAGTTTCTGAATTACAAATTTTTGAAAATTTGTAAATCATTCATGATATATACCAGTCAACATATTTCAATCCAGAAGGCACTGGACATTTACCTGACTGCTTGTTAGTTGGAGAGAGTACCTCTTCAGTCTTCTTTAAGCCACAACATGTAGCAAAGCAAAGCATGTGCACAACTAGAATTTAACAAATACTTTTTGTATGGTCATATTGATTTAAAATAAAAGAGTACACTTTGTATTGAAAAAGTAATTTGAAGGTGAGATCACATCGAATTTAATAGTTTAACCTTGGATATTTGTGGAATTTTAGTTATATCATGGGACAATAACATTAACTAAAGTCAACAATGTGTAAAATTTTTTAAAAAATTAGAGCACAAAGTGTAATAGATATTTACATTCAACAGTAATAAGCAAATACTTGACATCTGCTACGACCACCAGAATATGTGTGCTGAAATCGTGTCTCCAGGAAGAATATAAAGAGGTGTGGGAAGGCGGACTACTCTTGGGGAAGAGGTTTGGGACAGGGGAGGGGGCCAGGTAGCTCCTGTCCTAACCAATTTATAAAACTTTATTTGAAGGTGGGAATCAATAGATTGCCTCCAGGGCTAAACAGTTAATCATTAATCAGTTGATCTTTATTATCAGCCAGAACTGCTTGTGTTTTCTTTTCAGAAGCTTCCTAACAGTCTGATTACAGATGTTTAAATCAGTGGATAATGAAATTGACGTGTGTGCTCCTTGTCGTCCTATGGTAGAGAGTCAGCCTCTGTGTTCGGAGGAATGTTCCAGCAGTGCGTGAGTGCTAGCACAGTGTCGCTGGGCTGCGTTTCCTTGCTCACAGAGCCCTGGAGCTTGGCCAGCTTGGATGAGTGGGAGGAGGACAGGTTCGGGTTTGAGAGCCCTGGGTTTATTTCTGGCTATTGCGACGTGAGACTGGGGAGAATTCATAAATAGACGTTGAGGGAGGTTGTAGACTCAGGTGTTGTCGCCAGGGGTAAATACGCTGGATATATCTGTTTATGGATAGGTCTGTTTATAGCAGCTTCACGCTTTTACCTCTCAGAGTTGGTGCTTCCAAGGGGCAAAGCTCCGTGTCTGGATCTTGTTGGGTGGGTGTCTCGAAAGTCTCCCCCAGTGCACCAGTCATGGCCACTCGGTTCCCTTTCTTTCTGTACTTATAGTGAAATAACTAACTTCCTGACCTGCCATGCGACTTGATTTTTTTTTTTTTTTTTTAAAGTAAGAACACTAAGCATCTTGGGGAAAGACAGTTGTGTAAATACCAGACACCTACAGCATTTGGGGCAGGAGTGGTGGGATGTGGGGCTTTATGGCTCTGTGTGTATGTCTCTTTGTATTTATCACCATCTCCCGTGCACCCAGAGAGAGCAAGGGCGGCAGCTCCAGAGCCCCTGAGCTCTTCCTGAGTCTTTTGTCTCTTTGTGGATTGGTCAGTGATTCTCTCCGTGCAGGTTCTGAATCCTTTTCCCTTGCATCCACCCATGTGGGTTCAGGAAGGCTCACATCCAGCTGCTGCCCTGGGCCCACCCCCAGCCTTGCACACAGGTGCTCTCTGCTGTCAGGAACTTGGGGACACTGCCCAGCCAGCCCGAAGACAGCCCTCCTCATCCTGGGGCAACTTGCCTGCCTTCTCTGGTGGCACTGGCCTCGCTCCCTGTTCGGGCCCTGCCTCCTCGGCCCTGTTGCTTGCTCGCCAGACTGTCAATCACCCTAGACTTGGGGCATTTTACCCGCCTGAAGGGCTAGCTTGCATTGCTTCCATTTGTCAGGGAGCTTTAGGGATGCAGTCTTAAACACTGCCCGGAGGAAATGACTTCCTCAGGAGAAATTTAGATAATAAGTTCCTTAAGGAGAAACCATGTTTTATTAATGAGAGGCAGTATTGTATACTAGAGGGAGTTCTGGCTCTGAAGTCAGTTCATTGTCCCGCCTAGGGGCTTGCCTGATGCATTACCCTGGCCAAGCTACTTGACCTCTGTGCACAGTTTCCATCTGTAAAATAGGATTGTTACGAGGAGTCCATAGGGTTGTTATGAGGAACAACTAAGTAGACTCATTTGTGTAAAGCACTTGAAGAGTGTCTTACACATAGTAAGCACGTACTGAGTGTTAGTTGTCATTGTATCATCGGCGTTGAACGTGGTGGTTTATACTTAATAGGTGCTCATTAAATATTTTATTGAATAGTTGTAGCCTTCAGAAAGAGGAAGAATGATTTCCTTGTCTCTTACCATAAAATAAGAGTAGTAATGTTAGGTTGCAACAGAGCATTGTAGGCATGGAGACATTTATCCTCTGGTTGGGGATAGAATAATAGAATGTTGCAAATTCATTTTCAGTAACCATGTACCTACGACGTGTTCATCAGACCTAACACACTCAGTACGTCGAAGTTTGGTTCATGTTCACTGACTCCCAAGGTAATTTTGAAAGGGTAAAAAAGCTTAATCAGGTGATTTATTTCCAGAAAGCATTGTTATTGGAAGACTTCAAACTCCAGCGTATTTGATGGCTGTATGAAAACAAGGCTCTGCTCTTTCTTTATGGGTTCACTCTACATTCTAACTTATGTTTGCTTTTAAGGTGGAGATGGGTAGCAAGGTGCTCTTCAATTGAATAGGTTCTTACCTCTATGTAGCCCACTCAGCACCTAGCATGGCAGTTGTTCAGTAAATAATGTTTTCAGTTAATAAGTAAATCATGGCACATTTTTCTGTACCTTACATCACACCGATGCCTGGAAGGTACTTTTAAGGAGATTTTGTTCATGATTTTCCCCCTAGGCTGTTGCCACCTAATATGAGTGTTTCTGTCTTATTGTTGGGGTATTGAATTGAGGGCTGCTCTCAGAGTTCCTGCTCATCTACTATGAGAGGAACAAATGGTTCCCAAATGGTCTCGATGAGATGGTGGGGGAAAGGTCACTGCCACTCGTCTTTGATGAGGTGTCTGGGCTGTCCTCAGGATGAAGATCACAGCTCTGACAGAAGGAGGTGAATCATTGTTTTTCAAATTAAAAAAGTTGGTTTTAAAAGTTTATGCTGATAGTATTTCTAGTGGCGGGGACTAAAGAATATAGATCCTTGTGTTAGTAGGGAGGGTGATCACAAGGACAACAGTTTTTGACCCAGGACCTGGAGATTACAAATTGGAAAAGATGGTTTCAAAAAACCGGTCAAATCCATAAAGGTGACAAGAACATGATCCTGAAGTTCTTTGTCAGTGGTTTGTAAGTGCATGTTTTCGTTCTAAAAATATTTATTGATTCAAAACATGATTTATGCAAAAAGATTGCAACAGTCCTTTTTCCTTATGGAGAAGTTGGAAGAGCTTTAAACAGACTTTTTAAATGTCATTTCTGTTGTCTGCTGTCATTTTTTTTTTTTTTTTTTTTGCGGTACGCGGGCCTCTCACTGTTGTGGCCTCTCCCGTTGCGGAGCACAGGCTCCGGACGTGCAGGCTCAGCGGCCATGGCTCACGGGCCCAGCCGCTCCACGGCATGTGGGATCTTCCCGGACCGGGGCACGAACCCGCGTCCGCTGCATCGGCAGGCAGACTCTCAACCACTGTGCCACCAGGGAAGCCCTGCTGTCATTTTTAATAACGTTTCCCCCCCCCGCACACCCCCCTTTTTAAAAATGTCTCAGTGTATTCCAGAATTTTTTTTTTTTAAACTGTTAAATCCTCCCCGGTACCCAGCTTAAAAAAAAAAAAAAAATTATTTCAGTGTAAATGCGTGCAGTATGTTTCTTGTGTGGCAAGATTATTTCACAGGATTCATAGTTTTATAAAAAGAACGGGTGTGTATGATGGCCATCCCTCTGTCTCTGTCTGTCTCACCCACATTGAAGCCGCCATTCATAAAACCTGATGTTCGTGAAAGGCCGCACTTTCCGAGGGCACACTTTCTGGACCGTCTGAGCGTTGCTGCTGCAGCTCTACCCTGAGCTCGTGTGCGAGCATCAGCCCTGGCAGTGGAGCGGCCCCGGCAGTACAGGGAGAGCAGCACGTGGTGGTGACGTACAGATTGTACTGAGCAGAACTCTGGACCATTTTCTTATGAACGGTAGTGTCTACGTGGGGGAGAAGAAGTCCAAATTCTAGTTAGTTCCAGATGATTCACCACACAGAATGCATATTCTCTCACTAGTGTTTGGGTCTTAGTGAATAAAGGGAGTGTTCTGTGTTGAATCTTGGCTTGACCAGAAGGAAGTGATCATTGATCAGGGATTCTGGGGGGGAGGGGGGCGGTGTGTGTTATTTTCCCTCCACTAAAAGCAATAGCTTAGAATGAGATGACTCTACATCAGGATACCTTTCGCAGGACCGTTTTTTATCATCTGCCAGACTTAGTCTTTGCCGTCAGACTTTACTCATGGGGATTTATTAAAAATGATGGTTGGTTTCAAAAAAGGGGAAAGATAGACATTTGGCTGAAGTACGGTTGGTGGACTTTGACCACGTGGGAGTGTTTTTGTCTACAGAGCATGTTATAGAGGCAGAACCTGGCTGACGAATGCTCTTTATGACTTTGTCTATCATATGAATGGCAGCCCGAAGTGGGTTCCTCTTTTGTTATTTCCCCTCCCCAGTCTCCTCAGCACCGTATGTTTTTTTCCTTGCCTCCCAAATCCCGTTCCCATCAATCAGGTAGCTGATGAGCAGGCTGACTCCTGTCCCAAGTAGGTCAGATGCTAGCCCTGCTCCCCCATCCTCCAGGGGAGGAAGTCATCTTGACCGTCTTGGGAGGGAGTTAGGAGGTCCCGAGCCCAGACTGAAGTCGGCTCATTTTCATCTGTTCACACAGTGTTGCTTTGGGCTTCCAGGTCTTCATTCCTGGACAGCTTCTGACAGCAGTGGAGTGGAACTTCTCTGTTTGAGGAACTCAGCACTGGGCACCGTGCCTCCCAGGGCCCCCCTCCCCCAACCCCCTTAGGTCCAGGTGGGGCCTGAGTTTTCAAGTCCCATGATGCTGTGGCCTTTAGATCTCTGTGATGGGATGCACATCCAGGAGCCTGATTTCTCTTGGGGCTCTGATTTCCTTGGGCTCTACAAGCAGGGGAAGTTGGGAAGCCCTTGAGAAGCCAGGCCTTGAGGGTTTGAGTTAAAACCCGAAGGACACAGAGATCACAAGAAAGACATCAAGAGAATCTGGGAGACACTGAGTCGGAGGCAGAGGAATCCGATATTGCAAGAGGAGAATTTTGCTTTGGGAGGTTAACGAGGGTTGGTTGCCTTCTGAGTGAGAATGGCATTCTGTTTGTTAGCCCAAAATACATCAGACCCTGGAAATGTCTGAAGCCAGAGAGCTGTACCAGGAGTGAGAATTATGGAGTTGGAAGGACCCTTAGAAAAGCATCTCTAGGTCAGCCCCTCGTTTCACAGATTAAGGGACCGAGGCCCGTAACACATTGTCATGTTATCTTAATGCGTTTTACAGTTTCTACAGCACCTGGCTCTTCCTTCCAAGCCCAAAGAGGTTGAGGGGCTTTTTCTTGCCCACTCTGGAGGGAGCTCTTGGGACCCCTGTTGCCCTCCCCACCCCTTGACCTTGGTCTCAGGGTAGTGGGCACAGCGGCCGAATCAGCTTCTGCTGAACTTTTCTTCGGTCCCTGCCCGCTTCCCTGCCCCACCACTACCCCCCATGCAGGAATCTGAGCTCTCCCAGTGGGGCTGTGAAGGCCCTGGAATGTGGCACTCTGACCTCTGGCAGTTGAGTGTCCTGGATGGACCTGGCCTGGGAAACAGGAAGGACTCAGGGGAGGTGGGGAGAAGAGTGCTCCTTGGCCTTGGGGTGGGACGGAGGGAAAGGAAGTGCTGGGCAGTGTCGCTTCCCCAAGTAGGCCCAGTCGACTCCCCCAACATGGGAGACCAGGCAGCAGGGGTGCTGGGGGGTACGTTTCCTCAGTGCTGGGTCAGGGGGTACACTGCCAGAGCACTTGGGGTGAGGAGGAGAGGGTTTGAGGGAGAAAGGGAGGAGCAGACCAGAAGGCAGAGGAAACTGTTGCAGGAGATGACGGACATGAGAGTGGTGGGTGGAGAGAAGGGATGTCCAGCCCCTGTACAGATGGACACATTCTCGCTCTAGAAGCCAAATATGTTAAAAGGTGGGAAAGACCTTTCTAAAGTTTCCACCTCATTTTGAGACTCCCAGAGCTTTTTAACCTGCTCACCCTTCGCAAGACAGAGTTAGTGAAGTGGGTGGTTGCCCGTTCAGGTGTGTGAGGCTGACTGGCACTTAGCTGTCCTTTTCTGTGTTCTGTCAGTGATGGACCACCCCCCCCCCGCGCCCCCCATCGTGCATGCTCTGGTCAGTTACCTCCCTGAGAGAGATTTTCAAAAACCGTGAGGTCGAGCCTTGGTCATGAGGTCCACACCAGCTCCTTGCCTTGTTTCCGGATAAGGGCACCTCGTGTCCTCAAGCTTCCTCCCCGTTAAAGCACTTTGCAGGACGCACAGTAAGGGCTTGGAGCCGCCTCGTGCCGACCCTTGTGAAACCATGAACATCTTGCCAGACTGCACGTGAGGTCTGCCAGGATGGCAAGCCAGCTTTTCGTGGGGGGGGTTTTACAGGTAAATTCCATGCTCGTGGGAAAGGAATAGAAACGAGAGGCGGCAGAGTGTCTCTGAAACACCTGTTTAGGAGGAGAGCTGCCGCCGTACCTGAAGGGTTTGGGTTTCGTTTGTAGCTGGAATCTCTCCAAGCGGAGTCAGTTCATTCTTCCCGAGCCCAGGGCTGTCTTGAATGATAATTAGTGTTCCGTGGTCATGCAACATCCCACTGAAGCGAGGGCGCTCGTCTCCTTTTCTCCTTTCTCATGTGACATTGTACACAGTCCTAGGGGTAGTGGCCCTGATGCTAAGTGGAAATGTCTTGCTTATCAGACTCATTCACTGGTCCTGCAAACCAGGGTATGTGGCGCCCTTCCTCCACCTGATTGATACCAAAAGCCACCAGGTGAGGGCCATAGGGATGCTGCAGGCAGTGCAGCAGGTAAGCATCTTACCCAAGGTGTGCATCTTAGGACTTCCCTGAGAACCTAGCAATCCTCTGTAAACTTGAAAGTTTATTTATTTATTTTTTTAATGACTGAAAAAGCCATTTATTTTCATTAAACGTGACTTTAGACTATCGAGATTGAAACCTAAACATCTCTCCAAATGATTTAATTTTCACCTTTCCTCCGCTCTTTGATGATATCAAGACTGTACCCAGACAATGCCTTCTCCTAGAAGCCATCCGTCCTCTCTGATCCCCAGCACACCGGATATGCCTCACATTTAAGCACCGATCATATAGCCTGTTCTGATGATTTGTTTCAACAGATATTAATCAGGCACTGGCTACATGGCAGTCACTGTGATGTGGTTAAACCGAAGAAAAACCCCTGCCTCAGAGAACTTATAGAGGGGAGTCACTAACCAAAAAAGCAAATAGTTCTATGATGCACTGCAAGATAGATGAATGTTGTTTAAAAAAAAATAGAGCAGGGTAAAGGAATAGAGAGTGATGGAGTGGGGGCACTTGGAAGTTTAAAACAACAGAATTATTAAAGAGTGTGTGTATATGTTCAACACTACGTATCTCTGTATATTCTAATCCTTCGAAAATTGGTGATCCTTGTTAAATAGGATATGGATTTGAGCAGAGCATCCTTTGGAAATGGTCTATATTTGGTATTTTCTTTTATATCCTAACAACCATTAGTTCATTTTTGTTTGTATTTTTGGTTTTTTTTCAACCATTCGTTCTTGAAAGGTATATTGAACCTAATAAAATAGATGGTAATTTTTAACCTTTCAGGTAGGAGTTAAGGTAGCTATATTTCCAGAAATTGTGAGTTTTATCATTTGAACAATTTATTGATGACTTCTTTTACACTATAAAGCCTAACTTTGAATAGAATAACATTGCAGAGTCGAGGTCTTGCAAAAATTCACCTACCTAATAGCATGGGGAATACATGCTGCTGTAGCATGTGGAAAAAGGACTGGGTGATTCGTGTGGTTTTTATTTATGTTTCTTTTTGGAAGCAAATTAGTTATTCTCTATATGTGTATGTTTATGCATGCATGTGTTCAAATTTGAAATGTAGACAATTTATCAACTGTTTTCTTTAACTTTGAAAGAAAGTTAAAGTTTCTTTGCAGTGTTTTAAAATACCTACCCAAAAGGTACTTGCTTCCTAAACCCCTGGTAGGCATGAATTACTCTAAAGTATATTTTTTTGCATCTCAGACATCCTAGAAAGATGTTAAATATAAATGCATAAGTATTGAAGAACATAAGTAAACCTAAATCTTCGATACCCATGGAATATCTTTGAAGCTGCTACTTTTTTTCCCCCACAGGATATTATTAATGGAGCAGTCCCCTAGTCCAGTTTCACTTTCATTTTCTCCATTCAGCAAGTGAGGATTGGGACCCTACCCCCCCAGCAGCTCAGAATCCAGCTGCAAACAAACAGCTGCAGTGTCTTTGGATAAGTGAAGTGGGTGGGAGAAAATCAAGTTAACTTTGAGGAGAAAACATTTAAGACACACACAGTAAGATGGTAGCAGATTTCCAGTTAAACAGTGCAAGAAAGCTCCTGCCTCGCAGAGGACATGCAATCAGCAAAATACTCAGAGAAATGATTCAGTAATTATTTATGGAGGACCTACTGTGTGCTAAGCCCTGCTCTAGGTGCGAAAGATAGAGCTATGAACGAGACAGACAAAAATTTTATCAACCTGGAGCTTTCCGGTAGAGAGAGACAAAATGAACAGTGTTAGTAAGTAAAACATAATACCGTGCCAGAGGGATATACAGTCTGTGCAGAAAAATAAAGCCGAGAAGGGGAAGTGGTTTGCAGTTTAGAGTGGTCACGGAAAGTCATGCCGAGAAGTTCAGATCTGAATCCTGAAGAGGTGGGGGAGTGAATGGGTGCAGAACTGGGGTGGAGGGGAGGATGTTCTGGGCGGGGGGATGTGGGTTCCCAGGCCCTGAGGCTTTAGTGCTGAGGAGGGGAAGAGGTGCTGGCCTCGAAGTGGGGTATAACTGGGAGGCTAGCTGGGGCCGGGCACAAGCCTCATTTATCAGCATGAGGGGTTAGACTAGAATGTGGAGGCAGGTGGGAGCCATTGAAGACTGTGGGGTGGTGTTGATGTCACGGCCGAGACCCCCAGGGTCTCAGAGCTTGGCATCTGTTAGGTGTAGATGTTTGATTACTACACAAAGGAAACTCCAGTGTTGCGGGAAGTGTGCAAATGTATTTTTCAAACATGTTCTAAAGATTGCTTAATCTTTTTATGTCTCGTTATATTTGCTTGTATGGTCTATTATCACGTGAATCTCAGGGATTAAATCATTGCTGTACAAATCAGAGTTCTCCCAAGCAATTAATATTCATTTCTTGACATGCCCTAAGGCAAGAGTCCTGCTTTTCATTGTCCCCTATCTACATTTGTTTCTAGGAGGAGAGTTTCAGGTTCAATTTCAAGGACTTGATGCCTTTAAGAATCAATGTATAAGACAGGCCCTGTGTGGCATGAGATTTCTAAATAGGCCACAGCTCTCTGATTCCCATTTCTTTTTTGGGGGGGCCATGCCGTGTGCCTTGTGGGATCCTAGTTCCCTGACCAGGGATTGAACCCTGGCCCCTGCAGTCACTGAGTCCTAACCACTGGACTGCCAGGGAATTCTCTGATTCTGGTATGTAATTTATAACACTTCTTTCCATATAAACATACAGTAGCAATGTGGATTTTAATGATGTTTTAAGAAAAAAAAAGATCTGGACATACACATCAAACTTTCACTTACCACGAAACTGGGCACATAAAAAAAATGTTCATTGAATATTGCTGGCACCTTGTGCTTTGTTGCCAGGACCAGATAGCAGGAGATCCATGGAGTGTATAGGGATAAATAAGATCACACATAGAGATAATCTTGCTTCCCGCAAAAATTTAAAGGTTTGGGATTGAGGGTGTGATATTTAGGGATGATATTTCTTTGTAGAACAGTATCAGAGTTAGTGGTAAGGATCAGTTAGAAATATAATTGTTGGAATTAAAGGTGATCACTCTTTCACTTCTTATCATCTTCTACTTTGTTTACTTTGAAGAATTCAGATAAATTACTAAGGTGAGGTTCACAGCAGGGCCCAAGTTGATTTGCGAAGACATTTCCTTCAAAATGATTGCCAACTGATTTCACTAATTCATTACTCTGAAAAGATTCCTTAATGCTACTTACAGATCATTACACCTTTTAGAAATCATAACTTTTGCCTCAGGAGTATTGCTTTATGTGGAGGCATTATTGCTTTCACAAGGAAACCTTTGTTTCCTGGATGATAGAATAGTTGAGGTCAGGTTTATATTGTTGGGTTTTCTGTTCTTGGATGTTTCCAAAGGTTCTCCGGCAACTCCATTGTCTTGGCTGAGAAGGTGTCAGAGAGGCTCTGCCAGCCCTTGTGGTGATGACCGTCAGCCATGGGTCTCTAGGCCATATTCACTCGAGATGGACATCTCCAGTGTGAGATGAAAAAATAGCAGTGTTCCTCTCTTTCTTTTCCCTGGTGCTTGGGTTCTTTAGACTCACTTGGACTTGACATTTTGTCCAACCATTCGACCACCTTACTTCCCTATTTCTTCAGTTCCTCTTGTTGCCTGTTTGGTGATATGTCTGTGTGGAATTCAGATCTCGTTGCTTAGCTTTCCTCCTCAGCTAAATGTGTAAGTCTATGGAAAGCACCTAGTAAGTAAGGTCCCTGGCTCAGGAATTGTTAGCTGTTATCAGAAGATTTGACTGGCAGGGTGGGTGTGAAATGTGCTTCATTATCTGTGCTAACTGTTCAGCTAGTATAATGAAAAATTTATATCTTTCAAAGTGGTTATTTTCAGAATATCATGCTCATTTTGTTGTTCTTGTTGTTTGAAATTCTGGTCACATTTCTTCTTCTCCCTGTTGTGATTTACACTGTTGGATGAGTACAGTCAAGAAAAAAAGGCATTCCCACATCTAGCCTTCTGTTTGACTCTTGGTGATTTGACTAACAGATTTTAGGCTAGAGCATACATTAATATTTATAAAATGATACTGTGTATTATTCATATCCACAAGTACCTTTCTGGCAAGAAACATTGTGTCACATTATCTAATTATGGTCATGATAGACAAAAGTGGTAGGAAGGGAGGTAATAGAGTTTATTATTTAAGTTATTATTTATCCAACGTGGTTGAGGAATATTACACTTGTTCACTCATTTGACCTGTAAATAAATATTTGATATGTGGAAGTGTTAGGTAATAAAATGTTGAGGCTAAAAGAAAACTTGAGTTAGTATTAATATTTCAGAAGTAGGAAGACCGAAATCCAAAGATGTTTCTCAGTTATTTCTGAATAATTGACTTTCTTCCTACCACTGAACTTACTTTACAGAAGAAGTTTGGCACTTAAAGATTCAGATTGCTTTGCTTAAGTTCAGGTCCTCCTGTTCCTGTTTATTCCTTCTGCAGATGTTTACTTTGCTAAGCTACTATTTGCAAGCCCCATGATAGCCCAGTGATAAAAAGAGCCCACTTTCTGGTGCAGATTAGATGAGCAATTTCATTATACTGCCGTAAGCGAAATAATTTTAATGGATGTATAACAGAACTCCTACAGAGGAGACAATTCTTGATTTAGTCCCTATAGAGCAGATGAAACCTGGAGAAAGTATTAAAGACCAAATAGGAGCTTTCAAAGCAGGTGAAGAGAAGCAGATTTCTAGCCAGAGAGAACACCTTGTGCGAAGCCCCTGGGTCAGGAACAGTATGGGTCATTTGGGAGCACATCGTTACGAAGTATTGCTGTAGTAAGTGGGGAAGAGTGGAAGAGATGAGGGTGAAGAAGTGGACTGGAATCAAATCTAAACAGGCTTTGTGTTCTGTGGCAGAGACTGGAATGGCCGGATGTTAGGCTTTCTTTGGAGACCGTTGCTTCCCAATTCCATATCCTTAAGAAGTTTGATAGGGCTATTCTTATAACACCCTCACTAGGTATTATTTACACCAAAGCACCTCTGTAGGAGAATAAAGCACTGTGAGCCAGGTATCTAAGGGATGGCTAATCACCTGGCTTTAAGGACAGCTTTTAGAGAATCTAGATGAAGAGAGGAAATGTGAAAGAATTAGGTATACTTCTCCAAGATAATTTTTCCCTCAACTAAGATGTATCAATTTATTTATTTATTTATTTATTTTTTTTGCGGTACACGGGCCTCTCACTGTTGTGGCCTCTCCCGTTGTGGGGCACAGGCTCCGGACGCGCAGGCTCAGCGGCCATGGCTCACGGTCCCAGCCGCTCCCCGGCATGTGGGATCTTCCCGGACCGGGGCACAAACCCGCGTCCCCTGCATCGGCAGGCGGATTCTCAACCTCTGCGCCACCAGGGAAGCCCAAGCAATATTTTTTTGAAGCTGGTTAAACAAGGGGTTACATGTTTTAGTGGACATTCATGCTCAGAGAAGACTTTGTTGCTTAATAATGACATGTGCTTGACCAGAGGCCAGTCCAGCACTGCATAAGCATGGGCCAGTGGAGAAGGCCTGAGATTTTCCTTTTAAAATATTGAGATTCAGTCTCAAAGTAGGGGAAATGTAAGGGGATTGAGTTCTATACCATTGGGTTCAGTCAGACTAGTTGTAGCTCGGGAGGAGTTTCCATGAGCAATCAAGTATCCTGTTTTGATTATTTTTAAAAATTTCAGAAATGTAACCATTTGGTGTCTGACTTTGAGTAACTTCCTGGTAAAACCACACCAAAGGGAAACTGATTGAAAAAATATATTTATATGTCCAAGTACCTGGATGAGGTGACATGCTATATAGGACTGTTAGTCATAAGCCATTTATGAGATATCTTAATCTTTTTGAAGAATTCGTTTTTATTATGTTAATCACTTCTGTGGCTTCTATCTCTGTTACGTTGATTTTTCTCCATGTATTTATTAACTTCATCTTTCTTGTTTCTTTGGATTTACTTTGTTGATCTTTTTCTAATTTCAGTTGAATGCTTAGCTCATTTTTTTTTAACCTTTCTTATTTCCTGTGAAATTTCCCTTTAAACACTGCCTTAGCTGTGTCCCATCAGTGTTGACATGTGACATATCTATTGTTCTTCATTTTTAAGTATTTGATTAATTTTCCCATAATCCCCTCCCATTAAAAAAAAACCTTTTTATCATAGAAGTTTTCAAATATATACAGAAGTAGAGGCAACTGTGTAATGACTCAGTGCTTCAGTAGTTATCAATTCAAGGCCAATCCTGTTTTAATCTGTTGAGACCTCAGCCAGTAAATCCTCTAGGATTGGAGGTGCTAGAAAGGTCCTGCAGAGTGATATTTGTTATATTAAAAGCACCTTTGGCTTGCCTTACTCTGCACAGTGATTGTTTTCCAGACCTTAAACTGGTCTGATAAATGGGAAATTATTTTACATTTAAATTGTGACCACCGTAAGTGTATGATTCTCTGACACTGTGGCCAGTAAATTGTTAGCATTGTACAGTTTCAACTAAGATGCCAGAATCAAGGAAACACAAGGAGGAGAAGTCTAAAGGGACCTCATAGACTGTCCATCCCACCTCCGTTTTAGTGATGAAATGAATTGGAGCCGAGGGGGCCAAATGCCTTGTTCAGCGTCACTCTAATGACAAAGCTAAGGTTGTGGTCCCCTGGGCCGGGGCCTCTCCATGAGAACAGACCTCTGGGCTGTCTGATTTTCTATATGCAATTGAGGGTAGATAGTCCCGTATTTAAGCAGAATTGTGAAATAGGAGAGTTGTGTTCTGTAGCCCTGGTTTCTCCTCTCCTCATCTTGTTTCATGAATTCCTTCTAGAAATACTGCTTATCTTAAGTTCTTCTCTGTCCCCACTAGCTTCCTGTTATCAAAAAGGAAATTATCCTTCCCTTACTTAATCTTTTCCTCTGTTTCAAGATTCCTAGGAACATTTTATTCACATGCTTGGTATGATTTTGGTTAGAGTAGTGAGAAATTACACTGTAAACTCCTCTTTCCTAGCATTTTAAATCCTTAGTACCTTGCTCAGTTCTTGATGTATGATAGATACCAATAACTGATTGAGGAATGAATGTTTGAAAAAAAGAATGAATGAACGAATGACTTTACATGCTATAGTTCGTCCCTGGTCCTCCTCTGATAGGTGTATTGCTGAGGTGTTGACAACAGTTACAGCAATGGAACATTTGCTTATCATTCATAAATGTTTTACTATAAATGGATTTAGTAAATTGGTTCAGTACTGTTTTTTTTCCAAAGACTTCCCCACTTGGACATAATATGAATCAGTGGTCATG
The DNA here is from genome assembly GCF_026419965.1 of Kogia breviceps. Taxonomy (NCBI): domain Eukaryota; kingdom Metazoa; phylum Chordata; class Mammalia; order Artiodactyla; family Physeteridae; genus Kogia; species Kogia breviceps. Next base: position 74,769,398 of record NC_081320.1, on the reverse strand, counting down.
TTTGTTATATATTTAGAGGTTTGCATCAGTTTAAGAGTCCTCAAAAAAAATTGTGTGCATATTTTAGTATTTCCATTGTTTTAGATTAAGGCTTGGTCTACTCTGATGCATAGTTACATATGCCTAACATAGTTTTACTTTGTGGAAATGCCTATAAAACAAATTTTTATGTCATGAATCATTTCTACTGATAACCATAATTTTGCCCTTCTTGCTTTGCACTGATTACAGCATGAGGAAGAGAGGGAAGGGAAGCACCAGCTTTTGGAGCATCTGCCTTAAGCTGGAAGGAGAGAGAATGAAAGCTCACTGCATTAGGTTCCTCCTTGAGCAGAGCTGAATGCACGATAACAGCCAGCCGGGAGCTGGGGGAGTTAAGAGCAGCAATTTTACATTACACTGGAGTTTCTAGACTGGCATGGATAGAGATGCCAGTACTAGCTATTTGCATCTTACTGTAGCCACAGGGATATGTGAACAGCTGGAGAATTAATTTGATATATATTCCCAGCAGCCTCTCTTCTGCCAACAGAATTCCATTACTGTGAGCTTCTGAGTGTGTACCATGAACTTGTGTCTTGCTTTTTAATATCTACTATAGCGTGTTTCTGGTAAGTGGAATGCCACATAATGGGGTCTAGCCATATCTTGGTTTGGAGTAAGCTCCATTACCCTAAGCTGATATGAGGTAGAAAAGGTAAGGCTCTGAGTCTACAGATGCCTTCTGCCTTCAGGAATTTGGACATTTCAGATGAACACACAGTACTTTGTCCAATAAGTGCGGTTATACCTGAAACATTTTATTCCATGTTACTGGAATTTCAGACACCAGCAAGCAGATGGAAATATATTTTGACAAGCGGAGAGGTGGAATCTGGGACAAGTTGGGCCAGGGTTGCCATGGCTGGTTTCTTGAGCTCCTGGGCACAGAGCAGGTATAGCCCCTGGGGCTGCTGCTTCCCAGATCTGGAACTGGCTGTGTCTCTGTACATCTTCCAAGACTCCTCTTCTTTCACATCCTTTTCCCCTCTCCTACCCTGAGGATCACAACTCCTTTCTCAATAGCCTTTGCCCTTAGAATCTGTTATATCAACTGTGGAAAGAAGGAATTTCAGGCATCATCAAGAATATTGGAATGTAGTCTGTGGAACAGAAAGACCAAGTCCAGGGTTAGACTGAAGGTGACTATTGGAAGTACTGGTGTTTCAGGTGTTTTTTCTTTGGTACCACATGTACACTCTTAAAATTTTGTTTTTTGCAAAATCATTCACTACACTAAAGGTAAGTGAGCTGTTGGGAAAAATAGGGATGGGGCAGATCACTCAAAACCTATGGAACTGAACACAGAGGATAAATATAAACAATAAGAATCCAAATAAAGCTCCTGACTCAGGTAAGCTGCTCTTAACGTTTGCATCTGGAGCCCGGGCAGCCCATCCTTTGCGGCCTTACACACTCATGAGCTCAGGCTGCTTCCTTCAGGGCATGGAACCTCACAGGTATTTACTCTGAATGGAGACTAATTTCATCAGAATTACATTTAAGATCCAGGGGTAGTTTGTTGTTTTTGTTGTTGTTGTTGTTTTTGGCTGTGTTGGGCCATAACTGCTGTGCGTGGGCTTTTCTCTCGTTGTGGCGAGCAGGGGCTTTTCTTGTTGTGGAGCACGGGCTCTGGGTACATGGGCTTCTGTAGTTGCAGCATGTGGGCTCAGTAGTTGTGGCACATGGGCCTTAGAGCAAGCGGGCTTCAGTAGTTGCAGTGTGCGGGCTCCGTAGTTGTGGTTCATGGGCTCTAGAGAGCAGGCTCAGTAGTTGTGGCCCACGGACTTAGCTGCTCCGTGGCATGTGAGATCTTCCTGGACCAGGACTCGAACCCGTGTCTCCTGATTGGCAGGAAGATTCTTAACCACTGCGCCACCAGGGAAGTCCCCAGTGGTAGTTTCTTCATCATGATTTTTTAAACATGGGAGAATATCTCTAGCTTTTTCATTTGTACAGTCAACCTCCCCGGACAGTTAAATGTAGTGGAAAGTTCAACCACTAGAGCAGCCATTTCTTGCACTAAAGGAAGGAATTTAAACAAGATTATAAGCCTTTTCTTAAGGTGTTCATTTAACTGTGAAGACTTTTCCTTTTATTGTGAGAAAAGTTGCTCCTGATGTTTGTATAACATTAATGTGCTGGGGAAAATCACACATGAACCAACACACCTTCTGCATTATACTGACATCATTTTGTTCCAAATTGTGTATAACTAAAATCACGTTAGAGAAGTGTGTTTTTATGGTTCAGTAGTAACTGTTAGGGGAAGAGGTACCCAGTATCTTTTATTTCTCAAACCTGGGTCGTTTGCTATCTTGGCCTAAGTGTACCAGCAAGACACACTCTTTAGAACAGCAGTTCTCAAAGTGTGGACCACAGACCCCTGGGGAGGCCTGAGACATTTTCAAGTTGTACATGAGGTCAAAGTTATTTTCACAGTACTATTAACATATTATTTGCTTTTATTCTGTGTCGACATTTGCACTGCTGGTGCAAAAACAATGCTGGTAAAACTGCTGGCATCTTAGCATGAGCAAAGGCTATGGCCCCAAACTGTGTTAGTGAGTCACCGCTATGCACTTCCAGTAAAGTAAGTACTAATAACTAAATGACAAACCAAATAAAAAATCAGTTTCTGGTCCGTTTCTCTGGTGAGACAGGGCCGGGAGATTTTGTCCTCAGCTCCTTGCCTGGGTGGGAAAGTCAGGCTCTAGAGCCGGCAGAAGTCTTTGTTTGGGGGTCCCACCAAGTTCCCCAGAGTGCTACAGCTGAGTGGAGCGGCTGCTTGGGACTACTGCTCCGGTGGTGCAGAAAGCCTTCTTGGAATCTGACATGACATCACTTTGGGACCGTTGGCCAGCTGCTCCTGACTTGGCCACATGAAGGCTCAGACTGTCCCTCTCTGAACTGAAGAGAACCAACACTATTAGCATATCTGTCACCACCGTGAATGCAAGGTATTTCAATGAAGAGTATCAGGAGGACATCTACAAATCCCAGACTGGCATGTGTCAGTTCTGAGGAATGGTGGAATAACCCAAGGTATCTGGGTGACCTTTGGAGACAGCTGAGACAGAGCTACAACAGGGCAGTGGCTGGCAATCAACTCATAGCCCATCTTCTCCAGCCGTGTGGCTGACAAGGTCTTGGTGCCCCAGCCGGCTGCCAGGCCTGAGGTGGGAGAGCTGAATTCAGGACATTGGTCCAACAGAGACCTCCCGGCCCCACGTGATATCAGGCGGTGAGAGCCCTCCCAGAGATGTCTGTATCAACACTAAGACCCAGCTCCACTCAACGACCAGCAAGCTCCAGTGCTGGACACCCCATGCCAAACAACTAGCAAGACAGTAACACAACCCCACCCATTAGTAGAGAGGCTGCCTAAAATCATAATAAGTTCACAGACACCTCAACACACCACTGCACTCAGTCTTGCCCACCAGGAAGGCAAGATCCAGCCTCATCCACCACAACACAGGCACCAGTCCCCTCCACCGGGAAGCCTACACAATCCACTGAACCAACCTTAGCCACAGTGGGCAGACACCAAAAACAAGGGAACTACAAACCTGCAGCCTGTGAAAAGGAGACCCCAAACACAGTAAGTTAAGCAGAATGAGAAGACAGAGAAATACACAGCAGATGAAGGAGCAAGGTAAAAACCTACCAGAACAAACAAATGAAGAGGAAATAGGTAGTCTACCTGAAAAAGAATTCAGAGTAATGATAGTAAAGATGATCCAAAATCTTGGAAATAGAATGGAGAAAATACAAGAAACGTTTAACAAGGACCTAGAAGAACTAAAGAGCAAACAAACAATGATGAACAACACAATAAATGAAATTTAAAATTCTCTAGAAGGAATCAATAGCAGAATAACTTAGGCAGAAGAACGGATAAGTGACCTGGAAAATAAAGTAGTGGAAATAACTACTGCAGAGCAGAATAAAGAAAAACGAATGAAAAGAATTGAGGACACTCTCAGAGACTTCTGGGACAACATTAAATGTGCCAACATTCAAATTATAGGGGTCTGAGAAGAAGAAGAGAAAAAGAAAGGGACTGAGAAAATATTTGAAGAGATTATAGTTGAAAACTTCCCTAATATGGGAAAGGAAATAGTCAAGTACAGGAAGCAGACAGATTCCCATACAGGATAAATCCAAGGAGAAACATGCCAAGACACATACTAATCAAACTATCAAAAATTAAATACAAAGAAAAAATATTAAAGGCAGCAAAGGAAAAGCAACACATAACATACAAGGGAATCCCCATAAGGTTAACAGTTGATCTTTCAGCAGAAATTCTGCAGGCCAGAAGGAGGTGGCAAGACATATTTAAAGTGATGAAAGGGAAAAACCTACAACCAAGATTACTCTACCCAGCAAGGATCTCATTCAGATTCGACGGAGAAATTAAAACCTTTACACACAAGCAAAAGCTGAGAGAATTCAGCACCACCGAACCAGCTTTACAACAAACGCTAAAGGAACTTCTCTAGGCAGGAAACACAAGAGAAGGAAAAGACCTACAGTAACAAACCCAAAAGAATTAAGAAAATGGTAATAGGAACATATATATCGATAATTACCTTAAATGTAAATGGATTAAATGCTCCAACCAAAAGACATAGACTGGCTGAATGGATGCAAAAAGAAGACCCGTATATTTGCTGTCTAAAAGACACCCACTTCAGACCTAGGTACACATACAGACTGAAAGTGAAGGGATGGAAAAAGATATTCCATGCAAATGGAAATCAAAAGAAAGCTGGAGTAACAATTATCATATCAAACAAAATAGACTTTAAGATAAAGACTATTACAAGAGACAAACAAGGACACTACATAATAATCAAGGGATCAGTCCAAGAAGAAGATATAAAAATTGTAAATCTTTATGCACCCAACATAGGAGCACCTCAATACATAAGGCAAATGCTAACAGGCATAAAAGAGGAAATTGACAGTAACACAATCACAGTGGGGGACTTTAACACTGACTTTCACCAATGGACAGATCATCCGAAGTGAAAATAAATAAGGAAACACAAGGTTTAGATGATACATTAAGCAAGATGGACTTAATATTTAGAGGACATTCCATCCAAAAACAACAGAATACACTTTATTCTCAAGTGCTCATGGAACATTCTCTAGGGTAGATCACATCTTGGGTCACAAATCAAGCCTTGGTAAATTTAAGAAAATTGAAATCATATCAAGTATCTTTTCCGACCACAGTGTTTAAGACTAGATATCAATTACAGGAAGAAAACTGTAAAAAATACAAACACATGGGGGCTAAACAATACACTACTACATAACCAAGAGATCACTGAAGAAATGAAAGAGGAGATTAAAAAATACCTAGAAAGAAATGACAATGAAAACATGATGACCCAAAACCTATGGGATGAAGCAAAAGCAGTTCTAAGAGGGAAGTTTATAGCAAATACAATCCTACCTCAAGAAACAAGAAACATCTCAAATAAACAACCTAAGCTTATACCTAAAACAATGAGAGGAAGAAGAACAAAAAACCCCCAAAGATAGCAGAAGGAAAGGAATCATAAACCAGATCAGAAATAAATGAAAGAGAAATGAAGGAAATGATAGCAAAGACCAATAAAACCAAAAGCTGGTTCTTTGAGAAGATAAACACAATTAATAACCCATTAGCTAGACTCATCAAGAAAAAAAGGCAGAAGACTCAAATCAACAGAATTAGAAATGAAGAAGGAGAAGTAACAACTGACTCTGCAGAAATATAAAGGATCATGAGAGATTACTACAAGCAACTATATACCAATAAAATGGACAACCTGGAAGAAATGGACAAATTCTTAGAAAAGCACAACCTTCTGAGACTGAACCAGGCAGAAATAGAAAATATAAACAGACCAATCACAAGCACTGAAATTGAAACTCTGATTAAAAATCTTCCAACAAACAAAAAGCACAGGACCAGATGGCTTCACAGGTGAATTCTGTGAAATATTTAGAGAAGAGCTAACACCTATCCTTCTCAAACTCTTCCAAAATATAGCAGAGGGAGGAAAACTCCGAAACTCATTCTACGAGGCCACCATCACCCTGATATCAAAACCAGACAAAGATGTCACACAAAAAAACTACAGGCCAATATTACTGTTGAACATAGATGCAAAAATCCTCAACAAAATACTAGCAAACAGAATCCAACAGCACAATTAAAGGATCATACACCATGATCAAGTGAGGTTTATCCCCAGAATGCAAGGATTCTTCAATATACAGAATCAATCAATGTGATAAACCATATTAGCAAATTGAAGGAGAAAAACCATATGATTATCTCAATAGATGCAGAAAAAGCTTTTAACAAAATTCAACACCCATTTATGTTAAAAAAATCCTCCAGAAAGTAGGCATAGAGGGAACTTACCTCAACATAATAAAGGCCATGTATGACAAACCCACAGTGAACATCATTCTCAATGGTGAAAAACTGAAACCATTTCCACTAAGCATAGGAACAAGGCAAGGTTGCCCACTCTCACCACTGTTATTCAACATAGTTTTGGAAGTTTTAGCCACAGCAGTCAGAGAAGAAAAAGATATAAAAAGAATCCAAATCAGAAAAGAAGAAGTAAAGCTGTCACATTTTTGCAGATGACATGATCCTATGCATAGAGAATCCTAAAGATGCTACCAGAAAACTCCTAGAGCTAATCAATGAATTTGGTAAAGTAGCAGGATATAAAATTAATGCACATAAATCTCTTGCATTCCTATACACTAGTGATGAAAAATCTGAAAGAGAAATTAAGGAAACACTCCCATTTACCATTGCAACAACAAAAAAATACCTAAGAATAAACCTACCTAAGGAGACAAAAGACCTGAATGCAGAAAACTGTAAGACACTGGTGAAAGAAATTAAAGATGATACAGAAGGATAGATATACCATGTTCTTGGATTGGAAAAATCAACATTGTGAAAATGACTCTACTACCCAAAGCAATCTACAGATTCAATGCAATCCCTATCAAACTACCACTGGCATTTTTTACAGAACTAGAACAAAAAATTTCACAATTTGTATGGAAACACAAAAGACCCCGAATAGCCAAAGCAATCTTGAGAAAGAAAAACAGAGCTGGAGGAGTCAGGCTCCCAGACTTCAGACTATACTACAAAGCTACAGTAATCAAGACAGTCTGGTACTGGTGCAAAAACAGAAATATAGATCAGTGGAACAGTATAGAAAGCCCAGAGATAAACCCATGCACATATGGTCACCTTATTTTTGATAAAGGAGGCAAGAATATACAATGGAGAAGAGACAGCCTCTTCTATAAGTGATGCTGGGAAAACTGGACAGCTACATGTAAAAGAATGAAATTAGAACACTACTAACACCATAAACAAAAATAAACTCCAAGTGGATTAAAGACTTAAAATGTAAGACCAGACACTATAAAACTCTTAGAGGAAAACATAGGAAAAACACTCTTTGACATAAACCACAGCAGGATCTTTTTTGACCCACCTCCTAGAGTAATGGAAATAAAAACAATAATAAACAAATGGGAATTAAATTTAAAAGCTTTTGCACAGCAAAGGAAACCATAAGCAAGACAAAAAGACAACCCTCAGAATGGGAGAAAATGTTTGCAAATGAAACAACAAAGGATTAATCTCCAAAATATACAAACAGCTCATGGAGCTCAATATCAAAAAAAACCCCAAACAGTCTAGTTAAAAAATGGGTGGAAACCTAAATAGGCATTTCACCAAGGAAGACATACAGATGGCCAAGAGGCACATGAAAAGATGCTCAGCATCACTAATTATTTGAGAAATGCAAATCAAAATTACAATGAGGTATTACCTCACACTGGTCAGAATGACCATCATCAAAAAATGTAGAAACAGTAAATGCTGGAGAGGGTGTGGAGAAAAGGGAACCCTTTTGCACTATTGGTGGGAATGTAAATTGATACAGCCACTATGGCGAACAGTTTGGAGGGTCCTTAGAAAACTAAAAATAGCAGTACCATATGACCCAGCAGTACCACTACTGGGCATATACCCTGAGAAAACCATACTTCAAAAAGAATCATGTACCAAAATGTTCATTGCAGCTCTTTTTACAGTAGCCAGGACATGGAAGCAACCTAAGTGTCTATTGACACTTGATGATGAATGGATAAAGATGTGGCACATGTATACAATGGAATATTACTCAGCCATAAAAAGAAACAAAATTGAGTTATTTGTAGTGAGGTGGATGGCCCTAGAGTCTGTCATACAGTGTGAAGTAAGTGAGAAAGAGAAAAACAAATACCATATGCTAACACATACATATGGAATCTAAAAAGAAAAAAGTGGTTCTGTAGAACCTAGGGGCAGGACAGGAATAAAGACACAGACGTGGAGAGTGGACTTGAGGACATGGGGAGGGGGAGGGGGCGCTGAGACAAGGTGAGAGTGTGGCATGGACATACTCTACCACATGTAGAATGGATGGCTGGTGGGAAGCAGTCGCATAGCACAGGGAGATCAGCTGGGTGCTTTGTGACCACCTAGAGGGGTGGGATAGGGAGGGTGGGAGGGAGGGAGGCTCAAGAGGGAGGGGATATGGGCGTATGTGTATACATATGGCTGATTCACTTTGTTATACAGTAGAAGCTAATGCACCATTGTAGAGCAATTATAGTCCAATAAAGATGTTGGAAAAAAAATCAGTTTCCTTTAAGAATGCCCTTTATTGAAGCAGTACAAGTTATTAATTTTATTAAATTTCAATCCTTGATTATACATCTTGTGAATATTCTCTGGAATGAAATGGGAAGAATGCATGAAATAATTCTGCCTACTGAAGTCCCACAGTTGTCTCGAGGTAAAATATCATTTCCTGGTTTCTTCTAAGTGTCTGAGTGGAGATGTCAGGTTAGTAGTTAGTTATAACTGACTCTTCGCTGGAGTACTCACATATTTGCATATATTTGAACATGCGCGAATTCTAATTCATACATGAAATTATCACATTTCTTTCATTTTGTATATAGAGAAATTCGCATTTGGTGTCTTGCAGAAGTTACAAACTTAAAAATACATTTGCAGAGGTATCTCAATTATCTTGACCTTTCAGGCTCGGAGACTACATCTTGTCCCATGGAGAGCACTAGGAAAAAACTACTTGATATAAATAGTTAAAGGGCAGTACTCCTGTTTTTAATCCCCCCCGCCTTGTTTTTAAAGTCCTGACTAGTCCAAGGAGAACTCAGAAACTATATCACAATCAGAACCTTGATCCTTGTGCTGTATATGTGGAGTTACTTAGGAAAAGAGATTGTAAAACATCAAATTTGCCAAGTGCTGTCAGCGGCACTATTGGGCTCAGATTTGATTTCTGTATAATCAGAGTTCACTCAGTTTTTGCTTTCAATCCCTGTTGGATGGCTGTTACATTAAAGTATAATGTTCTGTAATAGAAAAGCATAAAAGCATTTGTCTCATAAACATGTTGTACTTGATCCTATAAAGCAGTGGTTGCTAAGGGAACTACAAAGTTCCCTTTTTAAAGGAAAAACAAAGTATTGATTAGGATGGGGGGCATAGAATTGAAGGGGTTTCCTCTCAAAAAAGAAAATAAAAGCATGTAAAACATTTTTTGCTTTAGAGTCAGATGCCTCCTGACTGGACAGGGTGGCCATGACATTTCCTGAGGGGATGGTCAGGCTTACCTGTCGCTGTTGCCAAGAGACTTCTGCTGAGAACAGTGAGGAGCTGGAGAGGGCATTAAGGGAAGTTGCCTTTTAATTTTGATTCCACACACAGGGGATATGGTCTTCCTGTGGGGAGGCAAAGAAAAACATCTGGCAGTGAAAACAAATTGGCCCTGAGATGGACTTCTTGGACGGGCTGTTGATGCCAGCCAGTTGATAAGAGGCTGAAGCCTAGAGCTGAACTGGGAAAGAGACTAATGACAGTTGATGCCTAGAGAGAAAGGTACCAAAGTATGACTGAGCATTTCTTCAAAATGCCTGCCTCATTAATGCTTCACTAATAAGGTTTGTGTTTGTTTGTTTGTTTTTGCGGTACGCGGGCCTCTCACTGCTGTGGTCTCTCCCATTGTGGAGCACAGGCTCCAGACGCGCAGGCTCAGCGGCCATGGCTCACGGGCCCAGCCTCTCCGCGGCACGTGGGATCTTCCCAGACCGGGGCACGAACCCGCGTCCCCTGCATCGGCAGGCGGGTTCTCAACCACTGTGCCACCAGGGAAGCCCTAATAAGGTTTTTGAATAAGATTTTTATTATGTAAACATGTTCATTATAATGAAACATGTTTTCCTTGTTATACATCTATGCATTTGTTCACAAGACATTTTCTGTTTAAAAAAAAAAAAAAAAAAAAGCATAGTCAACAGCATTGACCATACCAGTGACATGGAAAACTAGATAGTTACTGAACGGTTGTACTAAGTCCTGGGGTTAAGGTGGTTCAAAGTTGGATAAGACCTGGCTCCTCCTGCACGTGAGGACTCTTTGTCTAATGGGGAAGTTAGACTTGCATGAAACCATTATTAGAAAGGGTAAGAGGTGTGTACAGGTGTTTGTAGGAGCGTGGAGGATAGAGAGCTCAGAGTTGGAGAAGACTTCTCAAAGAGGTAACATTTGACTTGGGTCTTGAAAAATGAATAGGAGCTATCAGAGGAAGGAGGGAAGGAGGTGTTCCAGGCAATGATACTCTGTGAGCAAAGGCATGGGAGCATTTATTGAGGGTTTGTAGTGAGAATCTGTGTGCTTATTGGAGCATTAAGATGTGTGAGGGGGCTTCCCTGGTGGCGCAGTGGTTGAGAGTCCGCCTGACGATGCAGGGGACACGGGTTCGTGCCCCGGTCCGGGAAGATCCCACATGCCGTGGAGTGGCTGGACCCATGAGCCATGGCCGCTGAGCCTGTGCCTCCAGAGCCTGTGCTCCGCAACGGGAGAGGCCACAGCAGTGAGAGGCCCGTGTACTGCAGGGAAAAAAAAAAAAAGATGTGTGAGGGATTGGTACACGATGAGTCTGTACAAGTAGGTATAAGCTGTATCATGAAGAACCTTGTATTATACAATAAGAAGTTTGAACTTTTTCTTGTTGGCAAGAGAGAACCAATGAGCAGGCTTGTCTTTTGAGGAAGATGATGCTGGTTGACAGTGTGGGAAATGGGGTAGTGCAAGGAGACAGGTTAGAGGATGCTGCAGTGGTTCAGGAGGGTGATGTCTTCAGGGAGTTCCAGTTATGATGGAGGGAAGGGATGTTTATTGTGGAAAAAAAATCTGCATCAGAATCCACTTGATTTGGTGATACATTAACTGCATATATTTACAAAGATAGTAATAAAGATTTCTTCTTGGAATATGGGATGGGAATGAGGAGAAATACAGTTGTTCAGTAGTTCAAATGTTACTTGAGTTTCTTACTGATTTTTAGGTTCCTAGGGTTGAACTAATTTTGAATTACAAATTTGAATATACAGTCAAAAGAATTTCTTTATGGTAAATTTTGCTGAACTATATTAGGCTGGTGGTACTAATAACATGTCAACAATTAAATATAGAGATAAGAAATTGTTTACGTGAGCCATTTTGTCATGTGTTATAACCAAAGACTAAATTATCACCTACTTTACTGTGTTGAGTTGTTTCAGTATATTCTATTCTAGTTTTCCTTTCAATGTAATTTAGTAATTTCACTGTCATCTTGAAGATAGGAATGTCCCTTTGTGTGTATACATGTTATATACCTGTTATTTCTAAAGACCAAATCCAGGCTAAATAGGAAAATAAATCTTAAAACAGATAACTTCTGTTTTTGTTTAAGCTTCTAAAATTGTTTTACTAAGAGATGAAGCTTTGATCAAATGAGAGCCTGATCTTCTGAAATCAAAACACAGGAGATTTTCTATTCTCCCTTTTCAAATAATCACCCTGAAGCTCTTTATTTTGTAAATGATATCCTTCTAAAGACCCCTTGACAAGAAAATTATTTATTTCAGTGAGGGAGAACAGTCTTTTCCTGACTTAGGCAGTAAGTCAACGATGTCACCAGAAGGAAAAGTTAGCCTTGTAAAAATTATAGCCATTTGTTTGCGCTGTCTTTTGTGAAAACACATTCTTAAGATGTCTTTATACCTGCCTTACTTTGAGCAACAAGTTTAAGTATCTTAAATTCAAGCACTTTTAAAAGATTCTCTCCAGATATGGTTATCAGAAACATGTTTACTATTTAATAGTCAGTGCCCAGTTAAGGTGTGATAAAGTATCTATTAAAGATAATGGGCCTTCCCTGGTGGCGCAGTGGTTGAGAGTCCGTCTGCCGATGCGGGGGGACGCGGGTTCGTGCCCCGGTCCGGGAGGATCCCACGTGCCGCGGAGCGGCTGGGCCCGTGAGCCATGGCCGCTGAGCCTGCGCGTCCGGAGCCTGTGCTCCGCAAGGGGAGAGGCCGCTGCAGTGAGAGGCCCGCGTACCGCAAAAAAAAAAAAAACAACAAAAAAAACACAAAATAAAGATAATGTTAAGAGTGGGGGGGAACTCATAACATCACAGAGACTCAGAGAAATAGTCTGGTTTCCTACAAGAGGCATTTCAACTATGAGGAATATTATTAAGGATTGAGTCTTGCTGTGGTTCTGTCATGTTTGTTTCATTTGTCTGAACTGGTTCCCATGAAAGTTGGTTTTAAAATATACTTTATTTCTTAAAGTCAACTCCATTCCATGACCCAGGACACTGATATGGTCTCAGCCGCAGAATTTGACGACCTCAGCCTCTCACTAGGCTGTAGCCCTTAGCTTTGTTTGTTGTTGTTTCTGGCTTTGGTTGTGGGCAGTAATGGACATTAGCATTTGTACTGAAGTGCATTAGAGGGCATCTCCTCCGTTGTATCCCATTCCTGACTCCTTGGGTGGTGTCTGTTTACATTTATTAGCACTGCCTTGATCTATGAAGTTGCAGAGCTGTTTTAAACCTGAAGCTGGTCTCTACCAGATGGGGTAAAAAATTGGGGGGGGGGGGTTGGAATAATTTTGTAGATTGACAGATGTAGTTTTATTGAACATGGGAAAATCCTGGAATCTTTGTTTAAAATGAAGAAATTTAAAGGAATCTCAGTTGTTTCTGTACTAACACATCAGAGGAGTAGTGGTTTTTGATTAGAAACGTCTGTATATATAGCTAGTTAATGTTGACATGTATGGCTATATTCTTCTCATCTATTAGGAGGTGGGGTTTCATTCATTTGTAAAATTGCAGCCAATCTGCGTTTCGTAAATTGAGGTGTCAAAATCGGATGTTAATCTTGACATCCTCGCCCATTTTTGCTCTCAGACAGGCCTTTGAATGAAGCTGATAAGCAAACATTATGTGGTTGTTAATTGTTTTACAGATGAGAACTGGGATGATGACCAGCTGCTTGGTTTTGAACCGTGCAATGAAAACCTTGTCTCTGGCTGCAATATAATCAATGGGAAATGTGAGTGTGACACCATTCGAACCTGTAACAATCCCTTTGAGTTTCCAAGGAAGGATATGTGCCTTTCAGCTTTAAAGAGGATTGAAGGTAAGTACACATTTTCAGTCATAAGCATTAGCATTGTGTAACTCTGAGCAGTGATGGTATTTCATCTGGAAAAGGCAAAGACAAGCTTACAGAGATTGGTAGCTTTGATAATCTCAGACAAGATGCAGAAAGTTGACTAGGTACGGACGTGATGGCATATGTGTGCCTGTGTGTCCACGCACGTGCGTGTTTCCTGAAAGCGGTGGAATGGTCATGCTGCGGTAGTACGGCCAGGGCAGTTGGTGCCAGCCTGCCTGGGTCACCTCTGCATAATGGGTGATTTCACACGTGGCATGCTTGAGGTCAGCATCTGTTGTTACTGTGTCCATTCCGCGTGATTTACCATAGGGTGGTGCTCCATGAGGAGAGCGCTAATTAGAAATGTAGCTATCTGGCAAGAACGTGCATCTCTTTAGAAGAGGTGGGAGATTTGTGCAGTGGCGACTGGAGGCTGAGATTGGCTCAAAATCATATAGGTGTGGATGGGTCATTGGGTGCTTCCCCTCTGGAATGAAGTCAGAAATCACATTAAAATAACGTGGCCCATAACTTTTATACATTCATGCATAAAACCTAGAAAAGAAATTTAGGAATTGAAAATATGAAGTAATCAAGTAATTAGGAGTGGCATGCCCAGAGCGAGTGCTGTGCCTCACCACCAGGATTAACAGAGGGTGTGGCATGGCCTTGAGTCTCAGCCCTGGCCCTGATCAGCATTGAACTCTTGCTGAGCCCCAGGTTCTGCTCAGGGGAAAAAGAAGACTGAACGAGACTTTCTTAAATATACCTTTTGTCTCTACAATGATGCTGCTCAAAGATGGAGAAGTTGGTAATATAGTTTGGAATACCCAGGATTTTCCAAGTCCAAAGTCAAGCTTATAAGGGCAATAGAGCAAGGGCTGAAGTTTTTGAATTGTATTAAGTTTATCAGATATATTAAATGGTAGTAAAGAATGGGAAATGTGCAGTCGCCTCTAAAATAGCATTTCTCTTTGTGTTTACCAATGCTGCTGAATCTTTAAAAGAGAGTACGGTAGAAAACAACAGAAATAAAATTTTGGAAACACAGAGAGTCTTAGATAACATTTATTCTAGTCCTTGAATTTGAATATTGAAAAACTCAGCTCTACACAGTGGATGACTGACAAGCCAAGTTCTAACCATGTAAAGTCTTTTTTGAATCACATTATGCCATAGACAACACAGTTACCACACTCGTTTTTATTGTCTTGCGGCTCTTTGCTCCCCCGTCTTCACCCCCGTTGTCCGCTGAAAAAATAGTATATTTTGCCAACTTCAGTGTATAAACTTTCAGGGGTAGAGATGAAGTGGTCAAATGTCTATTAAATTAAATTAATTATTCATACAGATTTTATCATGTCATATAAAATAATACAGCAATTTAGAGTATTACTTTTTGCTGTTCTTACATTTCACAAAACTGTTTTAGTCATATTTCAAATACCTCACCGTCACTGTCATTGTCTTTGCTGGAGCTGATTTCCGTGTCATTTAACGCTGTTTTCTGAGCACACCCTCTTTATTGCCATCTAAGTTATTGGAGATGCAGCAGATTTTGAATCCAAGTTATCACAAGAAGTTTCGTTCCAAAACACGGTGTCTTTTCACATAGAACTAGGACAGTTACATTTTTAATTAGTGAGGTGAATATTTATGATCTTTACAGTGTGGAGACTGTATTGATTTTTCAGGTGTTTCTGAAAAGGCTGTTTACAAGATCCAGCACTTCCAATTTTGACATCATTCCCTCAGGAATAATTACTGTGGCTGATTAAATTTCTCTATGCCCTCCCCCTTATTTTTTTTTAAACAGATTCTGTCTGATGGCCTCCTTATAATCCCAAAGTAGGATTGGTTGAGGTCATTTAAGGTTTATGTATCTTCCACAAATCGTACTTTTTTTTTTTTTTTTTAAATAAAGCACCCTGTAATATTTGAGGCCTTGTAAGAAATCAATATTGGGGGATTTCCCCTTCCTGAGAGATGATTTTGAAGAAAAAACTCTACTTCTATTGAAGTATATATTGCAAATGAAAGAGTTAGTGATGGTATATCACTGTATATAATTAAATCATTAATAAATGCAATGAAGACTTGGAATGCTATAGGAATTTAGGGCCAAAAAAATGTGGCCTGGCATTATATGATAAGGTATTGTGGAGGAGGAGGAGTCTGAACAGTTTGGAATTTGGATGGTGATGGGTTCCAGGAAGAAGAATGATATGGACAAAAGAATAAAATGTACAAGTGAGAGTTGCATGACTTACATGAAAGACACTTGGGAAATGAATCTAAAAGAGCAAGTTTATTTTTTTTTGCCATGGCAATAAAAGCGCCAAATCCTAACCACAAGACCACCAGGGAAGTCCTGTAAAAGAGCAAGTTTTTATGTTGATAGGTAATAGGAACTAAAGATGGGGAGGCAGGACTGGACCAGATGATGAAATGTCTTCCACATGGCTCAGGAAGGTTAGGCCCGGTGATAGGAGCTATCAGAAGTCACTGTATGAGCCGACAGCAACAGAGCGTGGAGAAATCAGTGTTAGGCAGATTGGGGTTTGGGGGCGTGGAAGGAATTTGCAGGTGGAACTTCTGTTGGAGAGCTCGGTGGAGCTTGTTGGAGAGCTGTTTCCATTATTTAGATGTGGTGTCACAAGAGACTGGTCTAGGGGATGGCAGGGGAAAAGCTAGGAAGAGATGGAAACACACCATTTTGATGGAAGAACGTGCAGTATCTGCTAACAGACAAGGGAGGGATGAAAATACAAAGATGATTCTGGGGTTCCTAACGTGAAAGAGTAGAAGAATGATAGTGCGAGTAGCAGAAATGGGAAAACATCTCAAAAGGTGGAACTGAAAAATGAGGTGGTGGTTTTACAGGGATTTAGGGTCAAGAGACACTTTAAAAATATGGACGATATTACAGCATGTTTGAATGATGACAAGAATGATCTAGTAAAAAGGGGGAAACTGATAATGTAAGAAAGGTGATGACTGCAGGAGCAAAGTCTTTGAGGAGGGAGAGGAGCAAAATTGTTCCTGTTTCTCAGAGATGTATAAAACAAGGTCATCAGCTGACGTTGAGGCCGAAGAAGGGGTGTGAAAAATTGGGGAGGGAGAGGAAATGAAAAATAGACACCTCAGAGAGAGGACGAGTGAATTAAGTAGGGAAATGTATTAGGGTCGCCTGCTAGTGCCGATAGCTTACTTGAGGTTATAAATTTGAAGGGAGACCAGCCAGCACAGTTGTGCGCTTTTCCCCAGCTCTGGTGCATGCAGTGGAGGCGCAGGTAGGATTTAACCAGGGTTAGGAATTTTCCTGATGAGTCTCATACAAAGAGAAGGGCACTGAGATTGAGAGTTATGCAAGAGAGTGCTTATGGTGACTGGCCATGCCATTGCTGCTGGGAAGGATACAGCAACAGTCAGTAGGGAAGGAACAGAGGCAGAAGTTCTGTGGATAAATGCAACACCTACATGTAGTTGGTACATCATGTGATTGCATGTGCTTCAGGCCAGCAAGGTGTCATTTTTTTAAGGGGAAGAGGAAGAATGATCTGAAATTCGTGACGAGAACAAAGAGGACCCCTACCCCACCCCCAGGATTTATGGCATGTGGGTGGTGAAGCCGTCCCCACTTGAGAGGACTTCAGGGGACAGAGAGCAGTCAGGGAGGAGTACCCAGGTTTCCATCAGAGCACAGAGGGGAAGGGAACCATCTGGAGGGGAGAATAACAGCAAAGGGGATTTTGGTGATGACAGTCCACGAGTTCTAGAAGGCACAGTAGAAGGATTCGGATGGGAGGGTTGTGCAGAGCATGGGTGATTTTGCAGAGCCAGGGAAGATTGAGTCCAGAGGTGATAGGTTTAGACTTCGTTCTTGAGGTTTGTCATGAGAAGGTGAGTAGTTAGTTCTAGTTAAAGCCTTCCTTTGAGGACTGTTCTCTGGGGCATTCTGTGGTGTGAAGGTATGTGTGCAGTGGGGGTGGGGTAGAAGGACTGGTGTTCTTGCCAGAGCATAATGAGAGAACGTGGGTCCCCATTACTACGCTTTGTGAGCGAATGCTGAACATGAATTTTAAGCATAATGATAACATTTTTAGAATGTGTGGAAGTCATCGCAAGGCATTTCAATACCGTATTTATAGATTTATGGAGAATAATGGCAAGTTCAGGGTATTTAAAGAAAGTTCTTGTGTATTATATTTGTTTAAAAGGGAGGGTATTGGTCCTGGATTTTAATGAACACATCATCATAAAGTCAGTTTGTCACAAATTTAGAGGAAATAGGATACTGGATAAACAGGCGGCCATGCCTTTGTACGGAATAATTTGTCAGAATTATCTTTGTTTCTCTGAGGAAGAAGAGAAAGACTGATAAAGGGAATGAACTGCAAGTCACATCCCACCTTGATCTTAATAAAGCTTTTAGTTTTATGCCGTACTACCTATTTATCATCGGTTTGGTACATGCTGTACCGAGCTCCACAAAAGTTAAATTGATATACCATCAGAAGAGGGGACCACATTAACAAAAACAGTACCAGCCTCTGTGGCTGCCACAAGGGTTTTCTTCAGGGCCCTCTCTGGGCTTGGTAATGGTAGTTAAAGTTGATACGAAAGACTTCCATGATACAGTGAATAAGTTGGACTTTTAAGTTTGCATCTGACTACAGGTTGGGGTAAGTAGCTTTTGTTTTCTAAAAAAATTACTATAATTCAGAGTGGTTGTAATAAAGTCGAGAAGTAATCAGAAATATGAAATCAATCCAGATTCAGAGAAGGATGTAAAACACCCTAGAAAACATTCGTCTGTCGATCCATCCATCAGATATTCCTTGAGTGCCAAACATGTACTGGTCACAGTTCCAGTTGCTGAGGGTACAGCTTTTGTGGAGCTCACATTCAGAAGGGGAGGGGTGACAATAAACACAAAAGTGAGCAGGAGAGTATCATGGAGTATGATAAGAGCTATGAAGAGTAATCGTCAGGATGATATGATAGAGAATTACGGAGTTGCCTGGGGAAGTTGTTTTAGATAAGGATGTCAGGGAAGTTTTCCATGAAGGAAGAGCATTTGATCTGAAATCTGACTGTAAGGAATTGAACTTGTGCTGATCTGAGGGGAGAGAAGTCCACGCAGAGGACACTGCAAGCGCGAAAGCTCTAAGCTGAGAGAGAGCTTGGTGTGTTGAAAGAATGTTGAGAGAAAGCAAGAAGGTCAGTGTGGCTGGAATGTCATGGGGGTGGGGGGTGGATAAGGGCCAGGTCACACAACTGCCTTGTCTTAGATAATGATGAGGTGTGTGGATTTTGGGATGAGTACGTAGGAAAGCTGTTAAAGGATCGTGAACAAGGGTGTGATGTAATTTGGTATGTGTTCTAAAAAATGAACATGGTAGAGAAGAGACTTGGGAGGAGGCTGGAAAGATGCAAGAATGGGGAATCTTCCACAGGTAGTGTTCAGGTAAGAGATAAGGGGGACTCAGACCTGAGAGCTGGAGAGGGGGAGATGGGTGGGTTTGAGATGATTTGGAACTAGACTTGTTGACTTGATGACTTGTTGTAGACATGTGGGGGTGAGAAAGGAATCCAGGAGAACTCTTAGATTTAGGGTTTAAGCAAATTGTAGTGTTCTTTACTAGGAGCAAGAGCAGATTTAAGGAGGGCTCAAGAGCTTTGTTTTGGATAAATTAAATTTGACACCGAAGTAGAACTGTTTGTCATTTAAGTAATTTTTGATGTAATTGACTCATTAAGTAGCATTCACGTACATAGCTTCATGATAAGTATACTGAGGGCTACAGAGACAGACATACATCCTTGAGGAAAAGTCAGCCCTTTCCACAAGCAGGTCTGACCTTGTTGGGGGATTCTAGAGAGAAATAAAATCAACCCAAATTCACACTGATCTATCACCAGGCAGAGTCTAGCCAAAGGGATATCTGTGTGGGATCCATGAAATATGTTCTTAAAGATACTTGTTTGACATCACACATCACGTGGATTACTGGAATAGTTTGGGTGCTGTGGAACTTATTCCTGTTTGGAGCTACGCAATGAACGTTTTGCAAAAGGAAGAAGACACTTGGGACTTAAGAAAGTCCTCCTTTGTTTTAGCCAAAATCACTTAGAGGTAATGTTTAAAGTTTTCTAATTTCAGGCTGTATTTAATTATTTTTTCTCTATAAGATATTTTAGAGAAAAGATAGTCAAAAATTGTCATGAGGTATTTTATATCATTGTCTTATGTTGAGTGGACAAGTAAGAAATAAGAACTGCTATACATTCATAAGAGGGGTAAAGCAAGGAAGGCTTTGTGGAGGAATTGGGAACTGAGTTCAACTCTGAGAAATGCATCGAGTGGTCCAACAGAAGGGAAAGGAGGATTGAAGAGCAGCACTGGAGATAGACAAGAGAGGACGGGACAGAGGGAGCCAGACGGAAGGGATAAAGGTGCCAGGTCAGTGGGCTTTAGTGGCTGATCGACTTTGGAGGATGAGGAAGAGGAAGAGGAAGACTCCCAGATTTGGGGGTGAGGGGTGATTGTCAAGATAGATGCTTGGCAGGGGCATGATAGGCTGTGTATAGTGCTGTCATATACTAGGGTGTGGAATACCAGGAAAGCAACCTTACGGGAGGCAGGATTAGCTGGATATTGAGTCTGTTTTGTTATGTTTGAAGTATCTGTGGAGAATCATGGGAAAAACGGGAGTTATGGGTCTGGAACTCAGAGATCTGGGCTGGAGATAAGGATTCAGGAGTCATCCTCCCAGGGAGACCCACCTGGGTTGTCAATGACCTTGGGGGTTATAAGTGATGGGAGGAATATGGGCCCTTTTAGGAAGATTAATGGGACAGTAATGTGCTTAATGGAGGAAAAAGAGCGACTGTAAGTGTTAACACACCAAAATCAAGACGAAACGTCCTGTGCGGCGACGGTGGTGCAGGAAGCCTCGAGTGCTCTGTTAGTATAGTGGAAGAAAGCCTCAGAACTGTTAATGTCAGCGGACTGAACGTTAGCCTAAAACACAGCTGTTGGCACCCAACATAGTGGGATGCATAAAACAGAATATATCACTTTAATTAACTGATCGGTTATTTCATTGATTTGTACCCCCTTAGTCAAGAAAGACTTTACAGGTGTTTGAGTCTAGGAGAGCTGGTCAGACCCACCTGAGATTAGAGCCATCCAGAGTAGGAGCGCTAAGATGGTTAAATAATGGGATAGAAGGGTGAAGAGATAGCATTATAGTCGTAGACTCTTTGAGTCCAGAAGGATCCTCTCCTCAGCATTCTCTACAAGTGCCTTCTGAGGCTGCTCCTTTCATTTTAGAGCTGCTTTAATTCTTCATTCATTCATTCATTTGTTCACTCAAAAAGTATGTATCAAGCACATGCTATGGGTCACTGAACTTCAGATGCCACTGGTTTGACTTTGTTTTGCCTTTAACCGTTTTCTAAATTGCCTGAAAGGTCAGGTGCATAAATTGACTCACATTTTAGATCCACTGTGGAAATTGGCTTTTGATTTTTTTTTAAAGATATTTTATAAATGTCTTAAATGGTATTTATAAGCATTTGTCCTATCTCGGAAACTTACATTGCATGATATGTATGCTTAAGCAGAAATTAAGAATTAGAAAGAATATCTTTATATGGGCTTTCATATGTGTATTTTTTCTGCTGCTTAAAACAAAGGGAAGTTTGATTTTTACATAGTAAGGCTGTATCCTCTGAAGCTAAACTAATTATGACACAGAGACATGGCTTCTGTTTAGTAGACTTTTCTTTCAGTTTTTAAAAATCCAAATAGCAGTTGTTTCAGAGCCTTAAGTTTTATTAATTATTCTGTGCCCTAAATTTACTATTTCAGTCCTACCTAAGGAAATGTTAACTATTACGTGAGCTTCTTACTCCATTTTTAGTTTTCTACGTTGCACTTATTTTTTTCACACAAGTAAACTGTAAGTGCTAAATGTTATTATTGGTTGTTATCTTTTTCTTGGTCTGTAGCCTACAGTACAGCCTGTGCTGTTTGGCCTAATCAGGTATTCTAGCTCTCGATGCCATCTGTAATGTTTGTCAGTAGACACATTTAATTAATATGTAGAAAGAATTATGATTCTCTCTGCTTTTATTCACAGAACTTTTTTACTTAAAAGTTTTTTGTTTTTTTGTGGGGGTGGGATACTCACAAAAAAGTACCCCAAGAAAATATGATCAAAGAGAACTGGGCATATTACCTAATACCCAGTCCATCTTTGAGGTGGTGCAGCAGAATTCCCTCTTGACCCTCTTGCCACTGGAACAGTGCTGGATGGAGACACTTTCATCTGTAGCAAGAAATCTGCTGCTATCCCATAATACAAGTACAGAGATGACAGAGCCACCCAACTCTGTCCCAACCCGAATTCCCACATGGGGCTTGAGGTCCACGGTGAGCCCTGGGTATCACGCACAGGAAATCGCATAGGTTTCTTAAAGTTGAGAGAGCTTGACCGTCGTAGAGAGATTTTGATTTACCGGGACTGGACCAGGATAGGCGAGTCTGCATTTCCAACCAACCCTTAGGAGAAACTGTTAACGGCTGTTTTTTCACCACACTTTGGGTAGCAAAGTCATAGAGGGTTTATGTGAATCTGCCTCCCTGGATTTGCTGTACTGCTGTGAGAGAACATCTTGTCTTTAAGTAATCATTGGACTTACTTTCTAATACTTTTTTTGTTTTTAAAAACAGAGCCTATGTATAAATTGCTTTACTTCAAATATTAATACATAGTAATGGTTTCATTACACGACTTTTAAAAACTTTTTTCCAAGTAAATATTAAAAAGAAATTAAAACCCCACTGAGGCAGTTCATACTGCATGTGTAAGATCACATGGTGAGGAACAAATTCCCAAACTTTGGATGCTGGGGAAATTGTTTTGTTTTTAGTAGAGATGATTCTCTATATAACTTTACCTTTTTGACCTTTGCTAAACTTTAGAAATATGTCTAAGACCTTATATCTATGAATTTTTTTTAGTTATATTTATCTGCATGGTATTAAATATCACTGTCCCCAAATCTTTCATAATATAGTATTGACTATAGTAAAAATGATCCAGTGTAATCATTAATTTACAGGCTTAGACATACTGAGAGTCAAATTAAATGTTCTCTCAAAATATAACTGCTGTGTACTGTGAGATTATGATATAGCAGCATTAAATTTATAAGGTCCATACAAATTATCAGTACTATAATTATTCCGTTGGAGGGCAGATAGAAACGGAGATAGGTGTTATACATTTTACAAGGTTTATGAAGTTTAGGGAACTTTGGGAAGCACTTGGCCCTTCAAAACTGCTGTTACATAATCCCTGATAATAAAATATATGTACTGAACTACCAAAAAAAAAAAAAAAAAAAGAGAACCTCTTAGACTCTGGTTCTTACTTATTTTGAAGCTAGGCATTCTGTGTTGCAGAGACTGTGCCTTCTCTGCTTCCAGACATTCATATGCACCGGTTCACAATTCTTAAGTTAGTCATTTACTTCATTAAAATGACTCATCACAGATTCTATTTTTCTTAGGCTAGGTACATCTGAAATCAGTGTTATGCTTGTGAATATATTGCTTTAGATTATCTAAGTTGTTTTAAAAATATATTTTTGAGGAATTAAGTTAACATTGTTTACCAAGTTTAGAAAAGAAACACCCTTCCCTTGACCAAATAAAAAAACACATTTAACCTTACCTTCACCTCCTTACCGTCAAGGTCCCCCTGATTTTGATTTTTGCTTTAGCTGCCCAAGTGCCATTAAGGATACTTGTTTAATTAAGGCAGTAAGGCCTTTATGCAACTTTAAGTCTGTATTGCTGTTACCCTTTATAAAAAGTCACAAGTTGATAATGTGATTATCTTTCATTTTTTGGTTCATATATGTAAGATGATTTTGAAATCTAGATACACGTGTTTCGCTTAAATTGCAGCAGCATCCCGGGCAAAGTGTAGACAAAGTTATTTATTTTCATAAGTGTTTTATTTAGGTTGACAACCAAGTCAGTATTTTAGAGTTCTGTG
This sequence comes from Kogia breviceps, assembly GCF_026419965.1. Taxonomy (NCBI): domain Eukaryota; kingdom Metazoa; phylum Chordata; class Mammalia; order Artiodactyla; family Physeteridae; genus Kogia; species Kogia breviceps. Next base: position 74,745,663 of record NC_081320.1, on the reverse strand, counting down.
TTTTGGGTACAAATTGTTATTTTGATGTCTTGATAACTGGTACAGAGGGGAAAAAAAAACACAAAAGCATCTACCAAGAGGCGGAAACCAGTTTCAAGTATCTGGGAAATCAAAACAGGAAACTCGGGGAACTTGCATAAGCCCAGTTGGAGAGGAGCAGTTGGCTGAATAATTATATAATTATACCTGCATTTTAACTGTTGGAAGTCATGCAGTAACCTTCAGGTGGTTGTGATTTCTTGTGCCTAGCAGGAAAAGAAGTCATGATTAAATGTGTTATATCCTAAGGGTGGGGGGGGGAGAGTTTTCAATCTGACCCTGAGAAGATGCTTGCTGTACAGTTACAGGTAAATAGCCAGTACTACTTTGTTCTGTTTATTGATGTCCTTCCCCATTGTTTGCTTTAGCTCTTTATCTGTACTTTCAGCCCATCTCTTCTGTCCCAAGTTGTGTGTAGCTCAGCCATCTGTCCTCTTCCTACACCTTCTCCCAGGTTAGTGACAGGAGTACCAGAAATTGTACGTGAACAGTTTTTGCTACAAGTGTATGCTTGTTTCAACATTAAATACCATATGCTTAGTAATAGTGTTTTAAAAAACACACTCACTGTTAAAAGGCAAAAAAACAACCTGACACCTTTAGCCAGAGAAATGGTATTCTTTGGGGACCATGCTGAAAGCTGTATTTCCATCTACCGGGGATGCTTAAGAAACATTCATCTAAAGCTGGCCTTTAGCAGGTTAACGTTTTAGCTTCTGGGTAGCGCTGAGTAGTCCCTTGCGGATTTGTGGTTTCTGACTTGGCTGTAGGTGACCTCTCAGTTATTCCCAGGGCTTGGCGTGTGCTCTGTCACACAGAGCTGCTGAGCTGCTGCTTTGCCCAGCTGTGTCTGTGTAAACGCTGGCCCCCACAAAGGCTTTTCCTGACATGAGCACAGGGTCTGGAGTCCCAGCCCAGGAGGCCTTCTGAGCTGCTGCAAGGGGAGCCGAGTGGGGACCACTTCCCAGAGCAGGGCCTCTCTGAGAGGAGTTACAGCTGCCCCTTCTGTGTCCTCCGGCCTCAGGCCAGCTGTCTCCGTCAGATTCGCAGAGGGTGTGGACCATCAGGAGTTGTCATTCCCAAACTCAAGCCATTAAAACCTCATTAATTAGTGTAATCAGTATTCCCAAACCATAATCTGGGGTTTTGGACAACTCAGGCAAGCTTGGTGGATTGTATTTGTTCTGCTTATGCAAAAAAAAAAAAAAAAAAAGTCTGTTCAGAGGGAAGTTCAAGAAAGAGTTTGGGAGCATGATCACTTTAGCAGGAATTTGCATTGCATCATAAAGTGATCATTTCAGATGTTCTTATAATTCTATCAATATAGGTAAGGATTCTCTGGTAGGTAGTGTGTTTTTTCCATTTCCCAGCCTTGCCAGTATTTACCTAGTACCTTGATTAAGAGATCCTCCAGGAAAAAGCAACAACAACAAAAACAACTTTTTGGAATAAAGAGGGTTTTAATTTTTAAAAAAACATGAAAATCCTTATTACTGGAAGGAGACAGCCATGAATGCATATAATCACCCATAAAGATATACCTCTAGGCAAAGCTACAATCTCCTCCACTTCTTCCTGTAGGCTAACAGAGCTCACTTAGGAGAAAATGGTGAAGACTGCCAAAATTGTCTTTTCTCCACTAAGGCCACCCCATTCTGTTCTTTCAGGTTTTTCCCACCTCAATAGCCCAGCGTCCTTTCTGTCTTTACCACCAGCACCAATAATCTAGGAAAATGTTTAAATACTTACCTCTTATTGATCGATTACACTCTAGCATGTTGCTTCATCCAGCGTTCGCATTATAATCCTTTCTAATTGTGAGATTCCTATTGAAGGAATTCAGCCCAGAAGGAGAACTCTTTAGGATGGAGCAAGAATCCCTAAAGTTAATCCTGCCCCTTCCTGACTGTGTCCTGCACACCTGGGGAGCATGGACCTGGGTCCAGCTCAGCTGTACCAGGGCATTCAAGGCGACATGGAAAGGATGTCGCCTCTAGTGGGAGAGATGAGATGGGCACACAGGCAGTTGTAATAAGGGCAGAGTGGCCATTCGCAGTCTGAATAGTGTTGTACATGGTTGGCATTCTAGAAGATACTGATAAAAAATAAAGCTTAATCAGTTTACAAGCTATTTTGTGATTTATAGAACTACTATATTTACTTCCAGAGCTGGTGCTAATATCTTCTTTGTGAAATGTATACTTTCTCAGAAAGGTATTTAAGAGCACTAAAATTCAATATTTGGGGTTTTTTTTAATTAGAAATGCTCTGATAAAAGGAAAAAATTTGACTCATTCCTTAGTTCATATTGACCACTAAGATATTGTTCTGAGCATTTGAATAATTTATTTTGAAACTTTTGAGACCATTCTAATGGTGCATAGTCTCTAAGATAAGGATAGTGGATTCACATTGGTTGTTGAAACATCTAAAGCTGGGGATACACTTTTTTTTTTTTTTTTTTTTTTTTGCGGTTCACGGGCCTCTCACTGTTATGGCCTCTCTCGTTGTGGGGCACAGGCTCCAGACGCGCAGGCTCAGCGGCCATGGCTCACGGGCCCAGCTGCTCTGCGGAATGTGGGATCTTCCCAGACCGGGGCACGAACCCGCGTCCCCTGCATCGGCAGACGGACTCTCAACCACTGTGCCACCAGGGAAGCCCATAGAGATACACCTTTTATAGGGTGCCTTCCTGCTTTTGATTTTCGGTCTCTGTTTCTAAGTGTTCTTTGCATCAGGAGGAAGTGACAGTATAAGTAGTGCCTGTAAAGTTGGAAGAGGGAAAGAATTAACATGTAATGAATTAATATTTGTGTGAGTTTTTCAGAGACTGGAATGTTCCTTTAAATTGTGGATGTGTTTTTCATTTCTGGCTGATAACTTCCTGGTTTTCCTACACTTCATTATTCTTTTCTCTGTTGCTGGGTTTTTTTTTTTTAAATTTCCCGAAAAGCAAGTAAAGTGCTTTCTCCTTATCAGTAGCCTTTCTTTTCCTGTTGCAGTAACAAAAGAACAATACAGGAATTTAATAATATTTAAAAATTGATACTCCTTTTTCTGAATATATGCATGTATTTGTCTATAGATAAAATCCAGGTTTTATAGACATAGAGAAAAGCTGCGTGTCGCTAAAATGAGCTCATATTTTATCGTGTCCTTTTATTTTTTTTTTTCCTTTTACCTAGTTTGGAAAATGAAATAAGGAATTTTTTTCCTCATCAAAATCTGTTCCCATGGTCTGTTGTTAAGAGTCAATGTCCTGAAAGTTAGAAAGATAGGTAAGACCAGTTGTGGTCTTCTTAATAGAAGGATGTTTCAAAGGTGTCTGGAGAACATTCTGATCTTATGTATTTAATTATAAAAAAGATTGTTATTTACTCTCTTTGCTGTTTTGGCAAAAATGAAGTCCAATCTGCTTCACAGAGCTTTTATAAATATCAGGGGTGTGTTTTTGCAACAGTGGACATGAAAGGAAGCTTGTTTCAGTGTTTTGATGCAGTTTGAGTTCATGGCAGAGGTGCGTTTAAAGTGGCTTCCTCAAGTTTTCTTGAAACCACATTGAGCAAGGGCACTGGTGACCTGTCCCATGGTGGTCTTGCTCTGGCCGCAGAGGACCTGGCTGGCTTACTTCTAAAGCATGAAACAAAATCTAACAATCTCAGTTGTTTCTGACCCAGATCTGGTCAATTAGTGAGGTTTTTAAACTTTCTAAATACCTTACCTATAATATATAAAGTGATATTTATCTCTGTGGCAGTAAAAGGAAAATATAATACGATCCTGCTTATATGTTCCCGGTGCCTTTTGGTGTTCGGGTTGCTAATCACAGTGGAACCTTCTGAATGCTTTCTAATTGAGAGCCAACTTATTTTTGTTCCATCAGGAATTTTTCAGACAGATTAGGCTGTGGTGTCACACCTCAGTGTGACATGGAACGCCCCCAAATTTTATGTGTTCTTTCATGCCTCCTGGCCTGACTTTGTATCTAGCTAAATTCAGGCTGTATTATAGTGTTTTCCTCGAAGGTCTTTTAGATATATCAATAACTAAGCTAACATCTTTAATCCAGAGAGTATATCCCATATGGATCTATAATCGTGTGTTTATGTGCATAAGAAACATGTTTTTTCTATTAAAAAATTATACATGTCACATGTGCATTTGTATATTTTCTGTGCCAGGAAGTGCAATCTATACACATATGTCCCGTGTGCATGTATGAATCTACAGCTAGATGTATGTAAGCACATGCACACACATGGTGGCGTAATAGTTAATACATGGAAATAAATGCAACCATAGGATTATTTTTTATTTTACCTGATATGTATATGTCTACCTTTACTTATATGTTATTAAATATGACAGTGCTGATAATGGTGTTACCTTCTCTCATTAAGAGTTTTCTGAAAATTTTGCTCATCTTTGATGGTAGAAATTAGTCTTAGAATCTAAGCCCCCAGCTCTACATTCCAACAGTTTTTCTTAAGAATTGGTAATATTATGCACTTTGTGAATAGCTTATAGAGAACAAGGCAAGAGTCTTCAAATAAATATTATTCAAACTCCTTCCACTTTCATTTCCCCTATCACCATAACAACCACACCCAACTTTGCTATTAAACCGTGTTGTCTATCTGCTTCCCACACGCTAGTGAAGCTGACCCTTTGAACAGCAAAGGAAATATGAGAGATAACGTTGAAAATTGTCTTCCTTTTGTTGACATTTCTAGAGCAACAAGTCAGAAAGCTTGTCTCCCTCTGGGTAGACAAGAGGCTACGGGTCATGATTAGATGGTATGTCCATTAGTAACCATGATGACTCCCAACAGAATTATTTAAAACATTCCAGTGAATAACTCAGAATTCTGGTAAACAAAAGGGGAGTGGTTGTTAACTGACAAACTGTTTCAATTTTCTATATATGGGAAGGAGACTACTAGGGAAGAAGGTAAGGATCAACAGAAGATAGAAGTCTCCACATTTCTGAGGTTAGGTGATTCTGGATCACCCCAAGTGAAATAGTGTTTCTCAGGTGCCTCCATATATGGCCCTTCAGAGCTCTGCAGTGGGAGTTCTTTGCCGTGTTTTACTGCTCTCTTGATTGATGTGAGACCTCTATACCATCTTTGCCACATCTTATGGTTGTATCCCTGCTCGGTTTGGAGAGATTTTAATTAAATCACATACTGAGTTGATGCTTCATGGTTTTGAGTTACTCCTCTATTCCTCAATCATATTAACCTTTCCATCAAGATTTTTGCCAGCTCTTAAAAGAATTCCTTTCTTTCATATATGTTTTGAAGACTTTGACTGATATATGAGTGATATCACCAAATGCAGTGGCCCATTGGATAAACATTTTCTGAACATAATGAAACATGGTTGATTTTGTTGTATTTCCCATGGGCTGAGGTACTATTTTCTATTACCAGAAAACACATTTGAAGTCTTTATCAAATCTGATGTTAAGTGCCTCCTAAGAAGAGAAATAATGTGATTCTATCTTGCATTTATTTACTGTTATCTGTAGCATCAGAAATAAATGAATGTCCCCAGAAGAAAGGGTTATGAAATTACAGCACATAGACATACTGAGGGATTGGGAGGTAGTAACTGTGAAATGGGCTTAAAAATGACTTTATTCACTTAGTGGCATTTTGGAAAAACTTAAGCAGTCAGGGAAATGAGCCAATCTGTATTAATAGAGAGCATTAGAAATTTAAGTAAATCGTTTGAAAGCGATACCAGGATTTCCCTTGAATGCTTCTGAATAAATTCTGCTCGTTAAATGTCAGTTAAACGTGTGTCCCTGGCATGCAGAACCTGAGAGGGCCACAAAAATATCCACTCTGGGCTTTAAAATATTGAAGTCCCTTAATGTTCTTTTGACCTTCAGTTAAAGGACATAGTCACACAGCAGAGGAAATGCCTCACATTCTAGCATCTGGGTTTGTTTCTTTATACTTTTTTGGCACAGTTACAACAGTAGAGCTTTTCTTTCCTTAAATTTTTTTCATAGTACAGTCAACACAGGCTTCTCACACAAGCGGGAAAGGACAGTTGTGAGGCCAAAAGCAATGTTTCTGCTCTGCCCTCCGTGGCAGGGCCTCATTGAATGGCTTGTTGTTTCACAGGGAGCCTAGAACCAGAAAACAAACAAACAGAATCCCACACAAATACAAATTTTGTATGAAGTTAGGTACCTCCACATGTGCACATCAACATGTGTATACATACTCAAGGCTTCGTGTTAGCAGTCTGTGTCCTTTTTTATGAGCTTCTTGAGTCGTTGCCACTGTTCGAGGTATTTCATCTGTGTATGGTTTGAGGATCTTCATCTGGATTTTTAGCTGCTTGAAGCTGTTTCTTTCAGAAGTTTCTTCGGTAGCTTGAGAAGAGAACCTAGTTTAATTAAAATTATTATAATGTGTATGTATTTTGACATGGGTGCTTTATTTCAGCTCTGTTCATACTCTTCAGCCATGTGTATCATTTATCACTAAGGAAAGGTCACTTAAAACTTTAGGGAATGAAGCAATGGCATCTGACTTCCCATTGATTTAAATACGCATATCAAAACAGTAAGCCGTGGACATCTTCATATTTTCATGTTTTCTCAGCTTTACATCCAATAAGCTTCTGTGTGTGTGAGCTTTTCTTGAGATCTTGAATAATATGAGGCAGCATCCCCTAGGTGTTCTTTTTTTCATAGGGGTTGAGTTTGGTAACATGTCTTTCTTTACAGTGGTCACCTTAGCCACTCACTGCTGAAGACCCTCTGGCTTTGGCATCGTCAGTGCTTGTGGGACATTTGTGTTGTTCTGAGATGGAAAAGTTAGGAAGCAGTACTAGTATGCAGAGATGTTAACATACTTAAAATTAAAAGTAGCCTAACTCATACTCCAATAAAGATGTTCAAAAAAAAAAAGTAGCCTTAAAAGTCGTTTTCAGAGCCATCTGACGCAAAAAGCTTGTTTTGTCTGAAGTGTATGTATTTAATGTATTTATCCTATAAACTCAAGTTGAAGGGGATAGTCATCTGCCCTTAGCAGATGCCTCTGTAGTTTCCCCTAATTTATTCGTTCATGCATTCATTTTACAAATATTTGTGGAGCACTCGCTCTGTGTCAGATATTGTGGAAGATACAGGGTGAACAAGACAGACAAGGTCCCAGTCACACCGAGCTTCCAGTCTAAGGGGGAAATAAATAAAAGCCACAAACAAAAGTATAATAAGTGCAGTTGGATAGCAGAATGCTGAGACCAAGATAGGACGGCTTGAGAAAAGTCTCTGAAGAGATGATGTTTAAGTGGTACTGAAAGTTAAGAAGGAAGTGGCTGTGCGAGGAGCCTAGGGAAGAACATTCTAGGCAGAGTGAACCCATACGCAGCAAGCCCAGTGAAGGAACGAGCTCTGTGTGCTGGCGGATGAAAGGTTTAGGGGCTGAAGTGTAGCCAGTGGGGTGGTGGAAGATTAGCGAGGGACTAAATCACAGAGACTCTAAGATAAGGAGTTTGGATTTTACTCTAAGTGTGATCAGAAGCCATTAAAGGGTTTTGAGCTTCAGGTGGAGATTGATAGCATGCCCTTTTTACAAAGGTGAACTCTGGCTGCTCTGAGGAAAGTGTCTTGTAGCAGGAGGTAGGTGGAACCCAGGGGGCTGCGGAGGGCACTGAGGGAGAGCCCGGAGGGTGCTATATGGCCAGGTGGGGTATTGGCAGAGGAGGTGGAGAGAAGGGAGTGGATTCTGTGTGTCATTTAGAGGTACAGTTAACAAGTCTGAAAGTGATTGGATTTGAGGGTCAGGTTCAGAGGTGGGCTCCAGACTGACCCCACGCTGCTGGCTTCAATAGTTGGTGCCATTTCCTGAGATGAGGAAGACTGGGCAACAGCTGGGTGGAGTCAGAGTTACCCTTTGAAATGCAACAAATACCAAAGTAGGGGTGATTTTGAGTCCTTCTCTTCATATAGTGATGGTGTTTGGAAATTGTCATTAACATGTATCTCTATCTGCAACACGAGAGCAAAACTCTAAGACTCCATCTTAGTTGTGGTTCCTCAGCTTGGTCTTATGCTGACTATCTAATCCTCGGGCTCTGCCATAGGCATTATTTCACTCTGATCTTTGGCAAATGCTTCTGTTTCTTCCCCAGGAGTGTCAACACAACCCACACCTCCAGTTTGCTTAGCTTCTCTTTAAAACTGTTCACAGATTCTTTCTGTAAGTTTCTGACAGCATGCATCTCCTGTCTCAGGCATGATTTATCTGACACTAGGATCCCAGAGGGAACCAAGGCCACCTAGGGAAATGCAAGTGCATGTGTGTCCCTTTTCATGCACACTCGTGAGCTCGGGAGGAGACCCCATGCTGTTCAAACCATTCTCCCAATCCCCTAGCCGAGGACCTGTGTTTGAATGGGGTAGGACCTTGTTATACTTTCTTAGGCTGTGTACTTATACCATATTTTGCTCTCCTGCGTGCCTGCCCATATCCCCTGAAAGCAGAGACAGTGCTTGGCACCTAGAGGGTAATTAATAAATGTCTGATGATTCTGAAAAAAAAATGGATGAAAACTAAATTGTAAAAGATCACTCATGACATACTTTTAAAAGTTAGACTTTATCTTATAGCCATTGTGGATCCATTGCAGGCTTATAAGGAGAGGGGTTAAGAATAAAAAGTTAATAAAGAGATAGTAGAAACAGGTTGGTTGTCAGAAAGTATCCTCAAGTTTAAAACATATTCAGAATTTGGAAAAATTCAGGGTCATGATCTATGGATATTAATTGCCATTGACCTGATAAGGAGAGAGGTATGTAATTACTAGGGATTTCTAGGTGATACAAAAGAGGACACCGACTCATACTGTAATACTCTATTTATCCTTTGAAAGGAAAAGACATAATAGGTTTAATATTTTTTGACCTGTCACTTGATTCTACTTATGCCTAATTTCATTTAAGCTTACCCTTTTGGCCCTAGTCACATTTGTTTTCGGTATTATTGCTGCCAATTTTTTCAAATACAAAGGCAAAATCGTACTTGCTGTATGTAGTTGGAAGAAACCCTGGCACAGATCCTCCAGAAACCAAAGAGAGAAATTATTAGCAATATCCAAACCAGTAGCTGACTGGCTCAGATTCTTCCTCCCATGACCATTCCTGATTAATGGGAGAATCTGTTCTGTAGCTGAAAATCCTCTTTCCTGAGCCCAGTCTGTCCTGGCTTCAGAGCATGGCCAGCTGCACAGCGAAAGTCATTGCCAGGGCTCTGTTTCTGATTCCACCTTCAGCCTGTCAGACATTGGTGGGCGGGTTAGGGAGCAGAGAGGTAGGAAGAGAATCCAAATCAATTTAGACATTTCAGCTGATAACAAAGACACAACAGCCTCTAATCAGAATCCCTTCGCTCACATTGGACACTGTGTCCCCTGCAGAAGCATGTCATTCTCCTCAGTGTAGATGTTGTAATTCTTCCTTTATTCTTTTGTTCTTGACTCCTATCCAGGCCACTTAGCTCCTGTGTCTACAGTGATTAATTTGCTCTGTAACTTTTCCTGACAGCCTTTTTCTCACCCCTCTTCTTTCTTCCCTTATCATCTCTTCCTCCATACTTCTAATTTGTTTCTCTTCTATCTACCGCTATCATTGCATTTCTGCTATTACACTGAAATAGCCTTGTATATTGGCCTATTTCCAGCAATATTAATGCACCTCATTTTTTTTTTTTTTTTTGCTAACCTAAAATATTTACCCATTTAACAAAGTTAATGCAGTTTTTGGAAGAATTGGTAGCCTGAAATAATAAAATTCTGTTATAGCAGATCATATATTTAATTTGCCATTCTCTCTTGTTTTCCTTATTCTGGATTCCATCTATTTTATTTCAGGGGTCTGTTATTTAGGTGGTTGGAGTTTGGGATCTTTCCAGGGTCTTCAAAGGTGTAAACAGTCTCCACTGCATCTATGATATCTTAAAAACAGTAATAGGAAGACCCAGAATAAATTTGTCACAAATTCTTACCAAAGAAGATTTTACTGCAGTGAACATTCACATACACAATAGTAAATAACATGTAACCCTAGCTCAGATGCTTCCAGTTTTCTTGGGGAGGCAGGCGTGAAAACAATTCACTAGAATAGAAAGTGGAATGAAGTAAGTATTTTCATAATTTGGAGGTATAAGAAAAAGTCTACAAGGGTGCTGAGTGATATTCTGACTGGGAAAGTCAGGGATAAGTTTCCTTCCCAGAGAAGGTAGCATTTTATTTGAACCTTGAAGAATGGATGGGATTCAATAGATGGAGAAGGACAAAGGGTCCTCCAGACCCAGGAGGTGGGGTAGGAATGGAGAAGCACCCCACGTGTGCAGGGGGAGTGCGGATCTTCCCGTGGGGCTCGCGGTGGCCGGCACATTGCTGTGAGTGAGTACCAAACAGTGACGAAAGGAACGGAGTAGGTTAGAATTGTTGCCAGAAGGTAATATAAGATCTAAAAGAAGAGTGGTTTCTACTTTCTAAATTTTAGAAATTTAAGCGTGCTTATAAACAGAAGGAAGGGAGAAATTAAAGGCACAAAACAAGAGTGCAAGGCCCCAGATGGCTCAACAGACTTTAGGTACTGATGTTTAGACTTTCCACGCGTTGGCTCCTGTTCTGCTGTGTCCAGGCCCCCTTTACTATGCGAAGGTGGTAAAGCTGCTAAACCAAGGAATCAGCCCCCAAAATGAGGTAAAGTTACCTTCTCTCGATAGGAAGTCACATCTACAACTCTCTGCAACTAAGTTGAGAGGATTCAGAGAACTGCGGTAGATTGCCTTGATTGAAAGTTTTGTTTTTGTTGGGTCTCAGTCCTCAAGTCGTCATGGATTTGTGACCTTGGGTAAGTGATTTATCCTCTCAGAGCCTTCCTTGCCTTTATCTGTTAAAGCAAGATGGTGATCCTGGACTTGTGTCCTAGACCATCACTGTTTAAAGTTGGATACAAATCCAGGCTCTCCTTTCTATCTCTTCTCCTCCTCACTTCCCTTCCTCTCTCCTGTTGTAATTATTCAGCTGATTTATCCTGACATTATCCCTGTGATAAATATAAGTGGATGTTGCTAATTCAACACTAACATATTTAAGGACATTTTCTGACGATTCAATAAAGTGGTTGATAGGCTTCATGTGTAAGAAGGTACCCTAAAGTTTAAAATTAGACTTCTGGTCATACGTACAGCTCTTTGTTATTAGGAGACATGGTAATTTTGTTGAGAGAGGCCCTGTTGACTCTTTGCAACGTTGAAGCATACGTATACTTTAGTCAGTTTCATTAATAGCTTTGTCCTTTTGATTTACATCTAGTACCTCTTTGGAAAGTTGAGATTGATGTCAGCATGAGCATGTGATTCAGTAAAAACTGCAGCTCCTTGAAGTACTTCGGTTAATGTTATAGTCCCCTGTTTGCATTATTAACAAGAGTACATTTTGTTGCCACTTAAAATAGATTCCCTGGCATCCCAGAAAAGGTAGTTTTGATATTGGCAACTTGTTAAAGCTGCACGCAGGGCATTGGCATTCCATGTCCTCTGTAATGTGCCAAGTTCTTGGTATACTTATTTATCATGTTGAAGAGACTGAATGCACTGATTTTAAGACAGAGGTCTCATGCCAGGGGAGCGGCTAGCTCTTTTAATATTACTTTTCTTATTCCTGAAGCTTAAGTTAGAATCTGAGCATAAGGTTTCATTTTATTTTCTCTGGAGCCAATTATTATTTAAAGATGCGAAATGCATGAGTAAATAAATCAAAGAAGGACTTCTAGAAATACTCTGACACGGGTGCTCTGTGCAGCACATCTAAAATACCTCGGATGTGGTCATATCCAGTGGTCATGTCTGGTGGTGAGATTAAGAAATGATGACAGCTCATAAATAAAGTCATACCAAATTGATAGCATTAAGGCCCAATGAGGTGATTGTTTTCTTTGTTCTACTGACCCTGCAACTTAAAAATCCTGTTCCATTCTCTGCTCATTTTCAACGTTCATCTCTTACTTTTTTTTTTTTTTCGGTACATGGGCCTCTCACTGCTGTGGGCTCTCCCGTTGCGGAGCACAGGCTCCGGACGCGCAGGCTCAGCGGCCATGGCTCACGGGCCCAGCCGCTCCGCGGCATGTGGGATCTTCCCGGACCGGGGCACGAACCCGTGTCCCCTGCCTCGGCAGGCAGACTCTTCAACCACTGCGCTACCAGGGAAGCCCCATCTCTTACTTCTGACTCTTATTTCCTCTTAGTCTTATTATCTCCTGTCTTTGTATTTGTTTGAGCTCTTAACTCACACATATTTAATTCTCTCTCCAACTTCCTGCCCTCTTTCTCCTTATATCTCGTTTTTCAGATCTTCCATGGTTAAAATGTTCTCTTGCCAGAAAACTATATTAGCTTAATTCATTTGTTTAAAAATAAGTCTCGGGCTTCCCTGGTGGCTCAGTGCTTGAGAGTCCGCCTGCCGATGCAGGGGACACGGGTTCGTGCCCCGGTCCGGGAAGATCTCACATGAGGTGGAGCGGCTGGGCCTGTGAGCCATGGCCGCTGAGCCTGCGCATCCGGAGCCTGTGCTCCGCAACGGGAGAGGCCGTAACAGTGAGAGGCCCGCGTAACACACACAAAAAATAAGTCTCTTGGGAATTCCCTGGCGGTCCAGTGGTTAGGACTCCGTGTTTTCACTGCTGAGGGCCCGGATTCCCTACCTGCATCCCTGGTCAGGGAACTAAGATCCCACAAGCCACGTGGCGCATCCAAAAGAAAGGAAAAAAAAAAAGTCTCTTATATCTGAGAATGGTACTGTGGTGTAATAATAACTAACATTCCTAGCGTGCTTATCATGTACCAGCTGTCACCAGGCACTTTATATGGCTTATTTTATTTAATAAACACAAGAACCCCATGCAGTAAGTTTTAAAGAGGTGAAGTAACGTGCCCAAGGTCGCACAGCCAGGTAGAGGTAGAGCTAAGATTGGAACCCAGTGGGATCATTCTGGAGCCCATGTTCTTAATTCGTTGTTACTTAGTCTCAACTATCCAGCCCATCAAGATTTAAAGGTTACCAGTGATGTCACTGCACCACACTAGACACATAAATGCTAGAACTGTAGCAAAGACCCCCTCCCACTTTGTCTTGCAGGACTGGGTCCCAGGTGTCATTTGAGAGGCGGGTGTAGGTACATCCATTACACTTTTCCCGCCAGTGCCTGACTCTTTTCGAAAGTCAGGGAAGTCTTCACGTCTAAGGAGCTGAAATTTGAAGGATAAGAAAGAGTTTGCCAGCTAGGAAGGAGAAGAAGGCATAAAGACATGAGAAATGAGAGAATATGGGACAGTTGAGGAAACAGCGTCTCTCACTGTAACTGGAACATGCATGGGTCCTACGAGAGTAGAGAAAGGGGGCAGATGGTGGCAGTGAGTCATGGGATTGGTCAGGCCCAAATGCCAGGGGCTCTGAGTGCTGTGGTACAGTTTGAACTCTATTCTTCCGTCCCTAGGGGGCTGGTGTGCCCATACCATGTTTCCCTTCTCATATCCCTCCTGCCAGTGCTACCTCATTCCATAGAAGCCGCTGGAAAGCCTGGGAGCTCTGTGGTGTTTAACATCAGTAGCTGAGAGCACTGAGTGAAGAAGCTAGAGGAAATTTTATTGCCGTAGCATTGTAAAAACTAGTGTTTCATACAACCTTTTGATCCTTGGTCCTGTGCAACTATGAAATAAATTAAATCCAAAGCTATAAACAGCTTAATTTCAGTGCTTATATTCTTAACTGGTAAGATTAATACAGAGATAGTTTCCAAAGAAGTTTTTATGTAAGCTTAAATGTATGGTTTTTATGAAACGGTGGTTTGTTTTTCCTAGTTAAATTAAAATTGGGGGGAAGAAATTACACATTTACATGATGCTCTATGAAGAAGCATTTGGACTTTGTTGGAGAGTTATAATCAATGCTGTTTAAAATGCTTATTTACTTCTGTTAAATACTGTTTAAAATTAACCTTCATAAAGCAGACAAAATATTTCTTGATGGCATTTTTTTTTCCAAAAAACATTTTTATTAGTCATTTTTCTGGTCTTAACAAGATGACTAGATATGGACCCAGTTGCTGTTTTTTTATTTTAAACCCATTTTTCTTTTCTATTTTCAGTCAGAAAACTAAAGAGAATATAATAACATTTCAATCAGGTTGCAAAAGTATTGTCTTACCTTACTCAGGGAAAGGGAATTACCTGCTGGCCAAAATAGTAGAATACAATGTAATAGTAAGATGTACCTCATATTAAGATTCTTAGGTGGGGACTATTTGAACCAAATTCCAAACGTATTTTAAAATCTAGAAGATGTTCACAGTCATTACCTTAGAAGCCCATGTGCTTGTTTTAGTGAGGCTGCCTTTGAACAAGGATGAATGTTTTCCTCTCTCTCTTTTCTCCTTTCCTTCCTTCCTTCTTTTGTTTTTAGTTGCCTTCAGCATTTGTAGCACTTTTCTTTTGAATGCCTTTGGTAATGAAAAACTTTCATTCTTTATAAGTTGGACTTGATTTGGGGAAATAGCCAAAAGGCATATGGAGTCATAGCTGATTAATAAATAAGTGAGCACTTTGGGGAATTCTATTTTTGTTAAAATATAAGGTAGAACTATGAGGCACCAAGGCTGATTGTGTTGTAAATCTCATGAACTGCCTTTAAAGAAAATGTCACAAGGAACATTACAGAAAGGTGTTGCGAAATGGCAGAATTGGAATAACTATATAACTTCTTAAAGCTGACTTCGTAGAATAACATGATCTGAATGTGTTAAGTTCTATTATTTTGTTTTTGGGGGGCTTTGTTCCCTTTTTTGCTGTCATATCTTATACATTAAATATAACTAATATCTTTTAATTCAAATAGAACATTAGTTAGTATGTTACTGTATATGTGGGAATATACTTGCACCAGTTAATAGAGGTTCCAACAAACAGAGCAAATAGAATGCAGTAAGGCAAACCTTTTTTCTTTCCCCTGTGTAATTGAACGGTTGCATCATTTGAAGCTCTGAATATCCAAAACATTGTTTCTGAGAAGCTTTGCTCTCAGTAACTGCCAGGGTTTATTCTATACAAGTTATTTCACTACTTATCCCTCCTTCAATTCACCCTTAATTTAAGTAGTAACTTCCCCATCTGGAAAGGGGTAAGTTCTGCTCCTGAGGCTGCTATTATGATACTAAAGGTGTGGTTTGTCAGGGACTATGATGTGATACCTATGGTTAAAAAATTTTAAATACTGTGGTATATGTCAGCTGCTTTCTTGACTTAAATTATCTGCTGCCCCTCCCTACCTCCTCCCCCCAGATGTAATGATGCCAGTTTTATTTTTGTAATGTTCTCATTGCAACTCCCTAAATGCTTCATTTTATCCCTTGGAAATGGTTGTTCTCATCAGGATCTATCTGTCCCGTTACTGCTGAGTCAGTGATGGGTCTGGGGCTAAAGTTTGTTCTCTTGATTCTGACCCAAGGACTAGTTACAGAAATACCGCAATACATTATCCAGTCTAAAGCCTTTTTTCTTCCAAATGCGATTTCAAGAATATAAATAGTATATATAACAGAAACAATATAGAGTGCTGGGTGAGAAAAGAATTACTTCCATGGTAGAGTATTTTACAGCTCTCACCATGGAATGTCTGAATTGTCTACATCAGAGATTCTTGAGTACTTTAGAATTCAGTTCAATGCTCTTTAGCCTTTTAAAAGTTACAAATAAATTTAGGTTCTTTATTTTCAGAACTGATTTTGAGAATTTCATTGTATTTCTTTTTTTTTTTTTTTTTTTCCTTCGGTACATGGGCCTCTCACTGTTGCGGCCTCTCCCGTTGCGGAGCACAGGCTCCGATGCACAGGCTCAGCGGCCATGGCTCACGGGCCCAGCCGCTCTGCGGCATGTGGGATCTTCCCGGACTGGGGCACGAACCCGTGTCCCCTGCATCGGCAGGCAGACTCTCAACCACTGCACCACCAGGGAAGCCCTCATTGTATTTCTTAAGGCAGCTAGTGTCATACTGGGGGGCCCCTAAGCCACAGTCAGCCAGGACTCACTGAATTGCACATCCATTTGAGGCTTTTGATAGAACATGTTTTTAATGCTTTAAAATAATTACCAGCCTAGATCTGGAGACCTTTGAACAGTCCATAAAGTTAATTATAACTTGAGACACAGCCTCTGCTCAATTGCTTAAGCACTGTATCAATTTTACAGTGTTCCTTTGTTAACAAAATCAATGTGGCTGAAATACAGTATTCTAGGAATATGCAGTTCATTGTATGCAGACATTTTGAAAGGAAGATAATAGCAATAATTACACAGTTATTAAAGAGTCCAGACCTTTGCTATTGTATAGCTAAGATCAGAGGCTTGTGCTTTACGTTGGTGCTACTGACTGTTGTGCTAAATTATTTGAGTCCTTTGCCCTTGTATCGTTTGATGCTTTGACTTTCCGTTGTTGGTTTGGTTCCATGACTTCTAAAAAGATCCCAGAACCTTTTGTAACTATTTTAAGATCAGCAGCTAATGATAATCAGAGGTAACAAGAGGGTGCTTACTTATGTCCCAGGTATTAGTGTAAGCTCTTGACATGTGTTACTTAAACCTCTCAACAAACCATTGAGGTAGAAACTTATTATCCTTATTTTACAGATGAGGAAACTAAGGCTAAGAGAGGTTACCCAGGGTCATACACTAGTAGTAAGTAGTAGAACTCAGTAGGTAGGTAGGTAGGCAAGTAGATAGACTGGAAGAAGTAGAGACACTAGGAGTAGTAGAGGATATTAGTGAGACATATAAGAGTTAATTGGCTGACTGCTGTGGTCTAGGCATTATTTTGGATAGTAGGAAAAGACGTACAATACTCAAGTCCAGCCCTTATTGCAATCACAGTTGATCGTAGAATGCCAAGGTATAAATATAGGTAATTAATGATACAATGCGAACATTTTGTAAAACTGATATATATATACAAAGTCTGTAAAAGTAGAGGAAGGAGTCAGACTTGTGGGGGAAACAGAGGTGAAGGGATATTTCACAGAGGAGATGACTTTTGTTTGAAAACAGCCAGGTTTCTCTGTGAGAACAGGGACCATGTATTTTCACTTTGTAACTCCGAGTCCTTAGCAAAGTACCCAGGATGTAATGAGTGCTCAGTAGATGTTGGACGGGTAGATAGTGGCTTCTGGCTAGCAGTGAGTATGGGGAAAGAGCACTGGAGGGGATGGCTACCCCAGGTGAGAGCACAGGGGCAGGTAAGGGCATGGGGTGCTCTTCAGCAGTGGGGCTGTAGGTGTGTCACTGGGAAGTGGAACGGATGGGAGTGTGGCTGGCTGCTGTATCACACATCACTCTCCTTTGACCACGTCCTGGGCTAGCAGTAGGCCCTGTGCCCAACCTCCCTGCTACACCTGCATTCCATCCTGCCCTATCTCAAGGCCTTGATAAAAATGACACTTCCTCCGGAGAGCTTTCTCCACAACTGCCAGGAGCAGTACTGTCTCCTGTCTCTAAAGTCAGAGTCCTCCTTGTCTCTAGCACTCCTTTGACACTTAATAACATACTCCCTTGGGTCACCTCTGATTACTGTTTTGTGTTGTTGTTTAACTTTTCCTGTATTGTCCTCTGCTTCTTGGAGTGGAAAAAACCTTGGGGATCATCTGCTGATCTTCCGGTTGATAGAGGGGGAAACAGAAAGCCCATAGAGATGCAAAGAATTACACAAGATCACATAAGCAGTCAGTGAGAGGCCCGAGTCTGGCCACAGACCGCTCTGTGCTTTCTGGTGTTCCGTTCTTTCTCCCAAACCCCGTGGTGAGTTTGTGGAGGTGAGGAACCGTGTATCACACTTAACTGCGGGTCGCATAGTTGCTACAGAAACTTCTGTAAGTGGAAGAATGAATACCACTTTGGCATTCTGGCTAACGTAAAAATGGTGTGGTTCTCAGCTTTAAAAGTGGCAACTAGGGCATTACACGTACAGAGAATAAGACCCCAACCATAAGATACGTTCATTCAGAATTAGTTTCAGAAGAGCATCTGCTGGGCAGAGGTTTTCTGTTAATTTCACCAGGAATACCATCAAAGACGGCTGTTCTGTTCATTACTTAAAACTCTCTTGAACTAAGTAAGCTTTATGTATTTCTGGCAGTTTAAACTTAGGTTGCTTATGTTTAAGTTGTGGTTGTAAGTTAGTCTAAGTTATTTTCTAGTATAAAAAAAGTAATTTTCTTAATTTAGGAATATTTGCTTCCTATTGACATAATTAAGGATGGAAATTAGACCTCACAGTGCCCTTGAAATTGCTAAGTGAGAAATTCTTCTCTTGACTCAAAAGGAGGCTTACTGGGACAAACTCTATTGTCCCCAGCATTCTCATTAGAGGCTCAGATGAGGAGGAGCCTTCTGAATGCGTTCTTAAGTGGGCATTGGGGAGGGGGAGAGCTAGGTACAAGGTTATTGCTAAATAGGAACAACCATGAATTAATGCAAGATTCATTACAGAGAAATCAACACAACAGACCCTTGCGATTCATTGAGTTAACATTCATTGATTCATGAAACAATGACCCAGAAGATCCTTGACATGTAATAATTTGTAATTTGAATCAGGTGTGCTTGAAATACCTCTGCAGGAGCAGATCACTTAGCTGGTGACAAGCCAACTGCCCAGTTGTTTTTAGCTCATTATCACATATGTAGCAACTCATGAACTGGTAAAAAATTTTTTTTCATTATGAAGGAAAGCAGCTGCTAGGGCTGGTGATAAAGACTGAAGGGGAGTTAAAGAGGTCCTAGAGTGACAGCTTTTTTTTTTTTTTTTTTTTTTTATAACCAGAAAACAGAAATCTGGGACAAATTAAAAAGCTGGTGTGCTGTGTTTGGCAGTGGATTGAATCTCTAAAATACATGGTTCAAAAACGAGCAATTTCTAGAAATATCTCAGTGATTATACTGGCCAGCGTGTAAGATTGCACTTTCTGGGGCACCTGTAATCTGTGGCATCGTGTGGCATCGCGCACCAATTAGAGTGTTTGCAAAGACCTTGGGAACTCTCTTGTGGAAATTCGGAGTCTACTATATTTCCATCTGTTTTTTATAGGAGGCCCAGAAATGATATGGTGACTAAACGGCCTTTTAAAATTACACTGTTAATCTTGCAGGTCAACTGCGATGTTCTTAAATCTCTTGTTGTTGAAGCCTTTAAGATCAGGTAAAATTCCTAGCATATATTAGTAGCCACTTGTATCGGACACTGGCTATGTTTTTTAAAAGAATATCTGGCTGATCAGATTCTTCTAGCTTCCTAGGAGGAAATCATCTTGAATAGGGAGGGCAATGAAACGGTGCATCTCCAAGTAGAACTGGAAATTGGGGCAATAGTCTCTCTAGATCCTGGAGGTCCAAGATTGGGCATCAAGTCAGGGAGAAAGGTAGCATCTTACTCTGTTGCTGAAAAATACTTAGAATAGAAATTCACATACAGCAAGCCCACAAGCTCCCAGTATCCCTACAGTAAATTTGTGGGATTACCTCCCCTCCTTGTTCATATCCAATCTCCTTCCAGGGCAAGTTTTTTTTTTCTTTTCTTTTTTTTTTTTTTTTTTTTTCTTTTCTTTTTTTTTTTTTTTTTTTCGGTACGCGGGCGTCTCACCGCTGTGGCCTCTCCTGTTGCGGAGGCTCCGGACGCGCAGGCTCAGCGGCCACGGCTCACGGGCCCAGCCGCTCTGCGTCATGTGGGATCTTCCCGGACCGGGGCACGAACCCGCGTCCCCTGCATCGGCAGGCGGACTCTCAACCACTGCGCCACCAGGGAAGCCCCCAAGGCAAGTGTTTAAACTCTCAGTTATAGCATGGACAAAGGATAGTATTGACATAAACCCTGAAGTTGAAAAAGTGGCTTTCCTAGGGATAAGGATAGCTGTGACTTCTAAACAGCACATTAGTAAGGAAAAGAAGAGAAAAGGGGAGGGAATAGAGAGGCTGGCTCTGGCCTTGTTGCTCGACAAGGGATCCACGGTGCTGTGACAAGACTGGTCAGGCAGAAGCATAAGACCGAGTCTCAGTATTGTGGGATACGCGTCAGTAGGATTTCACCAGGAGCGGGTGTCCAGAGAAGTCTGGTCAATCACAAAACCAAGGAGCAGAACAAGAGCAGAGAAGCGCTGTTGAAAATGTGAGGAAGCCATGGAAGCCTAAAGGGATTTTACAGACAGAAAAGCTTCCAGAGGTGGGGAGGCTACACGAGGCCAAGACCCTGGAAGTGATCTCTAGCTTCCACATGACGCTTTGTACCGTCTCTAATGCTGAGACACCCTGTCTGGTGTCACCAGCTCCTCTGGTCTTAGAGTTTCCACTTTTTTTCCGGCTGGGGCCTCATCTTCTGAATGAGCTGGGGGAAATTGCCAGAGTTCTAAGTTTCCTAGGGATTAGATTGTTACAGAGAAGTCCGTATGGTATAGAGGCACTAGGGTGTTCCTCATGGGAGCCAGCCCTGTCCAGGGCCCAGTCCCGAGGCCTTGGGTGTGCATGCAGATTGTCCTTCTGGTCCATCTTGGCAGGCCTGCCATCCCTCCCATTCCCAGCAGATTTGTTCTCTGTGTCTCAGAGGGCGAGGCTCTGCCTGTCTGGGTGTGTGGCCTATCAGCACCTGGGTGGTGGACAGCACCCCAGCCACCCTGTGACCAGAGGTTGCTCTTCTGACCTTTCTTAGCCATTCCACTTATAAAGGTTACTTTTGGTCTGGTTTGATTTGTATATGTAGCTGATTTCATGATAAAGTTTTGTGACCAGACTTTTAAAAATTTATTTATTTTTGGCTGCGTTGGGTCTCTGTTGCTGCGCTCGGGCTTTCCTCTGGTTGCGGCGAGCGGGGGCTGCTCTTCGTTGGGGTGCGCAGACCTCTCACTGTGATGGCTTCTCTTGTTGCGGAGCATGGGCTCCAGGCACACGGGCTTCAGTAGCTGAGACACACGAACTCAGTAGCTGTGGCTCGCGGGCTCTAGAGCGCAGGCCCAGTAGTTGTGGCGCACGGGCTTAGTTGCTCCGCAGCATGTGGGATCTTCCCGGACCAGGGCTCGAACCCATGTCCCCTGCGTTGGTAGGCGGATTCTTAACCACCACACCACCAGGGAAGTCCCTGTGATCAGATTTTTAATCTAGAATCTAAGCAGTCTTAAGTGTTATGGAAGAGATGAATATCAGACTGCAGACTGAAGGATGAGGAAGCGAGGATGATGACTGTGTGTCTTGGTGGAACCAGTGTGGGATTCCCCAGTAGACCTGGCTTCTGGCCCTTCCAGCTCGAGTGACCTGGGCAAGTCACTTGGCTTCTCCAGGCCACTGTTTTCTCTACTTATCTCTAAGAATTTCTGATGAAGAAAACTTTTCTTCTCCTTTGGCAAGTAAGTCCTGTGGATAAAACCATTCCCATGGAATGTAAATTGATACAGCCACTATGGAGAACAGTATGGAGGTTCCTTAAACAACTAAAAATAGAACTACCATACGACCCAGCAATCCCACTACTGGGCATATACACTGAGAAGAGCATAATTCAAAAAGAGTCATGTACCAAAATGTTCATTGCAACTCTATTTACAATAGCCAGGACATGGAAGCAACCTAAGTGTCCATCGACAGATGAATGGATAAAGGAGATGTGGCACATATATACAATGGAATATTACTCAGCCATAAAAAGAAACCAAATTGAGTTATTTGTAGTGAGGTGGATGGACCTAGAGACTGTCATACAGAGTGAAGTAAGTCGGAAAGAGAAAAGCAAATACTGTATACTAACACATATATATGGAATCTTAAAAAAAAAAGGGGGGTTCTGAAGAACCTAGGGGCAGGACAGGAATAAAGATGCAGATGTAGAGAATGGACTTGAGGACACGGGGAGGGGGAAGGGTAAGCTGGGACGAAGTGAGAGAGTGGTATGGACGTATATACACTACCAAATGTAAAATAGATAGCGAGTGGGAAGCAGCCACATAGCACAGGGAGATCAGCTCGGTGCTTTGTGACCACCTAGAAGGGTGGGATAGGGAGGGTGGGAGGGAGGTGCAAGAGGGAAGAGATATGGGGATATATGTATATGTATAGCTGATTCACATTGTTATAAAGCAGAAACTAACACACCATTGTAAAGCAATTATTACACTCCAATAAAGATGTAAAAAAAAAATTCCCATGTTTTTATGCAAGAACAAGCCTATTAATTCCTCCTGCAATTAAACCTTCAAATCTCCAACCCATCTTCTTTTTCATACCTTAGTTGTAGAAAGGATTAGATTGATTTGTTGAAAATTCTGAGTTATAGGACATTGCAAAAGAAGCCCAGCTTTCTGCTTAAAGTTTATATGTATGGAAAATCTAGGCTCACTGATAGCTAAGGGTTTTCTGTTTATATATATCTCCTTGCTCGTATTAAAATATACAACTTACTGCAGTGTGTTATACATGGTAGTTGATTATTAAATATTTGTGGATTTGCTGAATGAATAAGAACCTTCCTGGTACTTTTAACACCTAGATGTGGATCTTTGGTCAGAAGCTCATAGTGTTTCCCAAGTGATTTTTCAGAATGCTTTTTTTTTTTAACTTTCATTCTTCAAAGGGCAAGACACTTCCCTTGTTTATACAGTTTACTTTGATCGGAACCTTACTGTGGAGGTTTCTCGTGGTCCTCATGTCCATGTGTCCATTCCCCTGTTCTCCTATAGATACACAATTTTAGCTAGAGATATGGCCACCCAGCATAAAGACTACATTTCCAGACTCCCTTGCAGGTAGGTGTGGCGTGTGACTAAGTCCTAGCCACCTAAAGGGAGCAGACGCAGTGGTGTAACTTCTCACATGCCCTTGAGGGTGGTGACTTCCTTCCACTTTCTTCTCTTCCCACTGGTGGGAAGACTCTTTGGACAACGGCTAACACAACAGGTTTGTTAGTTTGTTTGCGCTACACGGGCCTCTCACTGTCGTGGCCTCTCCCAGGCTCCGGACGCGCAGGCTCAGCGGCCATGGCTCACGGGCCCAGCCGCTCCGCGGCACGTGGGATCTTCCCGGACCGGGGCACGAACCCGTGTCCCCCGCATCGGCAGGCGGACTCTCAACCACTGCGCCACCAGGGACGCCCGACACAGCAGGTTTTGAAGAGGCCAAAAAATAAAAGGAACTTAAGTCCTGAGCAACTCTGTGGAGCCCAGGCCCCATAATACACGTAAACTTAAATTTCGTGGCACTCTTACTCCTAATTGCCACAAATTCCCAATTACTGGAGTGTGAATTTGTGAGAGTTGCTGCATCATAAACTGCTGTGTCCCCTTTAATTCGTTCTGCTTAGACTTACTAATGGAATCGTTGTGTCCCGTGTTGTATTTGAAAATATTTGGAAATCAGCTGTGTCCCTGAAAGGTGGGAGCAGCCCCAGCACTGAGCATGGTGTTCACTTTGGCAACAGCCCTACCCTCTCTTGCCATCCACATATAGGCCTGAGCAGTGTGTCTGCTCTCTCCACGAGCGCCTGTCTGAATTCTGCCCCAGGCCTGAGATGGTAGCTGCATGCAGGTTGCTATTTAGTATGGAAGAGGGTGAGATTGGCTAGGATCTCTGTTGTTCAGATCCATCAAGTCCCTCTAGTATATGTCACTAATCTCTTGTACCTAAAGCCAGCTCTACCACATGTCTATATAGAGACAGCCAGAGACAAAGGTAGAGAAATAGCTTGGCCTAGGGGCAGGAGAAAGGGCGGCTGAGCTTACGGGAGACTAAAATTTCCAAACAGATGTGATCTAAAGCAGCGGTACCCAGAGAGCAGCATCAGTAAACTGTGAATTTGTTAGAAATATACATCCTTAGGCCCCAACCCATCTGAACTAAATCAGTGGCTCTGGAGATGAGGTTCACAGTCTGTGCTTTCAAAAGCCCTCTAGCATGTTCAAGTGAGAATCGGGGGTCTAAAGGGTGTTGAAAAGCTGAGAGCGGTAGTTACAATGGCTGTATCCCAATGAGAGTTACCGGGTCCAAAAAAAGCGTGGCTAGAGGAAACGGACCAGGTGGGGAATGAGGTGAGGAAGCATTCTCTTCAGAGAGAGGAGTAAAAATAAGCTGAGATTCATGTGATTCTCCTGTAAGGGGTCTAAATACTGTACCTCCTGAGTTTGGTACCAGGAGCCCATCTGGCCACCTGCTTCTGGTTCAGGAGTATCATCAGCCAGATGTGCAGAAGTGCCTTTGTATCACCCTATGTACAAACTGTGCTTCTTAAATCGCCAGTATTTTTGAAGTGGAAAAAGGTGCTATAAACCCATGC
Source organism: Kogia breviceps (assembly GCF_026419965.1). Lineage (NCBI taxonomy): Eukaryota > Metazoa > Chordata > Mammalia > Artiodactyla > Physeteridae > Kogia > Kogia breviceps. The sequence continues at coordinate 74,721,246 of NC_081320.1, read as the reverse complement.
TGACTGCAATGAATAGGGAAGGCTCTTCAGCCACTTACCTCTCAGCCCGGCAGGCTGAGGCCCCACCTTAGCCTGGAAGAGGTTTTGAGCCAAGAGCTAAGCCCTTTAATGGCTATGAAGAAAAAAAAGTAGAATTTCCATGTAAGGGCTACCAAGAATATAAGTGCCTATTTAATAAATTATTTTTTGAAATGCCTTTTCCATTTTGGTAGTTGAAGTTGGAAAAATGTTTGGAGTACTATAATTATCATTTCTGGGAAAAAATACACATTGCAGTATTTTTGTTTTTGCTGCAGGTCAAGTTGTAGTTCAGGATGGAAAGTAAACACGTCCCTTTGCTCAGCTGCAGCTCACATATTTGTAGTCTCCGGGTGCCCTCTCAGCGGTTGCAGTGGATGAGGGTTTACGCCATGGGTACACAAAGGATACAAAGACAGCATAGAAACGTGGGGCCCTCTCAGGGGCTCGGCCCGGCGCATGTCTGATTAGAAAGTTGGTGCTGGAGCCGAAGGAACGGTCAGAAAGGTGGAGAAGCCTTCAGAGAAAGTCATGGGAAGGAAGTGAGGCTGTTCAGAGAGGTGCTGGCCATCAAAGGTGGTCTGCAAGGAAGAGGCAGTTTCTTACCCGGGAGGGCCTTCCTTCATGCTACAGGGGTAAATGTCAGGAGGCCTTTGTTTGTTTGGGGGAGGCACTCAGTACCATATATGCCATCCTGTCAATCTGGTACCTTTGTAGGCAGGCCCATCACACATCCTGAATGCAGAAATAGCTGGGAAGACTCTCCAGGGAAAACTACCTGAATAAGGTAGCTTCCTTCCTTCTCTCCAGAGTGAGGGCCGGTCTCTCAAAAAGCATTTTTAAAAAAGGAATTAAAGTAAATGGAAGCTGACAGAGAAACAGCACTTGAGCACAACTTTTAGCATAGTAGGATGACGATGTGTGCTGGGCGTGTTAAGATATGTATGTGGGCTTCCCTGGTGGCGCAGTGGTTGAGAATCTGCCTGCCGATGCAGGGGACACGGGTTCGTGCCCTGGTCCGGGAGGATCCCACGTGCCACGGAGCGGCTGGGCCCATGAGCCATGGCCACTGAGCCTGCGCGTCCGGAGCCTGTGCTCCACAACGGGAGAGGCCACAGCAGTGAGAGGCCCGCATACCACACACACAAAAAAAGATATGTATGTGATACAGGGCATATTTGTGTGTGTTTCATAGTCATCTTTTTTAAAAAAATTATTTTATGTATTTTTGGCTGCGTTGGTTCTTTGTTGCTGCGTGTGGGCTTTCTCTAGTTGCGGAGGGCGGAGGCTACTCTGCGTTGCGGTGTGCGGGCTTCTCATTGCGGTGGCTTCTCTTGTTGTGGAGCACAGGCTCTAGGCGCGCAGGCTTCAATAGTTGTGGCTCGTGGGCTCAGTAGTTGTGGCTCATGGGCTCTAGAGCTCAGGTGCAGTAGCTGTGGCACATTGGCTCAGTTGCTCCGTGGCATGTCCCCAGACCAGGGCTCGAACCCGTGTCCCCTATTGGCAGGCGGATTTTTAACCACTGCGCCACCAGGGAAGCCCCTCACAGTCATCTTTACCTTTGTCAATAATGGCAAACATTTACTGATCACATCTGTGTTCATTATGCCCAGTCATCATGTGGGGCATTACGTTTAAAGCAAACTGAGAAGGAAAGTGAACTAAACAGGAGGGCCTATGAGTGTCGTGTGTGTGTGTGTGTGTGTGTGTGTGTATGTTTATACACATACATACACATATACATATAAAATACGTGAAATATTCCTTTACATTTATATAATATTTTATATATGAAAGAATGTGTAATTCTTTTAGTCTCCAAACAGACTTATAGAATAAGTATTTTTATGCCCTGTTTAACACAGTGGTATACTGAGTATTCTGAGGTCTGACTCAAAGCTCAGACTTTTTCTAATAATTAATGATGTTGATGATAAGAACTACTATCACTTGGACACTTAGATGTACCAGGCTCGGGGCTACTTGCAATATTTATTATCTCACTTGACACTTAAAACAACCCTGAGGCAATTATGACCCAGAGAGGTCAAAAAACTTGCTTGAGATCACACAGCTAGCTGTAGAAGAGCCAACATTTGAGCATAGTTCTTTCTGGTTCTCAAATTTTTGTGGTAAACCAGTAGCTGTACTGACTCCCATGTAAGAGAGATAAAAAGTAACCTCTGTTAAATGACAAGTAAGTGTTGCAAACAAGTAGTTTATCTTTAGCAAGACAGAAATAAGAAAGGGAGGAAGAGGAAGAAAAAAATAAATGATCAAATTATTTTTTCACAACTCTCTTTCTGTGATTTTAGCCACACGGGTGTTTTTTTTTCCCCATAATGTGCAGACCCTCATGAGAACTACCAGTTAGTTGAACAGTGAGAGAGCCTGCTGTTCTTTATTTGCACTGCTACTGTCAGCAAAGACAGAGCAGCAGCCGTGTTCTGCAGACTCTACCCGTCCTATTCATCTGCCTTTTATTGTTGATCATTTTAACTGCCTAAGTATAGTCACTTTGAGGAAACTTGGAAGATGTTAGGTCAGCACGTAATATTTTTGGGGGTCCTTCTGGAGACTTTTGAGATCCATATGCCATCTCTGGGACTCAGGAAGTTATTGACAGTATTACTGACAGAACCCTTGGTTTACTGTTTTTTTTTTTTTTTTTTTTTTAATCATATAAGATCACATTTCCTACTATACTGCTAAAACTCTACGGTGGTAACAAATACTGGAGTTCTAAAAGAAAAAGACTGTCCCCTCCTTTAATGTAACAGTCATTTGTAGGGCTTCTGCTGGAGTATGTTCATAAGACACCCACAGGGAACCAGCCCCTCATTTTACAGTTGAGGAACACCAGACCCTTCATTTCACCTCTTTCACATCTGACATTTTAGTCCATTTTCTCATATCGTGTCAAGATTAAAGAAAGTAACAGCCAAGTTAGTAGCAGTATCCTTTCCTCTGTGGAGGAAAACTTGAAGTATGGAAAGCGACCCACCCAAAGACACAGAATCATTCAGCACAATCGAGGCTTTGTTTGTGTTCTGTAATGGATGTTGCCTTCCGTTTAAACGCTCCCCTGGGGAATTCTTCATTTCTAATGTTTATGCCTCTATGGCATTTTCAAGCTGTTATGAAGATTCCTTCTTAAGATGTTGCTGAACTGACTATACAAACTTTAGTTCATTTAAGTTTTCATCATTAGTCATTTGTCCCATTCTTTAATAATTTTCATTCTTTTTTTTTTTTTTTTTTTTTTTTTTTTTTTGGCTGAGTTGGGGCGAGCAGGGGCTGCTCTTCGTTACAGTGCACGGGCTTCTTATTGCAGTGGCTTCTCTTATTGCAGAGCACAGGCTCTAGGCACGCGGGCTTCAGTAGTTGTGGCTCGCGGGCTCTGGAGCTCAGGCTCAGCAGTTGTGGCACACGGGCTTAGTTGCTCTGCGGCATGTGGGATCTTCCCGGACCAGGGCTTGAACCCACATCCCCTGCATTGGCAGGCGGATTCTTAACCGCTGTGCCACCAGAGAAGTCCCTTCACTCATTTTTTGTGGGCTTGCGTTTATGGCAAGGAGGGGACACACGGTTTTCAGAGAAGGCTATAGTTTATTAGGTAAAATTAATCCTTTTGAAACCAATCTTCAGGTCTTTTACATTTATCCAAACTATCTCCGGGCCTTACTTTATTGCCAGATTAAAAAGGAATAAATTCATTGTTACATATTGAAAACTTGTTACCGTGTATGAAGATAGGAATATAATTATTTGAATGGCATATCCTTCTGGGAGTAAACTGAATACATGTTCCTGGTGTGAATTAACAGATGATGAGATAAAATGTCTCTGGACTCAAAATTCTAATAAACTTTCTTGAGTTAGGATTTTAAATCCTGGAGAATGCACACAGGTCTCGTTTGGGAGCTAATCTCTCTCCCACTCCCTCTACCCCAGCACCTACCACCAGAGGCAGATGCTGGAACCCCCTTTCAGCTTTTCTCATTTCTCCCAGGAAGATTCCAGAGAACTTGTTGATTCAGATTTCCCAAGATTTAAAGCGGCTTCCGATCCCCTGGGAGTATAGGGGACTGCAGGGGTGGCAGGTGGCTAGAACAGTGAATAAACCCTTACTGTACATTGGAGTCATCAGGGAGACTTCAAAAGATACTGATGCTGGGGTCCCACTTCTAGTAATCTGATTTAATTGGTCTGGGATGTATTCTGAGCTTTTGAACTTTTAAAGTTCCTCAGGGGGTTCTGATGTGCTGCCACGGTTGAGAATCAAAATTCTAGCGTTGTGGTTCTCAAACGATAGTATGCATGAAAAATCTCCTGGAGGATTTGTTCAAGCACAGACTCCTGGGTCCCACCCTCAGAGTTTCTGATTCTGCAGCTCTGATGTGGGCCTTAGAGTTGCCTCTCTAGCAGGTTCCCAGGAAATGGCTGATGTGCTGGTCCACGGACTGCTGTTTGAGAACCACCAACCTAGAGCAGTTTGTCTCATCTGGGAATCTTGCTAAAATGCAGATTCTGATTCAGAAGGCTTGGCATGGGGTCTATGCTTCTGTAGCTGCAACAGGCTCCCACCCAGCAAAGCTCTAATGGAAAGCACCGTTTTCAACCCAATCCAGTAACATCCTGTCTAGAAATGATGTGTGGTCTGTGAGATTCCTGGAGGTACCGTGGGCTCAGCATACAGCTTGGACCACTTGGAGGCAGGCAGAGATCTGGAGGGCTTAGTGCTGCTTTGGCATTTGGCCAGCTGCCATTTGCCAGGATGTTTGAACATGGGGCCCTGGTGAAGCTCTGTTGTCAGTAGAGAACTTCATTGTAAAGATTCCCATTTTGCTTGGAGGAGTAACACAGTGGTCCTCAACCCCAATCACACAATAGAATCACCTAGGGAGCTATAGAAACATATTAATTCCCAGGCTCCTTCCCCGAAAAGTCTGCTATAATTGATTGGAGGTGAAATCCAGACAGTGGCATTCTTAAAAGCTTTGTAAGTGTTCCTAATGCACAGCCAGGGTTGAGAACCACTGAGTTCAAGGATTGCATGTTGTGGCCTTACAGATCATTTAATTATTTTTCTTTATATTGGGCTAATTTATACCCCACTCTGGTACAAACTAACTTTATTAGGTTTTTGAAAACAATTTAATGTGACATGTTTAACAAACCACCCGGGAAAGGCTCTATGTAGATACCATCACTGTTAAATCCTAAATTCAGAGTAAAAGAAAAGTGCTGGGAAAGTACAACTGGTGTTTCCGAACGAGCTGAAATATGAAATATTTCTGGGACTGTATCAACAAGCCTAATTTTTTCCCCTCGGGGTTACGGTTGTGTGGAACAAGTCTTCATCACGAAGCTTGCCAAAAAAGGTTATGATAAAATCATGGAATGTGAATGAAAAGAATTCACAGTGTAACTTTAAAGGAGTCAGCCTCTAAATTTAAAAATGCAGGGATGACATGTGTCTTGCACTTGTAGTAGAAGTCTTCAAAACCAAATAGTGCTGGCTAGAAGAGAGCTCCTCCTTTATGTCTTTATGGCCAAGAAGCAAATGAGATGGGGAGGATGGCCAACCAGAAAGTGATGAGAACACAGCCGAAGACCCTGGACCTCTTTATCTTTGCAAATGACTTTTTAAAAATTTTATTTTTGTCTGCGTTGGGTCTTCGTTGCTGTGCGCAGGCTTTCTCTAGTTGTGGAGAGCTTTCTCTAGTTGTTGCGGAGTGCAGGCTTTTCATTGCAGTGCGCTCTCTTCTTGCAGAGCACAGGCTCTAGGCGCGTGGGCTTCAGTAGTTGCAGCACACGGGTTCAGCAGTTGTGGCTCGCGGGCTCTAGAGCGCAGGCTCAGTAGTTGTGGCGCAGGGGCTTAGTTGCTGCGTGGCATGTGGGACCTTCCGGGCCAGGGCTCGAACCTGTGTCCCCTGTATTGGCAGGCGGATTCTTCACCTCTATGCTACCAGGGAAGTCCCTGCAAATGACTTTTGCATTCTATACTTGAGCAAAAATGTAGCCATTGACTCAACATACAAATACCAAGCAGGAAAGCTGAAGTTACTTTTGCTCTTGGCATTGTGGACTAGTGTGAAGATCGTGTTTTGGAGGCTCTGCCACTTACTTTGTGACCTTGGCCAGGTTTCTTAGTCTCTCTGTTCCTGTCTCCTCATCTGCCAAGTAGCAATGCCGATTTCATCTCTTTCACACGGGAGTGGGAAGGGGTGTGAGCACGAGGCAAGGCATGGCACCTCACACGGAGAAGTTGCCTAGTTGCTAGATATTCTTTCACTGCTCTAGCACCATCATGAGAATTGAATCCTTGATAAGGAACATCGTCCAGCAAAATGTTTTTCTTTACTGGTATTTTCTACCTGTGAATTATACTAATTCAGATTTCTTCTTAACAATCATGAGACAAATATTTTCTACGTGGTGAGTAGGTTTGTTCTGGCCTCGGAGTCTTTATTCTTGCTGTTCCCTGCATCTGGGACACCCCTGCCCTGCAGTTTGCCTGCCTTCCCCCTTCTTTCATTCAGGTCTCCGTGCAGGTGCCATGTCCTCAAGAGAGACCTGGGTCACCCACCTGGCCAATGCATTACAGTCGTATTGTCGATTCTGCTGCAAAGAATTTGTCACCATCTGGCTTTATGCTGTGTAGTTCTTTGTTTATTATGTAACTCCTCTAGAACGGTAAATCCAGGAAGGAAAGTAAGGACTTTGTTTTATTCCCTGCTCCAAGCCCTGTGCCTAGAATCTTTGGCACGTGGAACTCATTCAGTAAATATGTGCTGAATGAATGGGTGACGGAAGGATTCATAGATTGCATCTCAGCTGGTGCCATGAGGTGTGTCTCCCAGGACCACCTAGTGGCCACTGTGATACCCTAGGCCGAGGCCATAGCTACTGCAGGACTTCAGATTCTAAAGGAGTGAGGTTATAAAGGAGGGAGATTGGTACCAGAGTAAGGTATGGGGAAAACAGTGATCCCAAACTCTTCCCCTCTTAACTCTATGTTCTATCTACTAAATTCTATGATATTAGTTCTAATCCAAATTTGGGGTCCCTTGAAATAGCTCCATAGTTGGAACTCCCAAGAATTGTCTCAGAATGATGATGGGTTGCCTGTGTGCATGTATATTGTATACGTGAGAATTGGGATAGATTTCAGCAAAGCACAAAGTACCCAGCAGCACTGACTTTGTATCTGCCTATCTAAATTTACTGGTCCATTTTACGTGGCCTGGTTTTCCATTGATAAGTGTGCAGCATATCTGCTGTTATTTTTAAGTGGCCATTTTAAGAGGTTTTGAAAGGAAGAATGCTTCAGTGTCAGATGTGTGAGACTCTACAGAAATTAAATAGCTAGAATGAGAATCTGGCAGTATAATTTTTCTCTTTTTTTTTTTTCTTTTTCCATTTAGTAGTTTTTCATTCGTCTTTGGTTTTCTTTAAATCTGCATTTAAAGCAGAAAACCCTTGAATGCATTTGCTGCTTGTAGATCATGATTTTACTTTTCCTGTTGACATATAGACCTGGAAAAATTCTACAACTGGCCAAGATGCAGGTTAAAGTGACTAGGATTGATACATACAGACTTGCCGTTATTATTGTAAAGTCACTTTAATACTGGGTGACCCTCTTAATATTTTGAGGGCTAACCTCTTAATGGGAGATAATTAATATGATGAAACCAGCTTATTTCCCTTAATTACCTCTGTTGCAAGTGATCCTGTCACTTTAGTCTTTCTATATCTGGGGCAGGATTTTTTTGTTTGTTTTTGTTTTTTAAGATGCCAGTTGCAAAGTGTTGCCCGGGCAACCAGACTGAAGAGCTTGTTAATTAAGTTAAGTACTATATATAGACTTGTTAGACACCATAGGGAAAGAGTAAGGAGAAGGCTTCTCTTCAAATGGATAAAATTTAAAATTCAGAGGTAATGTCAGAAAAGCCTTCTAAATGACAGAAAATATGTGGTGTGTCTGTAGTTTTCTCCATGGAAGAGAGATGGAGTAGAGACACAGATGAATAAATGAAATCTACTGCAAGAATTATTTAGAAACAGGCTGAGAAAGAAGGTTTTAGAAAAACAATTCCTGATGCTATGGTAACCATAGTTGGGTTCAAGTGACAGGCTGATGATGGGGAAGAGAAGGATGCTGGGTGAGTGTTCTAGATAATCTGTTGAAAAGTGAATAGAGGGTAGAATGAAGAGGAGAGTAAAGCTCAGACACTTAACGATTACAAAATAAAAAGAAAGATTTAGATCTTAGAAATCTAAATTCTTTGAAAGCATCACTTTTCAATTTGCCAAGTCAGTATAACAGGCTTGAATCTTCTGCCTGCTAGTCATGAACGTAAGAACACATCCTTGAAAAATTAAAGTAAAAACTGTTAGAAATATGAGAAGTTGCTGGTTCATAGTGGTAGATTTTTTATAGACCCTTCTTGGAAATCAGTTAAAAAATGTAAGATGTAAGTGAGCTGAATGTCATAATTAAGCTTGATTTAATAGATTTGCAAGTTTGGACTCAATAAACAGAGAATACATGTCCTCTTCAAATACTCAGGTATTCGAAAAGTTGGCCATAGGGCCACATGTACATACACGCATGCCAAAAAATCAAAAACAAAAGATAAACTCAAGAAATTAACAGAAGTATAAAATTGTATAGCCTACATTTTCTGGCAACAGAGCAGTGAAACTATAAATTAAACTGAAAAGGAAAGCCAAGGAGAAGGAAAGGAAAAAGGAAAGCCATGCAGAAATTTATTAGCACTGTCCTAAAAAGTCTTTAGTTAAAGAAGAGATCAAAATTGAATTAGCAATGAGTTACATTGAGAGTAGTACGTATGAAAAGTTAGAATATAACCAAAGCAATATTTGGCTAAAGTATTAAAATCATAATTAAAGTTATTCACACTTCTGAGAAAATAGAAGAGAAAGTGAACTAAGCGTCAATTTTAAACCTAGAGAAAAACCAGTTAAACAATCTGAAAGACAAAGAAGGAAGAGATTCAGAAACTTGAGAGAACCCATGAACACATAAACCACAAAAAAGAAAGCTTGCTCCATAAAGCCTGAAATGAATTTGTAACTCTAGATGAATGAGGTATTTCTTAATATATATATTTCTTAATATATAAAAATATGTTCTATATATTTCTAATATGTTAGTATAGATAATTCTAAAAAAGGTGGAACACCTGAATAATCTAATAACCAACAAAGAAATCTGTCCTTCCCTCCTTTAAAAATATACTGAGTTCAGACAGGTTCATGAGTTATATGAAAACATCAAAGAATAGATAATTCCTGTGGTATGTGAACTGCTTTACAGCCGAGAAAGAGGTAGAATGATAAACAGGTCATTGAAAAAGTTAGTATAACTCTGGAACTAAGACCAGATGAGGCCAGCACACACACACCGAAAGAGAGAGCTGCGGGCTAATATTACTCAAGCTTATTAATCTAAAAATCTTAAAATGTTAGGAAGTCGCACACAGCTGGATCTTGAGAAAGAGGGTTTATTCTAAGAAAACGAGGCTGGTTTAAAATCTACTAATTGACTATATTAGTAAATTAAAGGGAAAGCCAATATTAATCTTGAGAAAAGTAGTAAAAGCATTTATAATAAGATTTAATCCTCATTTTTAACATTCTTAAATCATTTCAGACTGTGGTTCAGACAGTGTCTGTGGTAGCCTACCTTATGCCATGTGTGTTACTAAGGCAGGTCTTCAGAAGTAAATAAATCTCTCGGGGCTTGAGCTGCAAAATACATACCAGTCAGTGACAATGTTGGGACTGTTAAAAGAAACTTAAAGAGCAGAATAACTCGGAAGATCTAACATGTTGGGTTTTAATGAAAGCATCTTTCTTCGAAGCTTATGTTTTAAAAGTCTGATTATACATACCAAATATTTTCTAGAATAAGAATGTAATAGAACGTGATACAGAATAAGTTAATTACAGCACATTAACAGGAGTAGAAATTAAGTGCTGTTCGCAGTTAAAGTCATAGCACTCTTATTAATTATGAGACTATGTGTTTGTGTTTGACAGATAAGACATCTACTCAGTGTGCTTTACCCACCCCATCTCCCTTACAGCCAAGATTTGCTCTCTCCTCCTCAGCTCTGCCCAAGCTGATGGGGATCCAGGAGTGGAATTCCTCTTAATTGTCTTCTCTTCTGAAGACAGTTGCTTGGGCTTGTAATATGAAAATTGGGTATATGTATCCTCTGTATGTCCTGCTGCAGCCACACTGGCCTCTTGTTCCTCTTGGGACACGCAGGAGTGCAGTAGCTGTGCCCTCTGCTGGGATGCTCTTCTTCCAAGTATCTCCATGGCCCACCCTTCATTCCTTCAAATCTGTTCGAACATCAGCTTCCCAGTGATGCCTATTTCGACCAAATTGTTCTGTTTTCTGTTTTTGTTTTTGTTTTTTTTAATTTATCTTTGTCTGTGTTGGGTCTTCATTGCTTTGCACAGGCTTTCTCTAGTTGTGGCGAGCGGGGGCTACTCTTCATTGCAGTGCACGGGCTTCTCGTTGCGGTGGCTTCTCTTGTTGCGGAGCACAGGCTCTAGGCGCGCGGGCGTCAGTAGTTGTGGCACGTGGGCTCATTAGTTGTGGCACACGGGCTTAGTTGCTCTGCAGCATGTGGGATCTTCCAAGACCAGGGCTCGAACCTGTGTCCCCTGCATTGGCAGGTGGATTCTTAACCACTGCACCACCAGGGAAGTCCCCCGACCAAATTGTAACTGCCCCCCACTTCTTCCATGCACTCTAATTACCCCTTGCTCCGTTCTATTCCCCGACCCAGCACTTATCACCCTCTGCTCCTATATAGTTTGCTTACTTATAATATTTATTGTTTATTTTGTATCACCCTCCAGTGCATTGTAAACTGTATAAGGGCCAGAATCTATGTTTGTTTTCCTTGTGGTGTATCCCAGGCTGCTGGAACAGCAGGCACTCAAGAAATATTTTTGAATGAATTTACTAGAACTATGAGTATGAAGTCTCTCCTGTGCTTTTTTAATTTTTATTTTATTTTATTATTTTTTTTAAATTTTGCGTTACGCGGACCTCTCACTGTTGCGGCCTCTCCCGTTGCGGAGCACAGGCTCCGGACGTGCAGGCCCAGCGGCCATGGCTCACGGGCCCAGCCGCTCCGCGGCATGTGGGATCCTCCCGGACCGGGGCACGAACCCACGTCCCCTGTATCGGCAGGCGGATTCTCAACCACTGCGCCACCAGGGAAGCCCCTGTGCTATCTTTTGATTAGACAAGAAATAGTTACACAAGGAAGATGGACGGTGGATGACCACAACAAAAGCAACAATGATTGCAGTTACCAAACACGAAACACACTCATACTGTCATGATATTGACATTCAGTCCAGTAATCCTCCACTGTAACAGCTCCTTTACTTTGGAGTGAAAATTGATTTGTATATTTTTTGCCTCTGAGTCCTTGTGGGATTTTTTTTTAATTCAAACAGAAAGTCACAAAAGTTATAATCATCCTCCTCAGTTCACTCAGTCCCATGTAATTAATTTTTTTTCATCTTGATCTTTTGTTAGCACTTTTATGAATTCATCAGTTTTCCATTAGAGTTCTGAAAATGCTTCTTCATTCAGTTCAGCAGTATAGTCAGTTACCGGAAACCTGTACTTGTCAGAGTGTTTTCCATGAATTCCTTGAAGATGAAACCCCTTTATAGGAACATTTTTGCAAAAGCATCAGAGTACACCCAGAACTGTCTGTAAATGACAAAAGACTTAAAAATGACCACGGTTAAAGATTTGATGAAAGTTCATAATAACGCAATTGACAAGGGCCTATTGTGGCTATAAGTTTCTTAAAAGCTTAAACCAAGAAACTGAGCTGTGGACTGGGGCTCCAGAAGCTAGGGCTTTGCTTGATTTATTTTTCTTATCTGTAAAATGGAAGTGCAGCAACAGGTTGGTGACATAATACTGGAGAAAGGAGAGTGAGGTACATTTGATGGATTTCTGCTAGGGATAGAAACACACCAGATGCCATTTCGGGAAATTTCATGGGAATTTGGCTCAATATCCATCTTGCTAAAGCTTTCATATCATCTTAATCTGTTCATCTCCTCAAATTTCAGAGCTTGGAGGTCGGGTTCCTCCATGGTGATTGTCATGTATCTTGTCTTCAGTCCCCAAAGCAGCCATTAGGTATTTGTGGGCCTGTTTTGGTGTTTAAATGTACACTGTTTTCAAAGAACGGCCCTTAAAACTCCTCTTAAACTTAAAGATCTTTCCATTGGTCAGTGACTGAGTCCCGTTTTCAGTCTCCACGTCACATAGGCATCTTCCCTCCGCCTTTCTTCACCTGGTCCATGTGCTGGACGTGGATTGTTCAACACAAGGGAGGGGACGGGCCGATGGAGAAGGCAGCTTCCACCTCTCGCTCTGGTGTCACGAGCAGGTCACGGGAAAGTTTTCCATGGGCGGCTTAGCTGTGTTTGGGGGTTCTCACCAGATTTCTGTCCCTCCTGTACTCTTCGTTAGTTAGTCTATCATCAGGGCTGCCTGCACTTATGGGGAAAGTGCCCCATGCTGCCCCTGGGCCTGTGCTAAACTCTTTCTCTCCCATTTAGAAGAGAAGCCAGATTGCTCCAAGGCCCGCTGTGAAGTCCAGTTCTCTCCGCGTTGTCCTGAAGACTCCGTTCTGATCGAGGGTTACGCGCCCCCCGGGGAGTGCTGCCCCCTCCCCAGCCGCTGCGTGTGCGACCCCGCGGGCTGCCTGCGGAAAGTCTGCCAGCCAGGATACCTGAACATACTTGTGTCCAAAGCCTCAGGGAAGCCGGGAGAGTGCTGTGACCTCTATGAGTGCAAACCAGGTATGCACGGGCTTGGTCCCAGCAGCCTCGCTGCTGCTTTGCATCAGAGGGCAGCAGCAGCCAGCCTTCCCCCGCCCCCTGCTCCACCCTGGCCACTTGACAGTGGGATGCTGCAAACCTGCTGCTCTGGGCTAACGGCAGCCTGGCTTCTGCCCTCCAGTCAGAGAACCAGATAATCCACTGGTACAGAAGTGCCTTCAGAGAGGGACCCTATCTTTTTCTCTTTTCTTCTTCTTTTTTCTTCCTTCAGAGTATGCTTGATGGGGGCAGTAGGGTCAACATTTATGGTACTGTGGTTGCCTGTTTCATTCCACCAGAGGCGGTCATCGTCCTCATTTGCAGATATATCTGTCACTTTAAAGTATTACATTTAAAAACAATCATCGTACATAAAACAGAAAGTTATTTTTAGATAAATATATGCATCAGAATGCCAGACATTTTATCATGAAATACTCAGCCCCAATCTTCCTCCTCGCCAGCTCCCCACCATCCGTCCGTTCGCTTTATAGCATGTGCTAAGTCATCTTTGACTGTTTACTCAACTTCTTTGCCACATTTGTTTTGTAGTCATGTCTCCCAGCTGTTTCTGGATCTATGGTATTTCTAACATCTTTGTTCTTGTGGCTGCATTTCTAATGTGGTCTGTGAATAGGTCTGGACTGCAGAAATTTCCTCTTCCAAAGTTTCTAACCATGGGTCGGATTTTTTTTTTAACTGCTTGGTAAGTGCTCAGGCCAAGCAGGCCCTTGTTCATCTCTTGAACTGTTTCATCAGAAATGCCCCTGGCTGATCATCACCATCCACAGAACCACCACTGGTTTAACTCTCGGTCTTTCTCTGTGTCTGCATCTTAACTCTTCAGTGTCTTGTTCCCTTCTTTGCTTGAACAGAAGATTTGGGTCATATGACAGTTCTCTAATGTTGATGAAAATGAAAATGCCGGTGCTAAGACAGGGTTTCCAGGAAGCAAGGAAACTACAAAAATTTGAAGAGCCAGTGTTTCATTTGGGGACTCAAAATGCAAGGAAACGTAACGGTGAATGGTGCCTCTGTTTGCCCCCCAGTTTTCAGCGTTGACTGCAGCACTGTGGAGTGTCCCTCCGTTCAGCAGGCCGTGTGCCCCCTGGACAGCTACGAAACTCAAGTCAGACTCACAGCGGATGGTTGCTGCACCCTGCCAACAAGGTCGGTCCGTCATTCGTTTTTTACACTTTCTCCTCTGCCCTGTGTGTTAGCATCACAAAAGGCACGGTTTCAGGCATGCCGTTTGTTTTGTTTTCCCCGAGGGTCAGAGAACCCTAAGATCGTCCTGTTTCTATGCAGAAATCACTGAACGGTTACTATGACTTGGTAGTTCCATGTATCGTTCCTGGGGCCAGAGTCAACTGTCCTCAGGTTTAGTCCCTAATCCTTAGAGGTTCCTCAGGTTGGGGTGCCTGTGCACTTTTGCAGGCTGCAAACTAAACAGGCACGTGTGTCCCTCAGTCTGGAGCCAGGGAAGCAGCAAGGTATCGATCCATAGTAGGCATGTCATTTGATCCTGTGCAGTGAATCTTACAGGTGTTGAACCATTGTGTCCAATGGGGTGAAACGAAACACTGCATGCATCATAGAATGGATCCCCAGGGATCCTTGACGTTTGCAATCACACATCTACCTAGACCTATAACTTGCTGAGGCAACAAGGAGTTAAAATTCCTATAATGCTTTCTGGAGGAACAAGCACATCTCTCTTTGGCTTGATGGGGAAAAAGCTGCTGTCAGTTTAGTCTTAGTAGCAGGACATCCCCTTTACCCTGCAGGGCCAGACTTATTCCACAACACAAGGGTCCCCAGGCCCCATCCTTGACAGTCTTCATAGTAGCACCGTAGAGCTGGTACTTTGTGCTTTGCTTTGGGAAAGACCGTGCTTGGAATCACGGGGTTTACGTTCTATTTCCCCTGCTGAGTGCCCTCCCCTCTTCCCTACTAGGTCCTCCCCTCCATCTTTCCCAGGTCACTAAGTCATGATTTTGACTAAGCCATCTCATTTCTTTCAACTTTTGCTTTACATTTAATATCCAGAGTTAACACGGTACCTTCCTTAACCCCCCATATCTAAGCTCTCTCCCTCAGTCCCTGTGCCAGGCACTTAGCACCTGTGTTTGTTGCATGAGTAATTGTGATTAAACAAATGGTTTGCTAAGGTAGGAATGTGTATGGTCTGTAGTTAAGGAAAGTATCAGTCATTTGTCCATGATTGAAGTAGACATCCAGAGTTTGTTCTGATGACTACTTTTTTCTTCTTCCTTCTCTTAAAACATGTTAATTCTTTGATATTTACTAGCCATTGTTGTGTCAGAAACCGTAGGATTCTCTCAGACATATTTTACAGGACTTGCCCTATCCTTTATAGTGCATCATAAAACGGGTGCAGAGATTTTTGTGAAGGTAACATACAGTGGCGTAGCACTTTCTTACGACACTACGTTGTGATAATTTATGTGAAGATGTTTGGAAAGGGTTGAAGTATTGTGCAAACATAAGGTATTACTAATCAGTAAAGCAGGAAAATGGAGTATTACTAACAGTGAGAGATGTCCCTTCAAGGTCTTCATGAAAAGGAAGATGGCACATGATATTAGACCACCTAATTAATCAAAACTAAGCCAGTTGTCAATTAACAAGACCTTTAGAGAGCAAAAGGGACATTTCTCAATTCACTGTTATAAATGGAATGTAGCACCATTTGTATGTAGGAGGCACAGTAGGCTATTTTTTTTCACTCTAAGGGGTCGAAATGGATAGAAGCAACAGGAAGACATAATTTCAATTTAAGGAAAAAATATTTGTTACAACTAATGATGTACAGTCATGCACTGGGCTATTTCCTGAGATAAACTGAGCTCTCTGGGGCTGGAGAGACTTCTTTCCGTCTGGATGGCCACCTTCCAGGAATGCTTAGCAGAAATGTTACCTTGGAAAGGAGGTTCAAGTAGAAGACTTCCGTTTTTATCCCCAAGCTTCCGTGAGTCTGATAAACATAAACCTTAGGGTGATTATTATGTATTGACCTAATTTTGACTTTGGCATTCAGAACCAAAGGATATTCAGTTAAAGGTGGCTCTAATGAAGAAATTGGAAGCGTGGAGAAGGAAGCCATCCAAAAATCCCAGGGTAAATTATTTGCAGGGAGGGATAAGTTCTCACAGCTCTTTGGTTTCCTGTATTTTAAATAGTCAGTGACCCTTCCTCCCCAGCTGCCCCTTCTCCACATGCATCCTGTGTTCCCACCTGGACTGGATTGCCCCCATCCCCCAAGCTGTCTCGGGGCTCTGGGCCTTTGCATTTGCAGTGGGCTCTTCCCTGACTGCCTTCCCCTTCTACAAACTTCTCCTTTTTCAGGACTGCATTTCCTTCTCTTTGAAGTGTTTTTCAGTCTTCAGCCCCTAAAGATGACTTAGGTGTCTCTCCTCTGCTCCCTTGTAATCTAATTCCCATGTATCTCTTTATCATAGCCCTTTTCATAATATACGGAAATCACTGATTTTTTTTGGTCAGTCTCTCCTACTCTGTGTGCTTCTCAGGGAAGGGAGTATTTTATAGCCTCTGGTACATGGAACAGGACTTGATATAAAATGGTAACCTACATTTATGAATGAGTGAATGAATGAATGAATGAATGAACAGGCCCACTATTGGCCATGATGACTTATATGTTGAGGAAGAGAAAAATTATCTTCCTGCCATTAGGTGGTAATAATACTACTCCTGTCTCACTATAAAAGCCTTGCAGTTTCCTCCCAATCCCCTTCTTTATGGCCAATTCTCAATATTGCAGAAATCCTCCACTCCAAGCACTGGGCTCACCTCTCAAAGCATGAGATGCCTTTATCTCTCCATTCTACCTTTTCTAATAGTATTATTCATCCTGCAGGACTCCCAGTTAAATTCTGCTTTATCCACAAGGTCTTTGTTCTTCAGCCAACACCCGTCTCACTCCCTAGGTGCTCCCAGCGTATCCTGTTCATGTTGCCAATTAATCATATACTTCCTTGCATTGTTATGTAACTGTTAACATGGGTAAAGTCTTGTCTCACCAGCTAAAGGACATTTCTACAGGTCAGGAATTGTGTCTTCTTTCTTTTCCTCTGTGTATGCATTAATTACGAATGAATCAGTAATGCAGAATACACTCAGACTGTGACTTAACCTAGTTGAGCATATTAAATGGGTTCCCACTTATTAAGGAGGATGACAGACAGGTCATACTTTGATAAGAGAATAAAAACCCAAACAGTCACGTGAAAGTGGAAATAAAAAGAAGAGAGCCTAATATGTTGTAACACTGGTAGTATTGTTTTTTGGTATGCGGGCCTCTCACGATTGTGGCCTCTCCCGTTGCGGAGCACAGGCTCCGGACGCGCAGGCTCAGCGGCCGTGGCTCACGGGCCCAGCCGCTCCGCGGCATGTGGGATCTTCCCGCATCGGCAGGCAGACTCTCAACCACTGCGCCACCGGGGAAGCCCACTGGTAGTATTTTAAGAGAAGAAAACTACCTAACTTATTCCTTGTGTGTGATCCACGTCAAAGGTTTTCTCTTTGAGACCATGATTAGGTATAAAGAAGAGCATTTTGAATATGCAGAGCCCTGTTATGATGACTTGACCTTTACCAGCATATTTATAAAGAGTACTGTTAAGAAATTAGAGCCATTTGAGATCAAAACTGATTGTGTGGCGGATTCAGGGGGAAAAGCCCTTTACAGTCAGGACAGAGTAAGGTAACATTGGAAACTTTAGCAGTAGAGGTTTACCTTAGGTGGAAGTCACAGCCCCTTTTTTGTAGGACTTATTATACTTGCATAGACTAAAAAAGGAATTTGTGGACATTCTGCCCTCATCTTAAAGAATAAATCTCTCCCTCCTTCATTACCACCCAAATGGAATTGCCATTCCCAGTGAGACTGTGTCACCCATTCAGGCCCCTGACTGCCCTGTTTGGGTGTAAGTACTTGCTCACTTTGTGAATTTTCTTTTGAGTTGCCTGTTCTTGGTTCATTTATTCATTCAGTTATTCATTCATTCATGGAACATGAGCTGAGCTCTTCCAAGTGATAGATACTCCCCTGCAGATGTCCTTATGGTGCATGGATATCTCTTTCCACTTCCATGCCTGACAAGTACTGCTTCTCCCACCCACCTCTGCCCTTTCTAAGGATATGTTAGTCCTTCTCCCCTTGCTGAGTCTCTGCTTTTTCTTAATGGCCCATCCTTCATTGTCCCCTCTTTTGCTGTCTTTTCTCCTGAACTTCATCTTATTTAGATATCATTCTTTGTGATATAATTATCATTTTTAATTCTTCCTTCCATCAACTTGGTTTAGGTGTCCAAGCACTCCACTAAGTCTTTTCATCCTCTTCTCTTCTGTTGGTGCTCGAATATGTTGTGAGGTATATGGCAGCTCATCATACCTTTCAGGAGATAGTGAAAAGGAATGAGACTTAGTGGCTCTGGGCCTTAAACTGGGCCTGAACCCTGCATGATGACAAAAAGGAAAAATGGGACTGTCCATGGGGCTCATGACACCTCATGGTCTTTGCAAGACCCTTTGTACATGTGTGCATGTGTGCACGCCAGTGCCTCCATGCCATAGGAAACTTACAAAGAGAAAGTTATGTCAGATGCTTTGATCAAATGATGTCTTTGCAGGGAAGGAAAAACAGGAGAGTCTTTAAGTAACATCTAGGTGGCAGTGACAGCTTAAATTTGTAGCGTACCTTACTGTTTACAAAGCATTTTTTTACTTTTGCTGCCCTCATTTTGTCATCTTTCTGACTCCATGAGAAATTTATGGATATGAAAACAGAGGTTGAGAGAATAAGTGACTTGTACAAGATCACAAATGTTTTTTGGTACAAGGGACAGAGCAGGTCCAAGTCTTCAGCCCAGGTTCTTTGATTCAAAGCCCTATACCCTCCAGTGCAGTTTTTTTTTTTTAATGCAATGTTTTATTGTTGTTTTTAAGTTCAGGAAATACATCAAAGAATATGAATTTATATCTCACTATCATGTTTGTTTATATCAGCATAGTACATATTAACACAATATACCCATGTTTCAGTTACACATTGCTGTGTAACAAGGTACCCCCAAAAGTAGTTGCTTAAAGCAATAAAGATTTATTATTTCTCACGCCTCAGTGTTTTAACTGGGAGGTTCTTCTGTAGCCAGCTGGTGGGTCATCTGGGGCTAGATGGTCTACGGTGGCATCATTCTCACATATCTGGCTGGAAAGGCCTGTCACCCCCTGTGTGGTCCTTCATCCTGGCTCCTTAATGTGATGGCAGAAGCAAGGGAGGAGGTAGCAAAGCCTTAAGAGAGACCAAGAACTTGGAAGTCACACAGCATGACCTCCACTGCATTCTGATAGTGTAAGCAATTCACAGGGAGAGCCTTGGTTCAAAGAGTGGGGCAGTGGATTCCACCTCTTGATGGGAGAAGCTGCAAATAATTTGTGACCATTTTTAATCCACCATAACGTACATATCATCAAAATAGGGGCCCCCTTAGGTTTCATTTTCTAATGGTCGAAAGTTGGTGGAGTGTTGCAGCTCTGCGACCTTCTTTCCAAAGACTAGTGTCCTTCTGGCCCTGGGACTCAGGGCCCTCCTTTCTCTCAGCTGCTCTGTTTCTGCTTCTCCCTTCACTTGCCAGTCAGCAGTTCACCTGGGAGTGGATACATGATTTAGGAGCCTCTGAACACCACCTCGACTTTAAGCATCATTTAGCCAATCATTATTTTTAACTCCTCTCCTTATGGAATGTTGTGACTATCTAGTTAATCTTGGTTTTCTCTCATCACACAACAGGGAATGCCATTTTTGGACGCCATAAGATCTGCCCGATAAAACCAGGTCAATTTTTAAAACAAACAGAAAAAAAAACTTTCAAAGATGTGTACATAGTAATTCCCTAGGTAATGGTTGATTCTGGAATGGATGGTTGTCTGAGAGAAATAGACCCACCAGGTGTGGTTGGAGGGTAGATCCAGCCTGGGCTGTACCTCCGTGCATCCCGTGTCCTCCTGTGTCGGCCAGCTTAGACTATTTATTAAGGAGAAAGCTCCCAGATCATGTTTTGTTTTGTTTTTTCTCTGCACTCCTCACCCTTTGCTATCCCCGATGTATGTGCTGCATTTTACAGAGTTTTCCCTTTGCCTCTGTAATTTTTCACCAGGCTTTTTAGATACAGGTTCACGGGGGAGAAATTAACTAGTTAAAAATCTAAAAAGTAATGCCTTTACTGTATTCCCTTTTACTGTAAGTCAGATGAGTGTTTCAATACCCTTAAGCCTTTTGCTTTGTTATGTAACTATTCTTATGTTTTTATTAAGAAGCTGAATGAATATAATGTTATTGACAGTCACCCATTCTAAATTTATTTTAATGAGATTTGTCCCCAACTTTTTGTTCTGAAACGTTCTGTCGTCAATTTCTGTCTCTAAATATCCATTCCTTAATAGTTATTTAGAAAAATCCAATCCAGTTATTTTGAGGTGGAAATAAATTAAGTCAGTGTTTATAATGTTGAAAAACGTAAAATAGGGTTTCTTCTGGGTTGTATGCAGTGTATCAAGCCAGGTTCCCAAGCTCCCTCCTGGCTGCAGCCTCTCTCTGACTAAAGGGTCTGATTCTCTTCCAGAACCTATATCCAGAACATTTATATCTCTTGCTTTCTGAGACTATACTGAAAACCCTCTTTTATTTTTAAATCAAGATTTGGAAGCATTTTTAACTTTTTCTTCTTAGTCCAAAGTAATTAAAAATTTTAGACTATCTGTAGGCTAAAACGTTGACTAATATGTGACTTTGGTTTTCCCTAAAACGTTTAATAGGATGTCTTGAGCACATTAGATTCTGAGTACAGTTCCAGTGAGAATGTAGCTGAACCTGAATCCCAGCGCTGCCCCGCCCACAGGAGGCAGGTTGTTTGGCTCTCCCGTTTCAGGAAGGGTCCTGCTCGCGGAGTGGCAGAGCCAGGCTTCGTGAGCACAGATCACCAGCCAGCACCGTACTGCTGGGGTTCTGAGCTCACTCCCCATAGCCCCTCTCCGGCCCCACCACTCAGGGGACCTACCATTCCATGTCATACACTTTCTTTTACAGCGTAGTGTGTGGGCACATGTGTACATGTGAGTAGACCGTTCAGCAACTAGAGAATACTCCTTCACATGTCACCTGGTGCGATGCAGAAAGAACCTGTGCCTGGATGCTGAGCTCTAGAATCCAGGTCCACTGCTGCACGAATCTGGACAAGCTTCTCACATCATCTGGGTCTGTTTTCTTATCTGAGAGAGGAGGGTACGAGGGGTTTGATGATCTCAAAAGTAACTTCTACTTAAATTTAAATTTTTTGACTTTTCCCAAACCCTTTGCTGGTGATAAGGAGACTCCTGAGAAAGAAATGAGAAGGAAAATTTTAGAAAATCCCAGAACTCAGAAGATAATGGGTGAGATATATGGTTTTCATCATGATAGGAAGGGGATAAAGTCCAAAGGAAGTCATAAAAGAATTACGGTTACTTTTTCCTTTTTACCACTTTCTTTGAAAATAAAATAGGAAGGGCAAAATGAAATAATAATAATAATTTTTTCTTAGACTAATAATTTAAACCAGGATGCTCAGAACTGGTTGAATTTTTTTTTTTTTTTTTCCGGTACGCGGGCCTCTCACTGCCGTGGCCTCTCCCGCTGCGGAGCACAGGCCCCGGACGCACAGGCTCAGCGGCCATGGCTCACGGGCCCAGCCGCTCCGCGGCACGTGGGATCTTCCCGGACCGGGGCACGAACCCGTGTTCCCTGCATCGGCAGGCGGGCTCCCAACCACTGTGCCACCAGGGAAGCCCAGAACTGGTTGAATTTTGAAAGCTGAGTGGTAATCCAACAAAATAGATTGCCTGTTGGTTAATGGCTAGTTGAATATTGCTAGTTAGTTGTGTTGTTGTTTAAAATATCTGTAAATAGATAGCCCCTTATATAGCAGGAGCAGAGACTGTATGGCCAAAGGCTGAAATCATAAGATAAAGACTTATTGTGTTAAACTGCTTTCTCATAGAATGTGGATATCTCTGCCTGTCCACCTGCCTTTCTGGGTACGTTGTGGGGAGCGTGCTGGGTGTGGCATCCTCGTACGAGCCCTGCATGCCCACCACCATGATCTCCCGTCAGCCTGTGCATGGCTGCTGGCTGGCTCCCACACCGGTATTTGTACCTGTCTTTCCCCAGCTATTGCTACCCCACTTTCCTTAAGGTAAAGTCTGTCTTCGTCTCTCTTCCCTGTCACTCCTCTTTATCCAGCGTCTCCATATTTTTATTGCATTTTTCTTTATTTCACACTAACTTGTATATACACACAGAGAGCATTATATTTGTGGAAGAGGTTTAGATTCTCTGTTCCTAACTTTGTGATTACACCATTTCTTTCTATGTCTCTTAAAATAAAAAATGGTCCACTGAGTTAAGTTCCCTTTTCTCTGTTTGAGCCTCAGTTTATTTCTGTCTTGTAAGACATTGACCTTAGAAGACAATTTCTCACTCATACCGTGTCATATTATAACAGCTACAAACACTGTAATTCCAGGAAAGGAAACAAGAAAAAAGGAAGGGTGCCCAACCCTACTGTATCAGAAAGATACTTCAGATAT
This sequence comes from Kogia breviceps, assembly GCF_026419965.1. Lineage (NCBI taxonomy): Eukaryota > Metazoa > Chordata > Mammalia > Artiodactyla > Physeteridae > Kogia > Kogia breviceps. Next base: position 74,698,653 of record NC_081320.1, on the reverse strand, counting down.
ACAGCCCATGACCAGAACGAAGGTCATGAATTTTTTTTTCCTTTACCACAACAACTAGAGAGTCATACTCTGCTGCTTCAGGTTGAAAATCTAGGATGCTTAGTTCCCATTCCTCCATCCTGATTTCTCTGTGCTCTCAAGAAAATTTGTCTTGTTCGTACTGTATTGTATTACAATAATAGAGTCTTAGCAGATTGCTGCACGCTGTTTCTTGTGACTGGATTTAGATATTTAGAAAAGAAGCTTTCCGGGGTTTCAGAATTTATAGCCTGAAATTGAATCATCCCCGCTGAAGCCAACAGAATGGAATCTTTGGCAGGTTGTCTTTTCCTTTCAGAAGCTCTTGAGTTACATCAAAATTAATCTAACCACAAAGCTACAGTGAGTGAAAACAAGGTACAGATTTGGAAATGCTCAGTTAAATGGCCAAGACTCATTGAGAACCTCATGGAAGACAGAGAACACTGGGCTTGGTGGTAATGAATAAGATAGGGACAAGGCTTGAAGGAACTCAGTACCTTACAAATATCACCTCTGCCAGTCTCAGAAAAGTTGCAGGCCTTTGGAAGGTAATAAGGGAACACACACACACACACACACACACACACACACACACACACACACAATCACTGATGATCATTTTTCATATCCTTCCTGTAGTTTCAAAGTTTGGAATCTACAGGTATGATCTTACAGAAAAGTCCCATTGTATCCCCCTCTGCTCCATTAACATCTCTCCGCTTTTGAGTAATAGTCGTGGAGGGACAGTGTCAAGACTTTGCTGCTACACTTACACTTGGGTGATTCAGCTTTCCAGAGGTCCCCAGTCAAGTCTTGACTCCAGAGCCTCAGCCTATCATTCTGCTGGTTGACGCCTTTAGGAGGGTGTTAAGGGGCTGCAGGGTGTGCGGCAGGACTACACAAGGGTCAGGAACACGGAGGACAAGACTGTCATCACAGGCCACATCAGCCCAACGAGACACAGATGTCAAAGCCAGAAACTTCCTGCATGTGGCTCAGAAAAGGCAGGTTCCTTCTCAAAGCTCAGGGAGCCCCCCCCGCCTTTAGTTCTTTGAGATGGTGTTAAGTTCTTTAGATCATCAAATAACAGTTATTGTAGATGCCTATGCTCTTAACGGTGTGCTAGGTAATTAAGTTGCATGTATCATGCTTATGGAAACTAACCAGTGGAAATTATCCCTGAATATTCATTTTCAAAAGGATTTTATCAAATTAAGAATGTTGTAATGAATTATCATGTCCATCTGATCCCAAGACCTTGTCTTGAAGAAGACGGCACTTAATAACAGTTTTGGGGGTTTTTTGGTAAGATTAATCTTTTAGTAGACAAATATCTCTAATTCAGTTCACTTTTTGGTTGTTCCCTTTAATTTGAATAATTTGTCCAGCTGCTTTGGGGGAATAAATAAAATTAAGTTATCCAATATGTAAAATATGGATTAGCATAGCACAGATTTAAAACATTCCTGACTCTTGACATGCTATCATGGTAGCATTCTCTCTGTTTCTAAACACATGCAGAAAAATTTAGAAATATATTTGAAGCCCTTCTTTCTCAACTAAGAAAAGAACATCTATTCTGTTGCCCTCTGTCACAGTAATTTTTGGCCCAAAAGAGCAAGTCAACTCATGATGAAAAAAGCCAGAGTCTATATTAAACTCTGATGTTTTTAAAACAAAATAATTGAAGGAATTCCATGTTATTATTGGACTTATCCCCAGAATGAAGAAAATATGCTTTCCTAGAAGTAAAGCCCTTGCCCATTGGAGATGAACTATCTCCCTAGTAGAGAGTTTAATTTGTCAATAATTCACTTCAGATGTCTAAGCCCTGCACTTCCTATACTAGCGCCTTATGTCTTTCGCGTTTCACCATGCATTTGACCAGTGTCTGGTCTTAGTTTATATTTGTTTCAGTGCTGAAACAAAGCTCAGGGCTCTCACTCAGAGGCTTTCAGTTTGATCTGAGTGAGCCTAGCCATCACCAGATGATCAAGACATGGCTTTCTGACTCTCGCTCAAAGCGAGTAACTCAGCTGAATTCTGTAAGACTTTCGGTTAAGTGGGAAAGTGGAATGCACAGCCTAGATAATATTGAACCTCAGAGGGCTTTCCCCACCCACCCTCATTTGAAATCATCATCATCATGATACAGCTGAACGGGAGAACAGCTCCAGACGGTTCTGCAAAAATGTTTTGTGAAGCTATTTACGTAACTAATAAGCAAATCTAACATATTAAAATCCTCCCTCTTCTGGAAATGCCAGAAGCAACCCCACATTTGGTGGACTGTATTTTACTCTTCATTTGCACCTTTACATGGGATGTAAGTGATAAGACTCACCACTGTGTAGACACAGTGCAGAGGGTTCAGGGTTTTATTTGCCCAGCAGATGTTTGACTGCTTGACTGCAACCCTGAAGGTGGAGACAGCTGGTTTCTCTTAGACTTGATGCTCAGTTAGTCTGTTGTGAGTGTATCACGCAGACAAGTGCATTTTAAATGAACCTTTCCTGATTTTGCCTTTGTTTGTATGTCATGACTCTTATGATAAGATGATGGAGTACTCTGATCTCCATATCTAGATCATGGATTCTTGAAGACTCTTATGACACTTCCTAAGACATTAGATGGTGTACTTTTTTGAGGACAAGGATGCACCTTGTAAGTCTCAATCTCCTCATTGCCTACCACAGTATATGCTTTTGGTTAAATTTATAGATAGTTAAGCTGTGGCAAGTCCTAGCATCTGAATCCCATAGTGTTTTCAGTCTGTGTGGAGAACAAATATTTGAGTGTTTATCATGTGCTGGATGTTATGCTAACCTTGTAGGAATAAGATGTAGACACTTATGTCAAGGAACTTACCATCTAAAGGAAAGGCGTATACCTGCCACATCTTCTTTATCCATTCATCTGTCGATGGACACTTAGTTTGCTTCCATGTCCTGGCTATTGTAAATAGTGCTGTGGTGAATATTGTGGTACATGACTCTTTGAATTATGGTTTTCTCAGGGTATATGCCCAGTAGTGGGATTGCTGGGTCGTATGGTAGTTCTATTTGTAGTTTTTTAAGGAACCTCCATACTGTTCTCCATAGTGGCTGTATCAATTTACATTCCCACCAACAGTGCAAGAGGGTTCCCTTTTCTCCACACCCTCTCCAGCGTTTATTGTTTGCAGATTTTTTGATGATGGCCATTTGGACCAGTGTGAGGTGATACCTCATAGTAGTTTTGATTTGCATTTCTCTAATGATTAGTGATGTTGAGCATTCTTCCATGTGTTTGTTGGCAATCTGTATATCTTCTTTGGAGAAAGAAGATGTGGCACATATATACAATGGAATATTTCTCAGTCATAAAAAGAAACGAAATTGTGTTATTTGTAGTGAGGTGGATGGACCTAGAGTCTGCCATACAGAGTGAAGTAATTCAGAAAGAGAAAAACAAATACCTTATGCTAACACATATATACGAAATCTAAAAAAAAAAATGGTTATGAAGAACCTAGGGGCAGGACAGGAATAAACACGCAGACGTAGAGAATGGACTTGAGGACACTGGGAGGGGGAAGGGTAAGCTGGGACGAAATGAGAGGGTGGCGTGGACTTATATATACTACCATATGTAAAATAGATAGCTAGTGAGAAGCAGCCGCATAGCACAGGGAGATCAGCTCGGTGCTTTGTGACCACCTAGAAGGGTGGGATAGGGAGGGTGGGAGGGAGACGAGGGAAGAGATATGGGGATATATGTATATGTATAGCTGATTCACTTTGTTATAAAGCAGAAACTAACACGCCATTTTAAAGCAATTATACTCCAATAAAGATGTTAAAATAAATAAATAAATAAAGGCAAACGTAGAAAACAATGCAGTTTAGAGGGCAACGTGCTTTAGAAATAGAAGTGTGCAAAAAAAGTAAGCTCAGAAAGCAAAGAGATCCTATTTGGGAAACTGTTGGATTTGACTTTTGAGCTCAGTCTTTAAGAATGAGTCAGAGTTCACCAGATGGAGAAAGAGGAAAGGGCATTCTAGGCTATTGTGGTCATTGATTTTTAAACTTTTAATGTGTCTTGCAACTTAAAATATTACCACTAGAAAAGGGGGAACCCTTTTGCACCGTTGGTGGGAATGTATATTGATACAGCCACTGTGGAGAACAGTATGGAGTTTCCTTAAAAAACTAAAAGTAGAACTACCATACAACCTAGCAATCCCACTACCGGGCATATACCCTGAGAAAACCATACTTCAGAAAGAGTCATGTACCACAATATTCACCACAGCACTATTTACAATAGCCAGGGCACGGAAGCAACCTAAGTGTCCACCGACAGATGAATGGATAAAGAAGATGTGGCACATATATCCAATGGAATATTACTCAGCCACAAAAAGAAACAAAATTGAGTTATTTGTAGTGAGGTGGGGGGACCTAGAGTCTGTCATACAGAGTGAAGTAAGTCGGAAAGAGAAAAACGAATACCGTATGCTAACACATATATATGGAATCTAAAAAAAAGGTTCTGAAGAACCTAGGGTCAGGACAGGAATAAAGATGCAGACGTAGAGAATGGACTTGAGGACATGGGGAGGGGGAAGGGTAAGCTGGGACGAAGTGAGAGAGTAGCAATGACATATGCACACTACCAAATATAAAATAGATAGCTAGTGGGAAGCAGCCGCATAGCACAGAGAGATCAGCTCGGTGCTCTGTGACCATCTAGAGGGGTGGGGTAGGGAGGGTGGGAGGGAGGGAGACACAAGAGGGAGGAGATATGGGGATATATGTATATGTATAGCTGACTCACTTTGTTATACAGCAGAAACTTAATACAACATTTTAAAGCAATTATACTCCAATAAAGATGTTTTAAAAAAAAGCCAACTACACTTCAGTAAAAGAAAAGAAAAAGAAAAAAGAAAAAGTATTACCACTAATCCTGCCTATCTTTATGATACAAGAAAAATGGAATTCATGACAGTGTTGGGTTTTTTTCTTAGATAATCATCCCTTGGCAAGACTCCGTCACTTGTTCAGGATATTTATTACTTTCTTATTGCTTTCAATTAAAGATACTTCTTAGTATGGTATGCAAGGCCCCTTGTTACCCAGCTCTGGCCTATCTCACTAGCCATGTCTCCTGCAAGTTCCCCGACAGTATCATCCAGTCCCAAATCCCAGCATAGCATATGCTCCTGGTGGCTGAACCATTTGCTCCAACCTAAAACACTATATTCTTTCCTGCCCTGTAGATGTGACTAGGTTCTTTCCTCTTCCTGGAATGTCCTTCCCTCCGTCCCCACTTCCCCTTGTTTGATGGACTCTTCCCATCTGTGCCCACTCACACTCCCCTGCTCTCACATATACACACAGCATCAGCTCTTTGTGCCTCTAGTTGGAAGAATGATCCTTAGGGATGAGTGGAGGTCTTTGGACACGTGAGGGACTCCAGTGTTGAAGAGGTAGACTAGCTACTGCTGAGTGTGTACCCTTTTTTTTTTTTTTTCTCTCCACCAGTCATCAACAGCTTGGGTATTTGCAGTTGGCAGCCTTTGGGCTGAATTTGACCCCAAGACATGTTTTCTTTGATTTGCCTTTTTTCGGAGCACAGGCTCCGGACACGCAGGCTCAGCGGCCACGGCTCACGGGCCCAGCCGCTCCGCGGCATGTGGGATCTTCCCAGACTGGGGCACGAACCTGCATCCCCTGCATTGGCAGGTGGACTCCCAACCACTGCACCACCAGGGAAGCCCCCCTGCCATCTTTCAATGAGTCATCGGCATTTAAAACCTGGGATGCTTGACGTAACTCTGGCTTCTCTTGGGCAGTTGAAAGGTTTCTGCATGGAGTGAGTAGTGAAGCCCCTTCAGAGGGCACAGACCCTCTAGAGTTGTCTACAACATGCCGCTTCCCTTTAAATGAAGACACGTTTGCCATCTCTGGGTGTAACTGACTTGGGGTTGGTGTCAAGAGATGAGATATGGATGGAGGTTAAAGGGGCAGGAAATTTAGAAGTATCATGAAGGTGGTGACTCAGGTAAAACCCCATGGGTTTGGGCTGTATTGTTAAGGAGGTACCATCGGGTTGAGGCCCACTCTAAGAAGAAAAGGGAGAGATTTGGGAGTAGATGTTTCCGGGAGGTTGAAGGGTTGGTGCAGTGGGAGCCTGGGCCTGAGAGACCTGGAAGGAAGGCTGAACTATTGTGCTCAGAGACTAGGATATCTGACTTGATTTGAGATTGCTGTGGCTAGTAAAGTAAGTGGCTGAAGTGGAGGGGCAGCAAGGGTCACTGGACTCCAAAAGATCAAGCGAGGTCAGGATGTTGAAACTGCTTCCTCCACATAGACCCGGAAGCTTTATTATATATTTTATATATATATATCATTATATATATATATATAATATATATATTTATATATATCATTATATATTATAATATATATAATTATATATTTATATATATCATTATATATTATAATGATATATATAAAATAGCTAACAGGTGTTGAGGGCTTCTGTGTTCCAGGCACTATCCTGGGTGCTTTTCACATATCAGTTTATTTAATCCACACGGCAGTCCTGCGAGATATGGGTACTTTTATCACCCTCATCCTACATGCAGTACAAGTGAGGCTTAGAGGGGTGATGTGATGCCCAAGGCCGTACAGCTCCTCAGTGGCCAGAACTCAAACCCAAGACTGGCGGATGTCAGAGTACATTCTCTGAACCTCCACCCCCGTAGGAAATGGGCAGGAGACAGAGTCACAGAGAGGGAGGGCCTGCATGAGGGAGGAAAGCGACAGGTCTCCGTGGGCCTCCCTTCCACCCCAGGTGAAGGGTGAGTGTGGGGAAATTCATGGCCGCACTGTAAGGAAGTAGTGTTTTCAGGCGAGCCAGCTTAGGACAGATTTGAGTGGTGCGCTCTGACGATGTTCAGATGCTGAGAGAGGAAAGGGTGGGGAAGGCAGAGCCGTGGGCGTGGGAGTTTGAGTCCCTGGAAGCAGAGCGGTTCTCCGTGGGGATGTGCGTTCCCTCGAGGACGGGAGACCAGAGGACCTTGCACTTCGCACTGATGACAGGATGAGAGGTCTGGGAATCGACAGCCCACAGGGAGCCCGTGGACGTGTGCCGAGAGTCAGCTCTTTCAGCACCAGCTCAGGCTGTGGGCAGCTCCAAGGAGCTGAAGGAACGTTAGCCGCCCGGGCAGTGGAGGGTTTGTCCAGATTTTCAAATAGGAGGTTCAGTCCTGATGTCGTTCGTGTTTGTGCGTCACGTGCTCTGGGGAGGAGACGGAATAGTCCCCATCCGATTGTGTTCTGGTTTGTGATTATGCATATCTGACACCTCCCTAAACCAGGCTTCCTAAACGGAGGGTCAGGACTCCGTACATCCCCAGCCCTACCCAGCTGAGTGCCTACCACACGCACACACTCGGCAGATAGTTACAGGATCACTGCATGTTCACCAACAAGCTGATGCCACGTTCCGGAGCATCCATTTCTAATACGGTCGGCGAATCCAGCCCTGAAATGGAAACACCTGATGTTTCTCTGTTACAAGGTCCTCTCCCCACCAGACCCACTCCTCCTCCTTCTCAGAGTGCCACGTGCCGGTTTCCCCTCTTTCCTGCTTTTCCTGCTTGGGTCTCCATGTGCCTCTCCTGTCCCCTTCTGCGGCCGTCCTGCCCACCATGGGAGCATATGCCAGTGTCTCTCCCCCAGGCCTGGGGAGGTGAAGGCAGAGAGCCTACCTGTCCTGGGATGTGGTTGTTATCAGCTTGTTGGGTTGAACTGAGTGCAGTTCAGGATGCCTGCCAGATCCCAGCTCTCACAGTTCAACAGGGGCACGGGCCCTGGGGGTGCTTCCCAGCTGTGTGTCTGTGCCCCGGCTCCCTTGCAGGAGGGAGTCTCTTGGAACTGCCCCAACTCTCCTATTCTTTAAGCAGTCATGCGGAGGCGGTAACCGATGTGAAGTGCCCTTGCTTTCTCCTGACCTCACCTGCTTACTGGGGGGCTTGACTCCGCAAGATAATTTATAGATCTTCCAGGAACCATGCGGGCCCACTGCCTCAGTTTTCTTACAACTTATACCACTTTTCTCTCAAACCTAGCACCTAAGGATAAGTTTCCTGAGCCACAGGCCAGCCTTGAGGATCCAGCCATAATCATCCGCTCCTTGAGAAAGCTGGGAGGAGGGCAGCTAAAGTGACTACGTCATTAAGGGCTTACAGTGGACTTTATCATTATTGCCAATACTGCCTAGTAAGAAATGCAGAGGAATACCTTACCTACCTGCCCTCAATTGATACCGTCCCTATACTGGAGCATATCCTTCAGTTGCTCCCTGCAGAAAAAAGCAAAACATGACAATAGCAACCAAAAATGCAGAGTGAGTTTGCTGTTGTCACTGAAGGGAAAGTGGTGAAGAACATGGGGTTTCTGGTTTTACAGGTGAAAAGAGTGGGGAGGCTTCTGGAAGGAGGCACATGTGATCCTTAGAGCTGGGTTGTGTGCTTGCTGCTGCAACTAAGGCACATGCCTAACCCCCTGGGTGGTGGAAACGTAAGGCATCCCAGGAGGAATGAGCAGGAGAAAGGGTGAAGGAGGGTTTGTTACTTAGCAGTAAATCTTACAGTGAGGCAGGAGAAACACGGTGGTCCTAAGAAACTTCCATAGGGAGGAGTGCATGCAGTATGCCATCAGGATAGTTGTACCCTCAGGTGGGAAACCCATTTCTTTCTGGATGTTTTATTTGCAGTCTTCTTTTCTTTAACATACCTAGAAAGAGGTAAGAAATTTAATCCGTAGAAAGATAGTCCGTCAGATTTAATTAAAGTTGAAAATACTTTTTATAGGATAAGAATATGTTTTAGGGCTTCCCTGGTGGCGCAGTGGTTGAGAGTCCGCCTGCCGATGCAGGGGACACGGGTTCGTGCCCCGGTCCGGGAAGATCCCACATGCCGCGGAGCGGCTGGGCCCGTGAGCCATGGCCGTGGAGCCAGAGGCCACTACAGTGAGAGGCCCGTATACCGCAAAAAAAAAAAAAAAAAAAAAAAAAAAATATATGTTTTATGTGTCATTGTAACTTCCTTTGCTCACAGTTTCATTGTTACCCTGTGTGGAATCCTAGTAGTACACCGTGCTCTGCCCTTTTAATTCCACATTTGCTCTCGTGTAAAGGGAGCCTTCCTTCCCACCTGAATAGAGTTGTTTTTGACTTATGGACAGTGATTCTCCCCTTTCAAAGGGCTCAACACTCAGTTTGGATGTGGAATAAATGCAGAGCTGGGAGACATGTTTGCAGGGGCCTCGCTGAGTTGTTTTCCCTCCAGGAAGGGGCAGGGAATAAGGATCTGCTGGGGGAAGATGCGGAGTCTGACAGTTTGCTGCTTTGCCCAGTGGTGGCGGGAGTGACAAAGAGGATTCCTCTCCCCACGGTGTCTTCTTCTAACTCCTCATCGTTTAGCATCCTTTACAGTTTCTCTAGTCACTCTGGTGAAACAAACTGTTGATTCTTCAACTTGTTGAGTATATTGTTTCTTTTCCTGCATTCCCCTCCGAAACAAAACAAAACACCGTCAGAGATAAAGGCCCATTTTGAGCCGGGCCTGAAGGTTGAGGTGCTTGGTAAGGAGGAGGTGGGTGTGGAAGGGCGAGATGCTGATGTGCTCCAAGGACAGGGTGCAAGCGAGGAGAAGCTGCAGAAGGGGATGAGCCGGGATCAGGCTGTGGCAGTGAGGGGAATGACAGTAATGGAATCACAGGATTTTGTAGCTTGGAGAAAGCTCATTAAGGCTCCAGCCATCTTGTATTATGGACAAAAAAACTGAGCATCCCAGAGTTCAAGTGGTTTGCTATCAGTCATCCATTTTCTGGCAGATGATGGATGGTATTGGATAGTAAATAAAGTTACTGTTTTCTTCACTCTGTGTGTCTCTCACTCATAGGCAACTGTATTCAGGCAGGAGCAAGTGCTACTAATCAAAATGTGCTACTCTAATTAAAATGATAAAACTAGTTGTACATAGTTTTTTCCAATGGAAAGTGCACATTAAACTGTGGTGATTGAGACACTGCACCTTTAGGAGCAAGTTCAGAAAGTGGGTCCTAGATTCCCTCCAGTGGAGTCTCCTGGAGAGCTTATTATACAGGCAGATTCTGGAGCCCTGCCCCACACTCTGAGAAACAGTCCTTGACTGTGGTACCCTGGTATCTGCGTTCTAAACAAATTCCATAGTCTTTCCCTCCACAGACTGATTTTGAAAAGCACTGCATCAATTAGCCCTGAGTTTAAAATTTATAAACATAAAAACTGTAAAAACAATGCATGGCCTAACCTCTGACTTACTAGCCATGAAAAAAAAAATGTTTATTCTAGATTATTGTTTGGATGTCTTTATGTCATTCATTTTTTCATTTACAAGACAAATAAGACATTCCCGTGCACTAGGGGAATTCACGGGAGAAACAGTAGGATTTTCACTTCATAGGAGGAACAGGTCCCTTCCAAGAGGAGAGAAAACTAATCCTGGTTGCTTTTTTGTTCACAGAAAGCCTTGTAGGGCGGTGGCCTTAAGGCTGTGTGCAATTCACCTGAAGCAAAAGAGAGGCAGGGATTTGAGGCGGAGTGGACGCTGTGCTGTGGCTCTGAGTGACGGCAGTGGACGCTGCAGTGCGGCAGTGAGTGACGGCAGTGGATGCTGCACTGCGTCAGTGAGTGACGGGAGTTGACTGCGTGACGGCAGTGGACGGTACACTGCGGCAGTGAGTGATTGCAGTGGACCGTACACTGCGGCAGTGAGTGACCGCGGTGGACGGTACGCTGCGGCAGTGAGTGATCGCAGTGGACAGTATACTGCGGCAGTGAGTGATCGCAGTGGGCGCTGCACTGCGCCAGTGAGTGACCGCAGTGGGCGCTGCACTGCACCAGTGAGTGACGGGAGTGGACTCTGCGTGACGGCAGTGCACAGTATACTGCGGCAGTCAGTGACGCGAGTGGACGCTGCACTGCGGCACAGAGTGACAGGAGTGCACTCTGAGTGACGGCAGTGGACTCTGCACTGCGGCAGTGTGTGACAGCAGTGGACGCTGCACTGCGGCAGTGAGTGACGCGAGTGCACGCTGCACTGCGGCAGTGAGTGACGGGAGTGGACGCTGCACTGCAGCAGTGTGTGACGGGAGTGGATGCTGCGCTGCGGCAGTGAGTGACAGAAGTGGACTCTCAGTTACAGTAGTGGACGCTGCACTGTGGCAGTTAGTGACGCGAGTGGATGCTGCACTGCGGCGCTAAGTGACGCGAATGGACCCTGCGCTGCAGCAGTGAGTGACGGGAATGGATGCTGAGTGACGGGAGTGGACGCTGAGTGACGAGAGTAGACATGCTATGCTGCAGCGCTGAGTGACGGGAGTGTACTCTGAGTGACGGGAGTGGACGCTGCGCTGCGGCTCTGAGTGACGGCCGTGGACGCTGAGTGATGGTAGTGGATGCTGCACTGTGGCGCTGAGTGACGGGAGTGGACGCTGCGCTGCGGCAGTGAGTGACGGGTATGGACGCTGAGTGACGGGAGTGGACGCTGCGCTGTGGCGCTGAGTGACTGGAGTGGGCGCTGAGTGACGGGAGTGGACGCTGCGCTGTGGAAGTGAGTGACGGGAGTGGATACTGAGTGACGGGCGTGGATGCTGCGCTGCAGTAGTGAGTGGCGGGAGTGGACGCTGAGTGATGGGAGTGGGTGTAGGAGTTCAGTGAATGGCAGATTGCTATTGTTACGTGTGCAGGAGCACGTAGAGGGGCCGGTAGAATGTGGAAGCTAGAGGAGAAGTAGAGCCCAGACTTGGGAGCACCTTGTAAGCTGTGCTAGGACTCTGGGACTGTCTGTGTAGACCAGGAAACAAACGACCGGGAGGGAATGCAAGAGTGTGCACTGCCTTTGAGCCCGCAGAGCCAGCCAGCGTGGTCCTCCTAAGGAGGGGAGTGCCCTCTAGGGGCTTAGATGATTTTTCTGAGTGCTGTTCATCTTTGTACTCTGCCACCCACATGCCCACTAAGCTGAATCCATTACCTACTGGAGAGAGAAAAAAAGACAGCTTCACCAACCTACTTGGCTGCAGCCTGTGGTTACACTATGCAGACATTTATTGGTTTGGTACCTTGATTGATGATTATCTTAATACTGTGAATAACATTAAAAGCTTTATTTTTCAGGTAAATGGCAAATACAAGTTGCTTCTTGTTGGAGGTTGAAAAGCCCTTAGCCCATGATTCTGTTTATGTGAACTGACCAAAATAGATAGGTCCCTAGAGAAAGAACAAAGGTTCATGGTTGCCAGGGGCTGGGAGAGGAGAAATGGGAAGTACAGGGTTTCTTTATGAGATGATGAAAATGTTCTAAAATTAGGTAGCGGTGATGGTAGCATAACCCTGTGAATATAAAGACCATTGAATTGTATACTTTAAAAGGGTGAATTTCACAGTATGTGAATTGTCTCTCAGTAAAACTGTTATTTTATTTATTTGCTTTCTTTAAAAACCCTTAGCACTTCTGCTCCAGGTGTCCTAAGAGAAGTATGGTATTTGGGGTTTCAGAGAGAAGCTATTATCTGAGGTTGGCCTGGAAAGACAGATAGTATCTAATCTAGACAGACAGCTGGAGATGAGGGCTAGATAAGGAATGTTCAGGAGAGAAGGGTGAGCAGTGGAAAAACAGCAAAGGGAGGGCTTGTTTGGAGAATAGAAGGTGACTGTAGCATCAGGAGAATGAAGAGAAATACTGTGAGATTGAATTCGAATAAAGATCTGTGGACTTGAGAGTGTTGAATGCTAGGCTGAGAAGTTGATCAGTTAAATGAAGAGTAACTGAATGTTTTTGGCTACAGAAGTACAGGAACTGAGCCATAGGATGGGCGTGGCATGAACTGAGAGAAGGGGAGACTTTGGTGAGAGGAGACCAGGTCGGAACCTAGAAGTTGGAGGAGGGAAGGTTTTAGAAGTGAGGGGTAAGTGTGGACATCGATTTACTCATGAGTTAGTTAGTCTGTTTCCTCAGCCACGAATCCACATGTTTTCTCCATTCTATTGCTTGCTCTTTATCCAGGCACTGGGGTAAAGGGTAAGAGGGAGATTGGGAGGAGGGGCCAAAAAAGGAATAAGAATGAAGAGAAAAGGTGATGAGGGCAAGATTCTGTTGGAGTGCTTCCGTTGTTCCGTAATTCAGTGACTCACTACAAGAAGGCTCTGGGCTCTTCTAGTGGGACATACAGGATAGGGAACCTTGTTTGATTTTGATTTATTATGTATAGACATAGTAAATTTCCTTGGCAAATAAGGGTCCTGATGAGGCCCCCGTTTGTTACCTGAGAGTGTGTTTAGAGGTATCTGTCAGAAAGTAGCTCACATGAGTGGTATTATGTTGAACTCTGTGAAATTGCTTTCTGACTATTTTTGATCTACAAAGAAAGCCGTTTCGTGAAGTCTCAACCTAATAGACACTTGTTTGATAGCTATCTGATGTGAGCCCAGATTTTAACCTTTTCTGATTCCTTCATAAGTTCCTTCTTTATTAAGGTGCTAATGGTCTTGAACATCTGCTAGTCTCAGGGTCGGGGAAGCTGTGAAGAATGAAAAGGTGGCAGTAAGTAGGGAGGGCTTTCCAAGGGGCTGGTAGAGAAGGCAAAGGAGCTGGGAGCAAGACTGCCGGTGAAAACCAGGGCATCTGAATCCTTGGATCTTTAGTGTGCAGTTATTCTGGGTTTAGAAATAAAATTTCAACCTAAAGGATTTTCCTTTCCTAAGTGGGTCACTAGGCAGTTGTGCGGTTTTAGATCTTCTGCAACATGCTGGAGACAACCTGTATGGGTCTCTAAGAAAACAAGAGAGGTGTTCAAACGTTGGGAAATAGATCAAATGTAAAAAGCGGGAAAAAAGGGCAAACTTAGTCATGGTTTTCAGCTTGGTGTGATTTCTGTCGGCCCAGCAGAAAGCCTGGCACGCAAGTGCACACACGTGTTGAGGAAAGGTCTCTGAAGGGTTGAAAGGCATCAGAGGAGGTATTTATTGGTTGATCGTACACTCCCTGGTGTTTAACCTAAAGTAATTTCCTAGAACACATCAGTGGGAGAGAAGGGGAATTCCCAAAGATGTGGGAAAAGGTTAGTCAGCTATTTTTGTAGGATGCTTTCATTGTAATGACATCCAGATATTGTGATCAGGGTGGGACCTCTCAGTACTCTACCCCCATTAATCTGTAAACTCTGAAGACTTTAAGTTGTACAGTGTCAAGTGCAATAAGTGTAAATGAGCTATTGTTACTGTAATGTCACAGGGATATGATCATCTGCTTAAAACTGCAGTGCTTAGGCACATAAAAATGAGAGACTGTGGGATAACCTTACCAGGGACTAAAAGCTCAGTTCATATTTACTCAGCTGTAGAAGGTGATTGTCCTGTAGGAATAGAGATTATGAGCTCCCGGCTTTGCTCACACAAAACAGCCAAACAATTATTTTAAACCATAGTCAGAAATACCATTGTAGCAAAACTTTAATTACCTAACACCCTCTTCTCCAATATAATCCATATACAACCATCTCCCCACATGGAAGAAGCCTGAGAGGGGATATTCACACCTTTCCAGTGGCTTTAGTGGTGTTTTGTGCAAATTTTAACTTAATTCGTTTCCTTTTTAGTTCCACAGTTAACTATAAATGTCATTAAACCTCTAGGCCTGATTATGGAAGTACTTGTGGACAATAATCATATTTTAATTTATGAAAGATCCAAAGAAAAATAGGAGAATGAAACAATCAAATAAGAAGAGGGAAAAAACAGAATTAATGTGCTAATGGTTCTTCCCTGCTGGAAATGTTACCCTCCCCTGATCTTGGCTTCTCTGGTACATAAATACCCACATACTTCTGGCAAGGATGTCTCTTTTTTAGGATGTCTTCCTTTCACTCCTGCCAGCCTGGGAACTCCCTTAGTCATCCTCTCTACCCTCTGACCCACGCTTCCATTGCCAGGGGAGTCCCAGGGCAGAGCCTAGCTGCTCCTTCCTTGTATTAGTTACATCCTGACACCCTGCTGCCCTGAGCTTCTCATTTCCTGCCTCTTATTTCATTACAACACATCAACATCAGGCAGTTGACAATATCTTTTTCTCCTCTTATATTTACCTGCCTCTTATTTTCCTATGGTCAGGCAAGTTTGGCAGCAGAGTTGAAGTGAAGGATGAGAGCCACAGAGGTAGTTTGCATTCAGAGAAATGCACACATGCAGCTTAGAAAATCCGAAACATTAAGACTTTCAGCTTCCAGATAGCTGTCACAAACTCCATTTGCTAAAGCTTACGCCCTTTAATTATAAAGCTTCTCGGTCTTCAGTCAGAATCTATTTCTTTTATTATACACTACACAATTATAAATTAATTAATGTAGCTCCAGAGGAGGATGCTACTAGACACAATCACAAAGATTTAAAAAAAAAAAAAAAAAAAAGCCAAAACTAATAGCCTGTTAGTTGAAAGAAGGGTCAGAAAATTTACTGGAAAACACCTAAAGGTCAACAGCAACCAAGCAGCAACATAGAATCATTTAACGCAGGAACATCATTCTGTGTCAGACCGTGCAAGCATCACTGATGTCTGGAGTAACAGGATAATGTATGCATGTAAAGATGGCCCTGAGTCATCAAGAAAATGTTTGTTACGCTCAATACCAGTCTGGTGAAGTAAGAAATGAAGTAATGCATTTTAGGAATATTTCTGTCAAAATGGCTAACGTTAAATATCTGGGTATATACTAAGGAGATGAGCCTTAGTTATTTGGAATGCCAATTATGTTAGGACCCGCTCCCCATTCCCCAGCGACACCAGATAAACAGGACAGTGTCATAGAGAGGGGTGAATAGTTTTCCACAGCCACTTTGTTTGTGGTCTCCCGACGTCTATGTTGTTGTTTATTCATGGGGTTTTCCTTCCCTTTTCTTTGGTTTCAGATGCGAGTGTCTCTCTGGCTTATGTGGTTTCCCCGTGTGTGAGGTGGGATCCACTCCCCGCATAGTCTCTCGTGGAGATGGGACACCTGGAAAGTGCTGTGATGTCTTTGAATGTGTTAATGGTACGTGGTGTTTCTCTTGTTCTCAGAGAGTGTACATTTGTGCAGGAGGAGGAGGGAGGGTTCAATCTAGCTGTTTCTGTCTTTTAAAAGGCAGAGAATATACTCAGGGACTTGATGAAACTCAGAAAGAATATTTGTTTAAGATCCCACTAGGCAGCAGAGAAAGTTAGGAAAAGAATCATCATCCCAGCCATTAGAAAGAGCATTTTGGAAGTGTAATCACAGACTGCATGTAGCCGTCATATTCTGCTGTGTTTCAGTAGTTCAGAAATTTTAGGATTGCAAGAAAAGGATCATGGAAAATGTGGTCGTATCCCTCCTATCATTCAAAATCTCATTGCATTATTGTCAGAGGTAATCTTTGTAACTAACACCACATTGGAGTGTCCACAGTTTGAAAGAGGAGAGACACTGTTCCTCTAGTTGAGCATTTTCCTACTTAGAGGAAACACCTCTGGCCATTACTTGGTCAGTAGTATTGGCCTAGTTGGAGCTGGAACCTTGTGAACCAGAAAAACGATCCTTCAGTCATAAGATTACTTCACATAGAATCCACCTTTCTCCCTCAGTGTGTGTGGTGAACTGACGTTTATTGAATTTAGATGCTAGAAGGGAGGAGAGACTAAAACATGTCCCTCCATCGGAATTTTCAGAAGAAAAACAAAGAATAAACTCAAGCAAATGAACTGTCAGTGATTTTAGAGAACATTATTTAGTCAACACCTAGACACACAAGGAAAATTATTTTGGATTTGGACAAATATAACAAAATTACGCATATAGAAGCGTCCATATTTGCCGTCTACAAGAAATCGGGGCTCAGAAGATTTTCTGTCCTCCTCCCAAGCTGCCCCTCCCCCACAAGAAAAGGTTATATTAAAGTCCAGACCTGTTTCACCAAGTCCTGTAGTTTTTAGTCCAGTGGCTGCGTATTCTGTTTTGTTTTGCTTTGCTTTGCTTCAAAGAAGCACTTGTAGTATGGTTTTGTGGTTAAAAAAGAACATAGACTACAACTAAATGACTTCAGTTTGAGAACTAGTTCCTCCACTTAGTAGCTGTGTAACTTCGGGCATCCCTTGGTCTCCCTGGGCCTCAGTTGCCACATCTGTCAAATGGAGCGAATAACAGTAAATTAAATGAGGTTTTATATGTGAAGCACTTGAAATTGTGCCTCAAGAGCAAACAGTCTTT
This sequence comes from Kogia breviceps, assembly GCF_026419965.1. Lineage (NCBI taxonomy): Eukaryota > Metazoa > Chordata > Mammalia > Artiodactyla > Physeteridae > Kogia > Kogia breviceps. The sequence goes on along the minus strand of NC_081320.1, from coordinate 74,681,320 downwards.
ATAATTTTGTGTGCCCACCTCCTGTTCATATCCAAAGATGCTGTTCTGGACATTGCAGGGGGATGGAGAAGGTGAGGGGAGGCTCCTGACTTAAAGACCTTTATAAATACAAGCATGCAGGGAGAGGTGCAGGAAAAGTTCCATGTGCACAAATCTCTTCTCAGTGCTTCTCCCCGCCCGTATTATTATCCAGCCGGTAGTAATGTCTGTTAACCACCAGCAAATGGCCAAGCCTCTGGTACTGCTAAAGTTAGTTGATTGTAGGTGACATTTTGTGAATATTTAACTTGTACCATTGAGACAGAAATAGTGGGTCTTTGTCCTGGGCTCCCAGCATCTCAGATGTGCTTCCTTCCAGTATTCATCCCTCTGCATGTCTGTCTCTCATGCTAGACTCTGAACTGCCAGAGAACAGAGAATCTACCCTTGTGTCTGTGTTATTAGCACATTGCCTGCCTCTCAGAGTGCACCCAGGTTCTGATGGGTAGTTGCGTGGGTGAGTGAGCAAGTGATCTGATTCATATCATCTTAGTTCCCTCTAGAGTGGCTGTTAATTATCAGGCTATAGAGGGCTTACTTTGTGGGACTTGGCCATCTTTTACCACCCTGCACTTTAATCTTAGGTCTCTTGTCCCCAGGAAATATCACCTCTAGAAATACAGTTTGCCGTTGTATCCTCTGGGTGAGGAAGAGGAGTGCCTTTCTTCTTCCCTTGTTTCTTGATTATAGAAACCCAAGTGTCATGACTTTCTCATCAGGACATTAACTTTACATTTCTCCCCAGTGTGATACGGTTTGGACAGCTGATAACTGTCCCCCCGCCCCCTCAGTGGCCTTGCCCCCATTTATAGAGCCCTGACTTCAGGAACAGGACTTGCCTTCACCTGTGAGAAAATGTTGAGATGACAGAGCAGTCACAGGATTTCTGGTGTTTGCCTCTTTCTTGCCACCATAAATTGGTTGGGTGATCTTTGCTTTATTTCGTGTCCTGCTACAGTGTGTCTATTTCTTTTTTTTTTTTTTTTTTTTGTGGTATGCGGGCCTCTCACTGTTGTGGCCTCTCCCATTGCGGAGCACAGGCTCAGCGGCCATGGCTCACAGGCCCAACTGCTCTGCAGCATGTGGGATCTTCCCGGACCAGGGCACGAACCCGCGTCCCCTGCATCGGCAGGCGGACCTTCAACCACTGCGCCACAAGGGAAGCCCTCTATTTCTATATTAGTCATTCAATTGTAGATGAGACTAGAAACTAGTCCTCTGAAGACTCAAAATCCCACAGAATAGTGTTTATGGAATTCTGTCTCAAAGCCTGTATTTCACTTTTTTTGTCATATACATACACACATACACACACCTCCCCTCCACACATACACATATTCGTATGTAAGTGTATGTGTTTGTTTGTTTATTTGGCAGCTGGTGCCCTGGGAAAATCTTACTGTTGTCATAAGGTCACCATTAGAGGATACTACATATCAAAAATTCATTATCATTGCCCAGATGAGCAGAGGTCTATTTTATATATACATATTTTTTAAAGCCATATATATACATGGCTTTACATATATTAATGAGAAACGAGACTCAGAACCGTAGAGTTGTATGTAAAAGTTGAAAATGAAAAGCAAAAAGAAAGTGCCTACAGGTATGCAGGCCGTAGCATCTGTCTATTTAATTGTTGGAGTTAGGCCCCCAGCGTCCTGGCCATCAAAGCGAAAAAGGAGATAGAATCACATCTGCAGTTCTTATTTTTAGAGACAAGAAGCCCGCTGAACAGGGCAACACTCTGCTCATATGGAAGCTTGAAAAGAGAGTGCTGGATGACAGTAGATCCTATCCTTAGTTGCTTTAATTCCTTAAATGCAGAAACAGATTTCCTCTGGCTACTCTTTTCAATAAAAAGCAAAAACAAAATATTAAAATACACCTCAGCGAAAGCAGTTTTCAGAGGTGAGTTTGACACCCAGCTGGAACCTGGGTGCTTAGAGGACTATTTATTGATTTTTGAGAAACCCCCAATCATGTAGGAACACATAGGAATAGATCTGGGAACCCCAGTTCAGGAGACAGTGGGTTGCATGTTAACTAACCCCATGTGCAGAAACATAGATGGCCTGCCAGCACTCAGCTCCTAAGCTGCCATCCAGGTGATCCATATGCTTACATTATTTTTTTAAATATCCGCTGGGTGAGGAAGAGGAGTTTTTTTAAGGTAAGCGTTACAGTGAACACAGAAAGTTAAAAAATATTCACAGAGAATTCAAGAACTCTTGAGTTTTGAAAACATTAGCATAGATGGAGAGAACATTCTCCATAAATATTCATTCTCTTTTCTGTTGGGTTTGGTTTTATTTCGGGGGGGAGGATGGGAGAGTTGCCCATCGAATTGTTATGGTCTGTGACTGAGGGCCGAAAGGAGGACCTGTGAGGTATTGGTTGAATGAGAACCCTGTTGTTTAGAAACCAAAGGAACAGGTGGTATGATTGAGCTCCTTTTGTGTAGGCTTAGAAGACATCAGTATCATCCCCTAGAAGTATGACCTCCACAGCAGTGTTGAATAATCCCAGGTCTTCTTCAAGAAACAGTTCTGTGTCTGCTGCTGCCCATAAGCAAAACTTTTGTCATTAGTCAGCTGGAGCTGAGTGATGGCCTCTACTTTTAGATGGACATGTGTTCTCCATTTGGTTACAGTACACCCTATTGCCTTACACTGGCCCAGCTCGCTCATTTCTAGAGGCATTTGGGTTTGAATAGGGAAGTCATCCATGTACAGAATATGGAAACAGTCATTTGGTTGCTTAGATATGATCAGCTGTCCAATGTACATGCACAAAAATCCAAACTAGAACATCATGGTTTGAGTGTTGGTAGCCACTGACTGACTCTTCCAGCGTCAGACACACGTGTCAAATCCATCAGTCACAGGAGAGCCATACCCAAAGTCAGCTTGCTCCTCATGTAAAATTTGGGCCTAGAAAACTAAGACCTGCAGTTTGTTAAGAAAATTAGTACAAAAATTTCTAATGATAACCCATTGTCTGTTTAGCAATAATACTCAGTAATATTTCTAGGGACATAATGTCTACCTCTACAGTGATGGAGAGAATATGGCACTTTGAAAGAAATATTCCACTGAGTATGCATTTATTGAGCATCTGTGGTGTTCCTGGGGTCTTATCAAGCTAATTTTGCTTAGGAGTGATACAGTCTTTTGCAGTCCTATTTTGTAAGTATGGTTCCCCTTCCCTTATCCTGAAGTAGTACCTGCCTGCTATTCTCTAGCACACACACCCTGCATTCCCCCCCACCCCCCATAGAAAAGGTGTTTTCCTCCTTCAGCTATCTGGAAGCTCATGTACCCTGTCTTTGTGATTACATCAGTTTGTTGCTGATTTATGGAGAAATTTTCAGACATTTCTCATCTGTCATACAGTTGTCTCTCTTTTGACTTCTTAAGTCTGCCCACTTGCTTCCTATACAGCTTACCCCCAGTGAAAGGAGACCAGAGGCAAGACAGCCATTTCCTACTGAGATATTAAAGAGAAAAAGCAACAGGAGTATATATACCTATTTGGTTTTTTTTTCCATTTTCACATTTGATGTGAAGTTCTACATTTTAGTCATTTCCTTTGCTAAAATTATATACCTATCACCCTCTGCCAATCAGTGTAATTTGGCAGGCAGTAGAAGTTATTAACAGTCTATAAGGTTCCTTTTCAGGAGTTCTGGAATATGTTAAAGAGGGAGGAGAGGGCTTCCCTGGTGGCGCAGTGGTTGAGAATCCGCCTGCCGATGCAGGAGACACGGGTTCGTGCCCTGGTCCGGGAAGATCCCACATGCTGCGGAGCGGCTGGGCCCGTGAGCCATGGCCGCTGGGCCTGCGCGTCCGGAGCCTGTGCTCCGCAACGGGAGAGGCCACAACAGTGAGAGGCCCGCGTACCGCAAAAAAAAAAAAAAAAAAAAAAAAAAAAAAAAAGAGGGAGGAGAATATTCCAGAACTGAGAAACATAAAATTTAATTTGGCAGACACAATATGCAAAAATACCTAAAAAGACACTTTTGTGTATCTCAATGCATGTGCACTTTTATGCATTGATAAGTACAAGTTGCACAGTATATTATTTTATTTGTAATATTATTCTTTTCTCTGTCCATGGAAAATGTCCTCTTATAGAGGCAGTGGTAAACTCCATACAGTTCTAAGATTCACATGTATCCCCAGCAGGTGAAGAAGTAATTGGTCATTGCTCCTCAAAGACCACTGCCAGCCATTTTAAAAATATTAATTTATTTATTTATCTATTTTTGCTGTGTTGGGTCTTCGTTTCTGTGCGAGGGCTTTCTCTAGTTGTGGCAAGTGGGGGCCACTCACTATTGCGGCCTCTCTTGTTGCAGAGCGCAGGCTCAGTAGTTGTGGCTCATGGGCGTAGTTGCTCCGCAGCATGTGGGATCCTCTCAGACCAGGGCTCGAACCCGTGTCCCCCGCATTAGCAGGCAGATTCTCAACCACTGTGCCACCAGGGAAGCCCTCACTGCCAGCCATTTCTATCATGCATTTTTCTGAAGAGCTTCTATAAATTTGTCTCCCTCTCAAATAGGGATTTCATTATGTCGTGTGATTTTTTTTTTTTTTTTTAATCCTAAAGAATCGATTGTGTTTTCAAGGCTGTGTTTTCTGGGACTCTCCATCTCTCTAAATTCCATTCCCTTGCTCTGCTAGTGAAATGTAACTCTTGTCAATCCCATCCCCTCCCACTCACGTTTCTGCACAACCCACCGTAAAAGCGAGTTCATCTGGAGCTGCTTTATTCATAACCATAGCCTTCCCTTCTCACTCCTTCAAATCTCACACCAAGATTTGTGGTTTCACCCAGATGGTAGCTGTGGTTGATTAAGGCAAATAAGTATTGATAATTAATATTAATTGGTTTCTAAAATACTTTTTTTTCTTCAGTTTGAATGGAAGCTCAGCATTTTGTTAGAATGCAGTATTTTGCCTCCTTCCACAGCATGCAAATTTGATTGATAAAAAGCGCTCTATTTTCTACACTTTAGAACTTGTGGTCCAGCTGCCCAGTTTCTTCCAATCCCAGCTCAGTTCAGTATGGTGTAATAAGTTCTGAGCTGTAATAAGATGATACTTTCTGACATGAGTTTTCTGAAAAATGAAATAGTATATCCAGCCAACACTAGGGAAGAGGTTCAGACATGCACATTTACTGCCTGTGTACACACAGCTCATCTCACACTAGTTATGTGACTTTAGGCAAGTTACCTGATCTCCTTAAATTTCATTTTCCTCATTGAAGAAGTGGCTATTAATATTTGTTCTGTCTTCTTGACAGGATTGTTATAAAATCAAATGAGAAAATACTTGTTTGTCTAAGTACAAACCAAATGTAAATATACTCAAATTAAAATGCAGTGAAAGTCTCAAATATTTCAAATATCCAAGGTGACTTGGAGGAATGACGTTAGGACAGAGGAGCCCATGAGAGTTGTATGTATCATGATCTGGTTTTTCCCATCTTATTAAACGGGTGCATTAGCTCAGGAGAACTTTCTTTAGCTTGGAAGTACTTTTATTTTACCAGCTTTATTGAGACACATACCGTGCACTTCACCAAGTGAAGATGCACAATTCACTGTTTTTAATTGTTTGATCCTCACAATGAATTTTAGAACACTTACATCAATCCCCCCAAAATTCCCAAACTCATTAACAGTCACTCCCCATTTCCCCCAAACCCTCCAGTACTAGGCAACCACTAATCTACTTTCTGTCTCTATACATGTACCTATTATGGACATTTCATATAACTAGAATCATATACAATATGTGGTAGCTTTGGACTGGCTTCTTTCACTTAGCATAATGTTCCCCAGGTTCATTTATGTTTTATTATATATCAGAATTTCATTCCTTTTTATGGCCAAGAAATATTTCATTACATGGATATACCACATTTTGTTTATTCATACATCAGTTGATAGATGTTTAGGTTGTTTCCGTTTTTTTGTTTATTATGAATAGCACTGCTATAAACATTTGCGTACAAGTTTTTATGTGAATAGATGTTTTCATTTCTCTTGGATAAGGTTATACCTAAGAGTAGAATTGCTGGATCCTCTGGTAACTGTGTTTCATATACATCCTCACCAGTGTTGTATGAGAGTTTCAGTTTCTCCACATCCTCATCAGCATTTGTTATTATCTATATGTTTTTCATTTTAGCCATCCTAAGATATGAAGTGACGTCTCATTGTGGCTTTGATTTGTATTCCCTTAATAAGTAATGATGTTAAGCATCTTTTCATCTGCATCTTGGTCATTTCTGTATCTGATTTGGAGAGATTTCTATTCAAATATTTGCTATTTTTCAATTGGGTTGTTTCTATTGTTCTTTATATATTCTGATACAAGTCCTTTATCAGATATTTACAAATATTTTTTAATCTGTGGGTTATCTTTTTTTTTCTTTATGGTGTTCTTTGAGGCACCAAAGTAGATGAAGTTCAGTTTAACTATTTTTTCTTCTGTTGCTTATGCTTTTGGTGTCGTATCTAAGAAACCATTGCCTAATCACAAAGTCTCAAAGATTTACTCCTGTTATCTTCTAAGAGCTCTGTAGTTGTAGCTATTACGTTTAGATCATAGTTCTGTAATTCATTTTGAGTTATTTTTTGTATATGGTATGATAGCGGTCCATTCTTATTCTTTTGCATGTGGATATCCAGTTGCTCCAGCACCATTGGTTGAAAAGACTATTCTTTCCCTCAATGAATTATCCTGGCACCCTGTTAAAAATCACTAAATATGAGAGTTTGTTTCTGAACTCTTAATCAATTCCACTGAACTGTATATTTATCCTGATGTCAGTACTACAGTGTCTTGATTACTGTAGCATTGTAGTATGTCTTGAAATCAGAAAGTGTGCGTTCTCTAGCTTTGTTCTTCTTTTCAAGGTTGTTTTGGCAGTTCTGGGTTCCTCACATTTCCATATGAGTTTTAGGATTGGCTTGTCAGTTTTTACAAAAGAACCAAGTAGGATTTTGATAGAGATTGCAATGAAAATGTAGATCAATTTGGGGGATATTTTCACCTGAACAATATTATCTTTCAGTCCATGAACATGGAATATATTTTCATTTATTTGGGCCTTCTTTACTTTCTTTGAACAATGTTTTTTAGTTTTTAAAGTACAAGTTTTGTGCTTCATTTATTAAATTTATTACTAAATATTTTATTCTTTTTAATGCTACTGTGAATGGAATTTTTTTAAACTTCATTTTCAGATTGTTCTTTGCCTACTGTGTAGATATACAGTTTGAGTTGCAGTTGTACCCTGAAATCTTGCCGAACTTTTTGTTCACTAGTTTTTTAGTAGATTTTTTAGAATCTTTTAAAATTCAAGATCATGTCGTCCACAAGTAGAGAGAGTTTTCCTACTTACTTTCTCATATGGGTGCTTTTTTTTTTTTTTAATTTATTTTGGGGTGTGTTGGGTCTTTGTTGCTGACCACAGGCTTTCTCTAGTTGCGGTGAGCAGGGGCTACTCTTTGTTGCGGTGCATGGGCTTCTCATTGCGGTGGCTTCTCTTGGTGCACAGCACAGGCTCTAGGCGCGTGGGCTTCAGTAGTTGTGGCTCGCGGGCTCTAGAGCACAGGCTCAGTAGTTGTGGCGCACGGGTTTAGTTGCTCTGCGGCATATGGGATCTTCCCGGACCAGGGATCTAACCCATGTCCCCTGCATTGGCAGGCAGATTCTTAACCACTGCCCCACCAGGGAAGCCTGTGTTCTTTTTATTTCTTTTTGTTGCCTAAGTGCCCTGGCTGGAGCCTCCAGTACAAAGTTGAATTGAAGTGGTGAGAGTGAACATCGTTGTCTTGTTCCTGATTTAAAGGGAAAAGCATTCACCCTTCCACTATTAAGTATGATGTTAGCTGTGAGTTTTTCATAGATGCCACTTATCAAGTTGCTGTTTAACAACTTCCACTCCTAAGTTATTGAACGTTTTTATCATGAAAGGGTGTTGAATTCTGTCAAATATCTTTTCTGTGTCTACTGAGATGATCCTGTGTTTTTTTTCCTTTATTCTATAGACATGCTGTATTACATTAATTGATTTTTGGATGTTAAACCAACCTTGCATTCTTGGAATAAATCCCACTTGGTATATAATCTTTTTTATATGTTGCTGGGTTCAGTCAGCTAGTGGTTTTTTTTGAGGATTTTTTTATGTCTGTATTTTTAAGAGATAGTTTTCTTTTTCTTGTGATGCCTTTGTCTGGTGGGAGTTGTTTTAAGTCAGCCAAAATTAGAGTTAAGAAATGGATTTAGGGAGAGTGTTTTAGGGCAGAAAAAAATTTTAAATCATTGGTGTCATTATGAGAATTGTTAAGTGCAGGGCTTTGAGTCCTTAGCAGAACATAGCCTTGAAACACAATGGAAGGAGTACAAGGTTTTAGTTGAAGAGCTACTGTTTTTGCTTCTATCATTTGCTAAATATGTGACTTTGAGCAAATTACCCAGGATTTCCTCACTTCTGCACTCAGGATAAGTATTTCTACATCAGACCTTTGTTATTGGGATTAAGTGAGGTGTAGTGCAAGTAGAAAGTGTTTTTCTAAAAGCCAAGCACTGTTATAATTACAGATTATTAAACAGGATAGGAAAAAAGAATTTAGGAGAAAACACTGGAGAAACAGAAGAATATAACCTCTTAAAAGACCTAAATAAATTTTCTGAGGCAGGACAAAAACTAATGTGGAGGCAGGATCATTTACTTGAGGGTAGAGAATGATTTAACAAAACAAATGTTTTGTTTAACAAAAAATCTTTTTAAAGCACAAATCAGAAATGTGAGTTTCATGGTCACATGGTTACTTTTATTTGGGATAAGGGGACGTCAGTATAGATTTTACTAAGAGGAATTTTCATTCCTTGGTATAATGAGAATAGTGATGTGTTTTATCTATTTTATTCTACTTTACTTTGCATTGCTTTGTTGCTTCTGTTGTAAAAAGTTATATTGAGTGTAGTAAATTTCTATCAAATTTTAACCTGCTGTCAGACAGTATTTTCCAGAGGCTGTTGGAAAAATATGAAAGGACACCACTCAGAAATGACTTTGAATCTGCTTTGTTTGTTTTAACTCCTTTAGAAACAAAGCCAGCCTGTGTATTCAACAATGTGGAGTATAGCGACGGGGATATGTTTCGAATGGACAACTGTCGGTTCTGTCGATGCCAAGGGGGTGTTTCCATCTGCTTCACTGCCCAGTGTGGTGAGCTGAACTGCGAGAGATACTATGTGCCAGAAGGGGAGTGCTGCCCTGTGTGTGAAGGTAAGGACAGGTGCCAGTCAGAGAGTGGAAGAAGAGACATGGTTTAGCGACTTCATATCAAAATTGACCTACTTCAGTCTCACTCCAAACTAGAGGAAGATTGAGGAAGTTCCTGTTGTTTGTCACCGTGGTCTACCTTTTAGGACTTCGATATAATGCTAGGTAGACGGTGTGAAACTGTCAGTACTTCCCTGAGGGAAGTTACACCCTGCGTGTAGACAGCGGTCACCTGTTTCCAAAGATGGACATGAGGTTTCCCGGAGGTGCTTTCTGTTCCTCCTCTGTGGTTCCAGCAGTTCCTTGGCAAGTCCTGGACTTTCTCTCCATCCTGACATCAGAATTCCACCTACCCTGCTCCCCTCAGATTGCTCAGCTAGGACAGGACGGCCCTAGTCACTGACCACCTTAGCCAGTCAGCTCAGAGAGGAACCGACCCTGCTTCCTTTTCGACACCTGTGCCAGTCCGGGTGAGAGCAGGGCTCCCCGTCCTTTGAAAATGTGTGGTGTTGAGAGTGGGGTCGTGGTGTGGCATGGTGGTGACACCAGGGCAAGGCCCAGACAAGTGTCCACTGCGGCCCTGGCCAGAAGGACCCCCAGGGCCTGCTTTCTCTTTATTCCCCTTTTCCCCCCAAGAAATAATAGGTCCATGTTCCTCCAACAGGCTCGACCCTCCTGTCTCTCCTATGCAGAAATAATAAACTTTTCAGAATGGTAACTCTGAATATCATGTACTACAATCCACACGTTTTAAGGATCAGGATAATCAGAAAAGTAGTCACTTGTCTGAGTTTCCAGTGAAGCCAGGAGCAGTGAGTGCCTGACTGTGTCTCTGGTCTAAATGCACTACACCGTTTCCCCAGAAAGGAGGTTCGCGTGAGCTTTCTTGTCCTGCCCGGACCACAGACCTTCAGTCTGGAGTCAGGCACGTCCGTCTCATGTCTGACACTCACCCTGCCCTTACCTCCACACGTGAAATGGGAGGACAGAATTTCATGCCACGTTCCATAACTTTTTCTGTTTTCTACATCCATTTCTTTTCAATATTTGAGCTCTGTTTACCACATAATACTGAAGATAGGAAATCGCTTAGAGTATGCAAACTACATTCCTAACGTTGAACAGTGGTTCATAACAGGGAGGCCATCTTCCCTGTTAGAAATTATTTTTGCTAACATAGGAGAAAGATGGTTCACTTTTTAGGGTGTCATCAGGGATTTTAAGAGAGTCACATCAAACTTTTAACCTTCCAATTGATTTGTTCCCTAGCTACTACCCCCGGTGTGTAATAGTCTCTGAAACTATGTAGCAGTTGGTCATGTAAAAACATAAGATACGGACCTCTGTGTAATAATAATCATAATGAGTTGTCTGGGCATAGACCCGGTTATGTCTCACTTCCTGGAATTCAGATCCAGTCTCAAAGTAGAAATGAAGTATGCAGTGTAATATTTTTTATAAAGAAATTTTTATAAAGTCTTATCTAACTCAGGTCTCTTGGCTGCTTGCATCTCTGGCAGACTGCCCTTCTGAAGCTGTGACTGCATGGTTTTCAGTTTTGGCCTTCTAACCCTCTTGTAATGCCCTACTACCTCTTTGGAATAAAGAGGACCAAACTCAGAACTGCCTGGACCTTGCTTCCAGCACAGCAGCCCTTGCTTCTTGAGGCCAGATTTTATGTTTCTGAAAAAGAACATTGAGTGATTTATCTAGCTGCTTTCATTTATAAGGATATTTCGGGATTTTTTATTTATGTGCTTGTCAGCAACCTCAGAAAACTTTTTTACACTATCCTTGGCTACCTACGTTCCCCAGCCTCAGCTGCTGCTTGACTGCTCAGCTTGGGGGAGAAAAATGGCGTAGGTTCACAGCTTTCCCTCCAGAGCACAAGCAGTGCCACGTACGGTTTAGAGAAATTGTGTCAGTCCTGTCCTGAATACGCCCACAGCAGGGGACTGTATACACCTCACTGTGCCTCCAGGCACCATGAGATAGACTTCAGTTAGTCCTAGAAATAACAGGCTCACTATAAGTTAGATGGGGCATTATTCTTTTCACTTTACAGGAGGTAAGATGGAGGTGTAATAAACATTTAAGTTGGCAACTCAGAAGGCATCATCAGAGCCTAAAATGGATCAGCATTTTTTTCTCACGACCAGCCCACAGCTCCATCCACGAAGTTTTGCACCTTTATGAAATGATAACACCTGCACATTAGTTTTTAATGCCTCAGATCCCCTGCCCTGTGTGCCATGTCAGGATGGGTGGACAGAAATTCAGCATGACAGCTGCTCTTGCATGTCCCCCAGAGACACCTCCTGCAGCCCTGAGCTTCTGCTGAGCACAGCTGGAAAAGAACTGCTGACGACGAGAACCTGGGAAAATTATGTCTCTAGGTGTGGGCAGAGATAAGATGTAGAATGCCCCCAGTCTTACTCTGAACTCACGTTTTAATTTAGATCCCGTGTATCCTTTCAACAATCCCGCTGGCTGCTATGCCAATGGTCAGATCCGTGCCCACGGGGACCGGTGGCGGGAGGACGACTGCACGTTCTGCCAGTGCATCAACGGAGAACCCCACTGTGTCGCGACGGCCTGCGGACAGAGCTGCATGAACCCCGTCAAAGTGCCTGGGGAATGTTGCCCTGTGTGTGAAGGTAACCCTTGTAGATTCTAACGAGCCCCTGGCGAATATCTCCTGTTGGATAAGCTTCTACCAGTATGTGCTTGCTTGTTTTCTGTTTCCTCAGGCATAATGTCTGCTTCATGCTGTTACCAGTTGCAGATGAATTTATCATACAGCCCAGACTAATCACTTGGGGGAAATGTTACACATTTACAGTGACAATAGTGTGGTCTTTATTTTGCCACTGCAGATAATGCTTATCTGAATACTTCACAGTCAAAGAATACATACATTTTAATTCAGTTCACCACAAGCCCGGTTAACATCCAAAGGTCAACACAATGAAATGAAATCAAATTGGAAATAAGACCCATGACTCAAAGCATAGCTTGTTCAACTTGTAATGCTTCCATAAGCCCAAGAGTCCTGGCAGCTAGAAGAAAAACCTGGAGCCATCAAAGGTGGCTTTCACTGCCTGGAGTTCTCACTCTGAGCATCCATTCTGCTTCGAATATCACGACGGCTGTGGCTTTTCAGTTCCTCTTGGGCTTTTTCTTATGTCTTGGTTACCTGCATTCACTACCTCTCTTCCCGTTGAATGGAGAGAGCCTCAGATATCCTGGACTAGTCTTTCCATCCCAACCGCTATTCCAGACCATTTCCCCCATCCTGGGAAGATTCTTTGCACACTTACTCAAGTCAGCCTTAATCCTTGGTCCACATCTGTTAGTACAAGCAAGAGATTGAATATCTATGCTGACAGTTCCAATAGAAAGTGTCTGTCATTAAGAAGCACATTTGCACAGTGAAATGAACTAAAGTGGGTCAAAAATTAGTCCTTGTGGGAGATGGATCCTTCTAGAATTTTTTAAAACAGCTATTAAGAAACTGACAGGTCTTTTCCGAAATTCAGTCAAGTAGACTGAGTCCTCTATCGAGAAGTCTTTTTGCTTCTACCGAAATTTTAATCAACTCAGACTTCAGAGTTTGCCTGACTGGTTTCATTAACTTCTGAGGGGTTAGAATTATTAAAGACCTTAAAAATCATATAAAAATTTAAGCTGGAGGATTCTGGTTCTATTGACATCACCAATTCCCTCACCATTACTCTACTCAGAATGCAGCTGCCACAGTCCAAAACTTTATAGCTTCCAGATGACCAATTTTGTGGAAATCACCCACCCACTTCGCACATATACTCCTCCCATCCCCTAAAGGCAGCGTTTCAGTGCTGGAAAAAGGAGTGTGCAATAATATGTTTGATGATGTACGGTCAGCTTTACTAGGAAAGATGCCCTGCTGAAGCAGATAAAGATGGGAATATCTATCCCTAAGAATTAGGGGCAATCTGTTATTGGTTTGAAATATTTAAGTATATGTATGTGCATGATAATGTAAGAAAAATTAAAAGCATATATATAAAATCCAGTCAACAGTAACCCTTTAACTTCATGAGTCTTGAGTCTAGATTGAAAATAAGACTTTGAAAAATTTGTTAAAAAAATAGGGCCTTTTTTCTAAAAGTAAGAAAGGCAAATCCTTTGCCCTCATCTTTGGCCGTCATTAGCATATCCATTGTGGTGAGTAGCGAAGGGAAGCAGTTGGTGAATAGACAAAAATATATATTGTATGTATGAGAAACTGATTTATTCTTATGTCATATAGATGTTTGGGTAGAAGTAGATATTAGTTTGATCACTTAGAGTTTGGTCTCTGCAACATCTGGGTCACGTTGTAATCTTATCTTCCACTGTTTGAGAAAAGAGAGACAGTTTGGGTCAGCCATTAATTCCAAAAAATTTATTAAGAACCTTCCGTAATCCAGATACCACATCGGACACAAAGCTAAATAAGGGACAACTCCTAGTAAACTTCAAAGAAACTATTTAGGCTGTTTTAAATTAAACCAGGAAAAACAGAATGTCTGCATTCAGGTGCTGTGGGGTAAGTGCTTTTTATTTGTACCTGATTTCATTTAATCCTCACATCAGCACTCTGCCAGAGGCCTTATTATACCATTTTAAAGATGAAGAAATTAGGGTTTAGATTTAGATAATTTTTCCCAAGGTCAGTTGCCAATATGTGGCTGAGCTGGGATCAACTCAACTGAAGTCGGTCAGATTCAACTACATTTTTGTCTGCTTCCAGAGGTCATCTCAGTTTCCTCCTGCCCCTATTTCTAGTTCCCTTATATCTCTCTTCATCTCTGGCTTTTGGCCCTGTGTTGGGACACACAGGAGTTTGATGACAGGGGAGGAGATCATTTGCAGTTTGACAACTACTCCAGGTGTTTTTGATGTGATCTCCCACCTGCCCTCTCCCCTGGATTTGAGGACCTTGGGGAAAGGATGCCTTTGAGACTCATCCTCGATTTGCTTCTCAAGCCTCACATTCAGGTTGTCTCCTTCACTTCACCAGACTCGGCATCTTTATTCCAAGCTGTTAGGCTCTGCTGGTCTCAGCCTTGCAGAAGGTTCCATTGTTTAGTTCTCAGAGAACTAATTTATCTTCTGTTTCTTGTTTTTGTTTTAAAGTCAGTTAAGTAATAAGTTTCACATAAGACTGTGTTTACTCTCCAGTGACACCCTCATTTTAAGATGTGTTCAGAAGACAAAAGATTCTTTTGGCATGGGGATAAAAAAAAAAAAGAGCGTACAGCTTAGGATAATGATCGTAAAAGTTTATTATTATCTATGAATAATATTGTAATAAACTTATTTATTAATAATAATAAACTTACAAAATAATGCAAGGCAAATAAATCTTATTGCTTAGTTTTCAGGATCCAAGAAAGACTCTGGAAGTATTCAAAAATATTTTTCTCAGCCTATTTCAATAGCCTATTTAAATAGAATTTCAAGTGATTTTCGAAGAGCCAAAGGATTAGACAAAATAAGAAAAAAGCAAGGCATTGTTGTGTAATAAATAATCAGCCAGAATTAGTTGGAGGAAACAGAAAGACTGGTATTTATGCAGTTTATACACAGTAAATTCCTCTGTGCACAATTGCATAACAAATGTTGGCTCTCACCCTTATTAGCTACAGTCCCAAGGTACATAGTCAGAGTCTGAAATTTGATGAAAGGGACCCCACACAAGGGTTGTGGGTTTAGATTCTTCCTAAATAAATTACTGCATCACCAAATATAGTGTGTTTGGAGCTTCAGGGAGGAAGAACCTTGTTGTGACTGCTGTTATTAGAGATACATACCTTCCAAATGACAACATAATGTGCTTGGTTACTCCTGGAGGACTGGGAATGTGAACCTGGGGGCCCTTAAAGACTGTGCTGTTACTTGACAGCTAACTCAATTCACAAGTACCTGAGTGCTGTTTAAATTGGCACTTAAGTACTCTCTCGATTAAGTCTTAGCAAGTTAGTGTCAACACCCAATTCAGGTACACAGATAAGCCATCCCAAGTCTGTAAGTCTATAACCGATTGTATTCTTATGGTTTGTTCTGTTGGCTTTTCTCTACATCTCCTCTTGCTCATCAATTGCATTATTTTTATTTTCTGGCCCTTGTAAAAAGCTAGAAAGGAAACACACGGAATAGCAGATAAAGTTTGCAGTTTAAGCATCTATATGGGAGATATGTCCTTATTTTCTTACAAACTAAAAACAGAAAAGGAGGGCAGCAGAATTGTCTTCCTCGGCATCTAGCACCATTTGCATCATCTTATTTGTAGCCCTCAGTGAGAGTAGCTGACATTTCTTGCACGCTGTGACTGTGAGCCAGGTCTCAGTGCTTTAAGAGCATCAGCCCATTTGATCCTCACGGCTACCCTCTTGTGCAGGTACTGCCATCCCAATTTATGATCACAGAACCCAAAGTTCAGAAGTCATGTAACTTGCCCAAGGGCCTGTAGCTCAGAAGTGGCAGAGCAGTGTATCTCCAGAGCCCTGGCTCTGGACCCCTGCAGGGATACTGCCTCTGAGACAAAGTGCACTTATTGACCGGTAGCCTAAAAGAGGCTACGTCTCCCTTGAGCTAGGATTTACCATATGCTTTTGAATCCCTAAAACAGCACCTGTCATGTAAGTAGGTGCTCAAAAATGGTTAATGAATGGATGATGAGTGAGTGAGTTAGCGAAGGGGGAAAAGACTGGAGTAAGACAGCAGACCCTGATAGAGGGTTTCCCTAACTAATGCCGTTAAAGGGGTCAGATGCTGACCTCTGGTGAACTGAAGAAAGATTAATGTACAAACGCTTCTATTTGAAAATGCACTTTGAGAACAGAAAGCAGAGTGTTACACGAAGTATGTTTGGCACACGGTGGGTCCAGACGCCTACAGGTGAGTTGGACCAGTTAGCTTCAGATTGACTGCTCACCCTCCTTAGCTCTTGACTCCCACCCAGGGGCAGCCTTCCAAGACTGGTTTGTAAACTGTGGTTTATCCTCTCTCAGTTCAGCCCCTGAAGTCCAGAATCACAGAATTAAAGTGGGCCTTCTCCACACCCTCCAAGGCTAATGCTCACAGTCACATTTAATGTACTGCCTTTAAGACCTGCCCTGAGACTGTATAAGTGCCACTGCCTTGTTTTCAGCTAGACTTTTTTTTTAAATATCACAGTTAGGTATTGAGAATAATTTGCTAGTTGATTTCCCAGTAATGCCAGGTATAAATCCTATCTAAGTTGATTCTTAATGTCAGAGGGACCCTAAGGACGGGGTGCCATTTTCCATGAAAAAAAAAATCTGTTTGTTTTATAATTAAAAGTACGATAAGGTGTTGGGGAGGGAAATACTGGCTGCATGATGTAATGACACGCCCATGATGACGCAACAAGAAAAATGCAAGATATGTGGACAAGTGTGAGGCCATCTCCACCTGATGCAGGAGATGATAATTTCATCATCCCTCATTAGTCTTGATGTCAGATCTGATCTGCTGTCTCATCTTGGGCTGTGGCTGGACCCTGCCCAGGTGGCCACTGTGACCTGAGTGTTCTTTAGGCCCAGTATGTGCAGAGTCTCCGGCTGGGATGAGTTGATGGTTTTGATGACCCTGGGTGTTTCAGAGCCAACGCCAAGAGTATCACTTCTCAAGAACTAGAAACAACATCGGTAATATTTTACAAGTTAGCATTCAATATTAGGCTTTGAGTTGCTAGTAAATAAATTCCATGCTTGTGGTTGGGTACTTTCCAACCATAATGGGTACTTTCCTTTGTACTATTTCTGTTTCTCCAAAACAAAAGCAAAATCCATTTCCAAATTCTCACAGGAAATAAAAGAGTTATTTGTAGATTGTCACAGCTAAGTAACGGGTATATGAGTGTCCATCGTATTATTCTATCTACTTCAGTATTTTAAAGGTTTTTTTCCATAATAAGAACTTCAAATGAAAGTTATTTGCAGAGTTATTATCTGAAACTGAGCTGAGTTTCAGGCAGGACTCGTGATTCTGCTAACCTGGACTTAACCAACTCTTGAAGTGGGGGAATAAAAATTGACTCCCTGTCCATGGAGTCTTTCTAATTCTCTGGACTTAGGATGGAATGTGATAGCTGTGCCATCAACCATCTTCCTGCCAAATGGCTTTCTTGGATCCCTTACTTGGGAAATCCTGGTCCTACTTGGGACAGTGTTGAAGAGAGGACATGAGGCATTTCTTGACCTTGTGGATTTAATGAGCCACTTCAGCATCAGCTCACCCAATTGGTCACATGCTGTGGTCCTCTAAAGAGCTGGAGGTCTTAGAGCTGTGAAATAGACTGTCCTCCTCATCGTCAATACTAATTTTATGGGAGCTCTATATTCTTTCCATAAATTCTGATATAGTTTGAATCAAGCCACCCTTCAAATGAGGTTTCTACTGGGCTGCTGGAAAAGTCTGTACCAGGCACATATCTGGGTGGGAATTCCTTGAAACAAGAAAATATGTTTCCAGCCCTGCCCATAATACTTCCTCACCAAACAGTATCTCAAACGATTAAGCTACTGCTTCTGTGGCAAGGAATCAAACATAGTTTCGCTGACCCCAGAGGCAGTGAAGTCAAAGATGCCACAGGGTCACATGATATTAATGTTCTGGTACGTAACAGGGATCAAAACTCAGTTTATGGGTGGTACGGCTTCAGTGCCATATACTATGCTATTATTAGTAGGCCAAGAATAATAAAATATTCATAATATTTCAAAGACTGTTAGGCATGTTGTTTCATCCTTTAACTCTAAGTATCCTGGAAACTAGTTCCATAAATGGAAATTAAAATATAGCCCAGTGTGTTTTTTGGCTTGTCCAAATAAGGTCATATGTGGGGTAACAAATGCATAGCAGATGACCATGTGTCAACCCTAGGTGTCCTTTAACTTAAGCATCCAAAATTGTCCGTGAATGAATTTCATAGTATATTTGTTTTCTCTGGGGATTTAAAATATCTTTAGGTATTTCAAATAACATTAGAATGGTGTGGTTCAGAGCTGATTCTGAAACACTTGAGTAGAGAAACCTTTACCTCTGATTTTCCAGCATTTGGCAGTCCCAGCTATTAAGTATTTCCCTGTGGAAGTGGCCTGCAAGGGGCAGGTTCCTCTTTATTTCCTCTGCTGTTTACTTCCCATACCTAAATGGGCATTACTGCCAGGAGTCTCATAATTTTCCTACTAAGATCATAATCGAATCTAATAGTTCAGACTTGGGCCTGCTAATTTTCATCTAATCAACAGAGGCAGGAAAACAGAGTCTGGAATGCCAGCTATGTGAATGAAAAATATTTAGTCATTCTTGAAATGATAGGAATGTTTTTCCAACAAGCTTAAATAAACACAATCTCTACTGAGACTGTGTTAAACTTTTTTTGGATAAGAGACAACTCTTAGGCAACCAAACAGAAGTTAATGAAGGTTATTAAGAGACATGCCCTTCAGAAAAAGCTTATGGACATTAAAAAGAAAGATTCCATTTTCTTTAGGGTACAACCATTGACCAGAAGTAGCAGAATTGGTTTCCTTTTAGCTTTTGTCAACCTAATAGAATTTAGCATTTTAACTGGTAATCACATTGTCTGCGTTTTGAGAGATGTCCTGCTTTACTAGCCATGGCTTATTAGACCATCTTAGTTTAAAATCCTCATCTTCATCTCCTTCCACTGTTTGCCTCAATTCTAAGGGATGGACAGGTCTCAGCACACCTGTATTTAAAGCACCTGACAGCACTTTTTGTATGAGGCTTGTTTATTTGTTCCCATCAATGCAAGGTCCAAATATAAAGTGGTGAAATTATTTTTAACATAATGAAATTATTTTTAAACATAACCAAGATTTACATATCCAAATGAAGTGTTTTTCCTTTCAAGATAGTTATATGGGCACTGTACAGCTATCGCAAGAATACCGTCGTTCAGAATATTTTTGGTACTTCTCTGTTGAAACTGACATTGCAGCTTTCCGCACATCCTTTTGAAAATTCTTAGCTTTGTAAACCCCTGACTTCAAAGGTTTATTAAACTCTAGGAAATAGTCAAAATCATTCACATCTAAGTCTGGTGGAAAGGCTGGGTGATCTAGCTGGGTAAAACTTTTCAGAAGAAGCAAAAAGTGACAGTAGAGTAAAGGAACTCTGTCTTCTATGACACAGTAATTTCCTCTGAAAGCAATTCTGAAGAGAAGTTTCAAATAGAATTTTAACATGAACAACATTTTAGCACAAGCATATAGCCCACAAAAGTGAGTGCTTTTAGCAGTAACACTTATTTGTAAGTACAATTCCTGGTGTGTTTATTGGAAAAAAAAAAAAATCAATTCACTTACCACATAGTATTTGTATGACTTCTAGGGACTAGAGGCATATATTTAAATGGTCATCTATTATATTACAGCTTTTTGTGGAATTGCAGGTGTTCCATTCAAACTTATTTTCAAATAAATTAGACTAAAATAAATTTCCCTCTAGAAATAACTATTTTAAAAGTGGTGGTGATTCCAATATAATTTATTTCTAATATTTTAGTTCTCGAACTCCACTTCTGATTGTACCATTTTCAACTGTCTTATTGTTTAGTCTTAACCTTAAATGAGCAAAATGATTTCACATTGTTTAATACATGAGGGTTAGTATTAGAGATGGTGAGCAACCCAGTGAACTGTTTTTAAAGACCCTATTGAAGTATTTCCTGTGCTGTGTCTGGCGGATTGTTGAAGATGAAATATCTGCTGCAATATTGTTGTAAAGGAACAGGGCAGAGCGAAGGAATGAAAATGTCTACTGAAGAACATCCCTTGCCCATTGATGGATCTCCCGTCACAGGTGGCTGCTGAGGTGTCAGGGAGCTGGATCGAACCCACCTGTCATCCTCTGCCTTTGAGACTCCCGAAATGCTCACTATCCATCATCATGCAGGTTGGGAAATCTGTTACCCGGGGGCTTGGCAGGGCCAGATCTTGGTCCGGGGTCATACCATCAGTTTAATCCAAATTTGATACGGGACAAGCAATAATGAACAGTTAGAACTTTTTTGAAATTTGTTCGAAACACGAGAGGATAGTGATGCGTTGCATTTTTACACATTTTTCAATTCGAGTTGAATTATTAGCAGTTTGACCAAGTTTTCACTTGCCGTGTATGTCTACAGGATACCTGTTTGCACATCCAGTGAATTTTACTTTCACATCTAAGAGAAGCTGGAATTATCACATTCGTTTGAAACAGAGCCCAATTCAGGGATCCCCAGACCATTGGAGGCCACAGAATTTAATACTCGCTGCCAGTCAAAAATAAAATTCGGTTCAAGGCTCCAGCTCTCATTCTGCAGCATCATGAACCAAGACTAAGAATCTCCAAGAACACTCTAAGACCAACAAGTGCTTGGTCCTTGGGGGACCCTGAGTCATGTGGCACTCTGGATTTGATTTTTCCCCTTGACTGCTAGAGCAAACTGAGAGATGAGTCTGTAAGCCACGTCCCCGACCAGGCAGGACCTCACAGCATGCACCCTGTTTGCCGACCTCATCCCTGGCTGCAACGTATTCTTTCTACTGAAAAGTTACCTTGGTCCTCATTTCCTCACTTTAAAAACATGTACATATATGATTTGAGACCGCCTTGGGTCTGCTTTGGAATCCAGCAAAGTATATTTAATGCTTGTTGATGTATTCGGTGCCCCTGCGCCGGTGCCTTGCACTGTGGTCCTGCCACCCGTACTTTGGGCATTTGAAGGACAACACAAAATGGTGTTCTTTTTCAGCTTAATTGGAAAGCTATTGCCCTGCAAACCAGCTCACATTTTAAAGCAGTTCAGGGAGTCTCTATTTTGCTCGTGAAACTAAAAAAATGTTCGGAGATAATAAACTGTCAGTTTGGGCCAGCCTCAGGCCTTGCATACTGAAAGAGGGCAGCAAGCTTAGATCTTTTCAAGACTGTGACTCTCTCATGCTTTCTGGGAACCAAGTTTTAAGAAGATTCCATGGAGGGCTTCCCTGGTGGCTCAGTGGTTGAGAATCCGCCTGCCGACGCAGGGGACACGGGTTCGTGCCCCGGTCCGGGAAGATCCCACATGCCGCAGAGCGGCTGGGCCCGTGAGCCATGGCCACTGAGCCTGTGCGTCCGGAGCCCGTGCTCTGCAACGGGAGAGGCCACGGCAGTGAGAGGCCCGTCTACCAAAAAAAAAAAAAAAAAAGAAGAAGAAGAAGATTCCGTGGAGATCTTAGACCAGAGGAAAGCAATAGGGGTGTTCTGCAGTGTTATGACAGAGACACTGCGGACATTATTGTTTCAAACATGACCACCCCCACCAGTATTATTGTTAAGAAAGTACTAGTTGAATTATCTCTTATTATTGACATAAGTTTCATATCACTGACTTACTGAAACTAAGATTTGCTGATCAAAGACATCTTTTAGAGATGGATTTTCCTTATCCTCATCCTCTTTCAACTTGAGGATGGCAGAACTACTGGTGAAACTACCAAAACAGTATAAACTGTACTGTGATGGATTTGCCCTCATCTTCGAAGATCCAGCAAGGCACCCATCATGAGAGAGGAAGCATGGGGTCAGCCAGGCACACAGAAGCATTGTTTCAACTCACACTGGATAAGCTGATTACGAAGAGATTTCTCTTCTCTTCGAGACACCATGGACACAGTCAAAAGTCGAAACAATGATATTCAGACTGCAACTCAGCAAATGTGAAAGGCGCCAGTGGCCAGTCACTAACACCCTCCAAAGCTTACCAGACCATATGAAAGGATGTCATGGACCCACCCACATCCCAGATGCTTTTCATGTTATCAGTGGAGATAGAAATGATGCTTAAGTTACAATGGACAGGATTCAGAATGCCAAGCCAGTTGTCAGAGCATTTATCAGCTGAACATTTGAGGCTTGCAAAAGGACTTATAATTCATTTACTGAGCCATCATCTGAGACCAGTTCTAGCTCTAAGCAGGCAGGATAGTCATTTCAACAGTAATTATAGCAACAAGTAACATTCTGTCAACACTTCGAGTTTATGGAATAGTCCCCTCTTTACGATCTTATTTGAGTCTTATGATGATCTTGTGAGGTAGGAATAGTGGGAATTCCCACTTTATAGAAGCCCAAAGAGGTTCAGCATGATGTGTAAGATAACGAAAGGACAGGGACTCAAGCTCAGTCTTCTAACCCCAAGTCCATGTCCTTGGCATTGCTTCTCTAGACCCTTATCGTAAGGAGGGAGAGGGTGAAGAAAATAAGTTGGTGAATGTCAGAGTATTTGACATTGTGTCTCAGATTCAAAGCTCTTCTTGCTCCTGGCTCCATTCTCATTACTGAGACCCAGTTACTGTTATTTTTGTTTTTTGTGACCCAGCCTTTGGTCCGGCTTCTTTCCCTGAACCTCGGCCTGGAATTTTGACCTTGCTGTTGGACCTCTTGGAAAGCCTGCTTCCCCTTGTCCGTTCCTGCCTCTCCCACCTGGGGAAACAGCTCCCCCCGAGAGCCCTGAGCTGTCTCCCCAGATGTCTCTATCCTCACGCTTGCCTTGGGCCCAGCCTCATTCACAGCCAGCCAGGCTGCAGGCCCTGAGCAGTGGTAGTCGGGTCTCCACTGAGTGTGCCCAGCACCGAGACAGACCATCGTCAGCACTTGTGTCTTCTGAACCGCACGCTCCCCTTGTCTCACTCTGATTCCTGCCGGTCGTTGCTTAATCAGCAGGCAGATTTGCTGGGCCTTTGGCACGAGCGCCCATCCTTCATCCAGTACGAGAGGAGCTGCCGGGCTGAGTGGGTGCCCGCTTATTTTCAGGACTATTTTAATAACACTTTATTTATTTGGCACCATCGAGGAGTGAGGTAGTCACAGAAATGGATTCCCCAGATAATTGAAGTTTGGGGTGTCAGATTTTATGTTAAGAATTTTGAAGGGAGGCCTTCCACAGTGCTCTGTGTACTTTTGTGCCTTGTTAGGTCAGAAGTACAGATTGTAATTTAACCATTTCACAGGCTACTGACTACCTCGTTTTAGACTGTTTGGGTTTGGGGACTTGCATTTAGCTTTCACTGTTACTAGTGTGTCGGGTTCACAGCAGCCTTCTGATCTGGCTTGCTACTTCAGTGGAGCTCATTTATTGAGGACCTACTGTGTGCGAGGGACTTCTTCTGCCTTGATGAAGACCCTAAGGAACGTACCGTCCAATCCTACAAAAGTTAGGAAATTACAGATTCGGCCTGTTGGGGACAATATTGAGTGGGGCTCTTTCTAAAAAACGTGTCCTGACTTTCAGTTCTCAGGTGTCTTTTTGTCTTCCTTGTTCATTCATTAAGTGCTACAGTGGGTCAAGTACTGTGCTAGATGCTGAAGTTGTAAACGGTGAACAAACCATTGCCCCTAATGTGAAGATCCTTCGCCGCTGGTCCTCAGCCATTTCCCAGAGGGGCAGGTTGAAATAACAGAATTCTGGCCATTTGACACCCCTCTCCCAGCTGAATATAGCTATTGAAATGTGCAGATACACATATACACAGGTACTTAGAAATATGGCACATTTTTCCCAGTTAGAGGTTACCAAGATACAGTCTCTGTGAAAATAAACAACAACAATAATATAAGGATAAAATATAAGACAAGTATAAAAGGTCCAGATTATTCTTGGAATCCAATCATTTTGTGAGCTCTCTCAAGCTGAATTCTTGGAAAAAGATATCCCATTGTCTGTTAAAATTTTTTTTTAATTTTTCTTTTTGTGGTCTTTTAATAATCACATAGTCGTAGTACTGTCTTTTCCTATTAAACATGAGATTGGTAAAGGAAGAAAAATATGACCAACAGCCAAGATTCCTTGGAAAAGCATACAAAGTTAATAAATAGGCCTAAAGTAAATATATTACTTCTCTATCTGCCCATAAAATAATACAAGTCTTGGGAACATTTTCACACCATTCATTTTAAAATAAAGAAACTGTTCTGAGATAAGTACTTTAGAAATTACAAGGATGTAGGTGTTGTTATGAGAAATATATACAAAGGAAAAAAAGGATAACTAAATGTGTAGTGGCTGAAAGAATTTGAAAATTCCAACTGTAGGAGATTTTTTTCCATGACTCAATGAAACTTTCTTAAATACACGTTCATACCCCATGGAAATTCCCACTTCCAGATTAGGGAATTTTTGTATCCTCGACTTTTTTTTTCTTATTGTCTACATTAATAGAGTTTTCCCTCTAGCTTCATTTGGAAACATTTCATCTTTACCTTTTCCTAGGCTGCAATTATGTTAACAATTTGCTGATTTATTTGAATGGTTTTTCTGACTAGTTATGGTCACATTTGAAAAGCAACTGTGGTAACAGAATGACATATGAAGACACAGTAAAACAGATAAGCTATCTCCTTTGGTTCTGTCTTGGCCAACTTTATCTCCAGTTTTATGGCCCTGGACAGGCTACCAGTAATTGGTGGGCTATAAGGAGGCCTGATATATTTAGCCATATAAACCAAGTGAAGCTTTGGAATTTTCCCACTTATTAGGTACTCACATTGCTTAACCAAGTCCAGCCATTCCCCCTACCCACCCCCCAAGAAATCTTAAGGAAGAGAGTACCTGAATTAGGTCTGAAAAGACAACATAATTGTTCATCTTTGTTTCTCGCAATCAAATAAGCAGGCTTGTGAATTTACACAGAAAAGCTACATGAAGTATGTAAACCATTAATAAATCCCAAAAGGAGAAATAATAAGAGACAGATAGGAATTAGCTTCGTTTATCTTATTACTTCCATATGAAATTTTTTTAACTTATAAAAGAAATTTAAGAACATATCTGCCATAAAAAAAAAAAACACTGTGTTTTCTAGAAATTTGTCTATAGAGAGATTTTTCCAGAAAAACTTTTCTTTGTTTGTGGGTATCTGTGTGCGCGTGCATGCACTTGTACGATTCATAGGAATCTAGGGTGCTGGTAGACAGCTGCTGCCCACAGCCAGGCCCTCCAGACCTGCCATTCACCCAGAGCACAGCACGGGGAAGCAGCAGTACTCCTAGAGACGATTGAGGTCTGAAACCAGAGCTAATTATTACCGTCCTAACAGAGTCAGTGCTGCAGACAGTCCTAAACACGGTGGCTCTGTATGCCTTACATGCGTGTACTTTTCCAGAGTCACCCACCCATACTCAAGATCTACTAGTTGGCTGTCAGCCTTCCCAGGGTTGCTAATCAGAAAGAGTGCTTCACACACTTCTCAATGGAGATAATTAGTATTATTTGCAAGATTAAACAGCTCATATAGTAATCAAGGTAATGAGAAGAACCTTGTATGTATTCATTCAAAACCAGGAGTTCGGTGGAGTAATACAGTTTAGACACCAAAAAGCATTTATTAACATTTTCATTTAAGCTGTATCTGAAAAATAAAAATCAGTGATTATATACATTGTTTCAGAAGCAAATTAACATTATTATTACACATTTTAAAATAACTGGTAGTCAAAATACATTCTTTTTTTTTGTTCTGTTGTTGTCCCAAACGTTGAAATATCCAATATGATGATGACAGGACTGATATTAAAACTTTTAAGTCAACACCATAAAAGGTTGGATTAGAGTTTCAACTTCTTACTTTCCTTTCCTTTTTGGAAAATTTTCCATAAAATAAAATAACAAAAAGCAAGAAAGTATAGAGCTTAGATTTGCTTAACACATTTATACCCCCTGAATAATGAAATGTATGTTACCTTATGGTCTAGTGATGTGGCCTTGGAGTTAAAATAATGATTTTCATTTCAACTTTATACTCTTGACCAAATTAATTGTGATCACAGTGCCTTAATGTCCCCATTGAGCAGATAAAATTGCTTCTAGAAAATACTTGAACATCAGTGTAGAATATTGGTGGTGTTCTTCAGAAACTTAGTGTCTGAGGTTCTCTAAATCTTGAAAAACATGAATGTTTTTCTGGAAATGTTTTTACTGATAAGGGTTTGTTGGGCTTCCTAGGATGTGAAAGAAATATCCATCCCTAATTTTAATTAAACATAAAGAGTCAATATGTGTTTGCTTATGTTACTGCAAGTTATAATAGTTTTTTTCCAGAATTTTGTTTTCTAAGACTTGGGATAAGAATTGGTGCTGAACATCTGCATTCCTGACACAATCCCAAGGGTTCTTGTAAAAATAGCTCTTCCGGACAGTATAAGGTACTTGGAAAGTCTTTAAAAATCATTCAGGAAAAGGACAGGTTGAGGAAAGTAGAGATTCCCACCCAGATGCAGGGTAGGAAACAGCAAATGGATATAGACATAACAAACACCCATTTTTGTTCTTTATTGCTTCTAGGCTCAGAAAATATTTCTAGAATTCTTCTCCACAAAGAAGCGGTTCCAGGGTTCCCTTTAGAAATAGTTGTAGCCAAAGACAATGAATTCCTGCTGTTTCAAGCCTTCTTCCTTTGGAGGACATTAAGGTATTTCTTTAATTCCTCAGCTGATTCAATACAAGATGAGATGGAATTTCAGGGTGATCCTGTAAGCAGTACTTCATTGAATTTCCCCTCGCCAAATCCATCTTTGTGCAGGCATTTTCTCATTCTCCTAAATAAGGAGATCTAAGACCATTTCTCTCTTCTGAAAGAGGCCCACTAACGCATATCTGCCCAACCAATTTAAAGGGAGACCATTTTCTTTGCTTCCGGCAACAGGCAGATGCACATGTCTCCAGAAGTCTTAGCAGGACCTCTGTTCAACTGATAATCACCAAACTCTCCAAGGACATGGCATCGCCGTCATCCTTCTAGAGGAGCATGTACTCTCTAGCATGTCATGTCAGTATTGTACCCCCATGTAATCTAAGAGCACAGAAAAGTAGGATTTATATGAGAATCATCTGGTCTTCAGGCCAAGACCCATCAGGATATATTCCATATTCAGAGCACTGTGGCATAGACTAAAGGAGGTGTGGGATAATAACAATTCCCAATACGCAAATTTCAGGCTGCTCTAACAAGCACAGTGCACGTTTCACAGATTTCACTAACACTTCCTCAAGCTCCTTTATTTATTTGGATTAGAAACAGTCACACTGTGATACCATGATTCTGGACTCTTCAAACTTACCTCTTCCCCCACCAAGAACTTCCTTGTATAGAAACTATGCAAAAAGTCTAACCAGCTCTTGGTTATTCTCTAAGGACTGTAAATGCAATGTTGATTTGAAATACTCTCATTCAGGATGGTATCAAGTGTGTCTCACTTTGGTGTTCATTATGTAGAATAAGAAATTGAATTTCAGTAGACTCACAGCACTTCATTCTCAAAAGACTGCCCTGATGTTAGTAACAGGACCAGTTCTGAGATTACATATTAATATACTGGACTGAAAGCAGACTCTCAGATCCGTTTATGATAATGTCAGGGTTTTTGCTAGACAATTTATAGTTTATGGAATTCGAAAATAGAGATGGCCTCACGTGGTAGGAAACTGAGCACTAAAATGTTGAGAGAATGATGAAAGGGAATAGTACATAATGTATGACTTTAGATAAAATGTTAGGAGACAGCTAGTTGCCTGCATATGTGTCTGTTACAAATCAGCAGTTACTCCAGTGACAGAGGACAACAGCAGTAAGGACCCCAAACACATGCTCCACCGTCCTTAAAAAGTTTTTAAAATTTGTTCCACTTTGTATTTGAAAAGGAAAACAATACTTATTTAACATAATAAACTGAGATGACTAGTGTTAAAATGCTTTTTAAAAATAATTTAGACTTCTGTCTACATTTAATATATCACAATGAGTGTTGTGTTCAACCTAATCGATTGAGGGGCAGTTTAATAGTTTTAGAGTAAATTGGTGTTGTTGAGTTTTTCTGTGTTTTACTTTAATAAATACTGAGGGAGTCAGAATTTGAAACTTACATACTTTCCGGTTTCTTCCCTCTAATGTACATCATCGATGAATGGGGAAATATTAATTTTAGAGGCACAGAATATTGTTTGGCTTCTTTGCATTCTGTCACATCATCTGAGGCCTGGAAGACATCCAGAAGGACTTGTTTTACCTAAAATATTTACAACACAGTGTTGTAGAACCAGCACCTACTTAAATAGCCCTTCTATGCATTTTTTTTTCCCATTTGTTAAACTTAGCTCAAGCTGTTACCCTGAATGTTACAGGGAAACATGTTGAACGTATTTCTTCTGCTAAAGAAGTGTGTGCTTGATGTACCCCTGGAGCTGGCTACCTAGCGGATGCAGTCATTTGGATAAAGGGTGGGACTGTCAGTATTGTGGTTCTGATCCTCAAACAACACAATTTTTTTTTTTTTTTTTTTTTACTTTCTAGCCACAGAGCACAATCCTAATCCCATCCATTAATCATAATATGTACCAGAAATAGCATGCACATCACCATTGATTCTCTTAACAAATCCCTAAAATTCACTGAAAATAAAATCCCATACTGCCCTGTGATTATTATGCATTTTCAGTGTCAGTGTCATCTGCCCAGATATATATTTTTCCATCAGATACTTTCTGAAAGCAAAAGTTTCTCATAAACTTAAATGTCAGTAAAGAATACAAGCTTTGGGCTTCCCTGGTGGTGCAGTGATTGAGAGTCCGCCTGCCGATGCAGGGGACGCGGGTTCGTGCCCCGGTCCGGGAAGATCCCACGTGCCACGGAGCGGCTGGGCCCGTGAGCTGTGGCTGCTGAGCCTGCGCGTCCGGAGCCTGTGGTCTGCAACAGGAGAGGCCACAGCAGTGAGAGGCCCGCGTACCGCAAAAAAAAAAAAAAAAAAGAATACAAGCTTTGGGTCTGTGTAGATGTGCCCAAGACATTTCCTTGCCCGTAAGCCATGCACTAAAGCACTGGGCAAAGAGTTTAGAATCCTTCCCTGATCCTTGCTATTAACTCTCTGGAATGTACACCTAACTCCTCGTTCGATGGGATCATTGTGGTATGGTTTACTCAGACACGATCCAGGTCCCCTGCTCTATCTTATATTTGTGGTTAGAATAATTTTGATGAAACCTCAACAGTCTTATGGCTAAAGGCTGAAACAGAATTATTATCTTGGGTGTGTAACAAGAGTAGTGATAAAGGAAAGACTGTAGGTTTAAAAACCGGCGATATTTACAGTAAATTTTAAGAGAATGGAGGAAAGCAGCGCTACTGTATTTAATTCACTAAGTCTTAAAACTTGACTAAAATTAAACCACTTTTTGATGTTTATAGTTACCTGTCAGAAAGGATACTTTAGTCGTTGAAGGAAATTAGAAATTTCACAGCAGTGGAAATCTTAGATAAAAATTTCAGGGAGGTGTTCTTCCAACTGTGCTGTAATAAAAATAGAGAATGTGCTACACCGTCTTCATACAGATTTTCACTGGGAGAATGCTGATGAAAGCATCTCTTTAATAAGTCCTAGTTGCTCACTACCTGTGGAGAGTTGAATCACTGGCCTCTTTTAGCAGGTGGATAAAAATGTAGAACTCTTGATCTTATCTGTGGCACCTAAAGCACTTATTTTTGGTCTCTCTTCCATGGTAACGGGAGATGAAACTTGAGAAGACAATGTGGACTAACGGATAGAGTGTTGGACAGGAGGTCAGGCACCTCTCTTCTGTTCTGTTCCCAGCCTGCTACTGGGTTGCTATGTAAACTTAGATAAGCCACTTACCCTCTCTGCACCTCATGTTTTCCATTTGTGAAAACATAGGTAGAGATATTCTGTACTTAGCACTTCACAAAGATATTGTGAGAACCAGCTTACTCTGAAGAAGTTCATAGTATCTTTGGGTTGAAAAGAGGCTACGTAAATATGTCAGTGTCCTTGTTCCCTTTGACAACACCCTCTCCACAGTCTGACATTGTATAAACTGTCTCTTATCAATAA
This sequence comes from Kogia breviceps, assembly GCF_026419965.1. Lineage (NCBI taxonomy): Eukaryota > Metazoa > Chordata > Mammalia > Artiodactyla > Physeteridae > Kogia > Kogia breviceps. The sequence continues at coordinate 74,651,035 of NC_081320.1, read as the reverse complement.
CTGCAAAACAGGTACCATTACAATGCGCTTTGTATTGCACAGAAGCTGAGAGTGTGACCCTAGAGCCCCAGAACACCTGGTTTGAATCTGGGGTCCACCACTTACTAACCCTGTGACCTTGGACAAGTCAGTATGCTGTATTTCCTCATCCATAAAATAGGGATAATGACAGCATCCATCTCTTTCCGACTGTGATCCAAAACTTGAAGGCATTTATGAAGAGCACTTCAGATGTTATATAGATGAATACACTTTACGTAAGTGTGTGATTACTGTTACTACCCAGAACAATTCTTCATTATTAACATGGCAGTGAAGGTCAAAATCACCTCTGGCCTTGGTTTCTTCTGTGCATTTCGTCTCAGGGTGGCTGCTCTCTCTCAGAAAACATCAGGAGGAAATAGAAGAATAACCATTTAAATTCATTTTAACCTTTCTTGTCTGCTTCTATAGTGGTGAGGGTACCCAAAAATGCATAAATTGCTCAAATGTAAAGAAATAGAGCATCCGGATTTTCAAAAATTTAAACAAAAATATTTCTTTTTCAGGGGTTAGCAACATTATGAAAGTATAAAAGTCTAGGATTTGATGAAGATTACTGATTAGGTTTTTTCCTGTGACTTACCATAGTGTGGGATTTCAAAGATTGAATAGCATCTAAGAGGTAATCATATGTTTCATGGATTTTTTTTTTCTCTCTTTATTATTAGAACCAACCTACATCACAATTGATCCACCTGCATGTGGAGAGTCATCAAACTGCTCCCTGACAGAGAAGGACTGCATTTATGGTTTCAAACTTGATCACAATGGTTGTCGAACTTGTCAGTGCAAAAACAGTGAGTACACGGAAGACTGTGTTTTTTCAGAGCCTAATATTGTCAAAGCATATTGTGTGATTGAATATCTTTTCTTTCATTCCTTTTCATGACGTTCCCTTAGCAACCTGAAAGAAGGGGGGGAAAAAAGTGTATTTAACATAAACACATGGTCATTTGGAGAAAAAGAGCTGCTCCTTTATTCTGGTTTTTGCCCTCATTTCATTATATTCAGATACTCCTTGATGTCTGGCTGCATCGTGGGTGCAGCCCTAGGAACTCTGGAGCACATGTTTCCAAACACCCAGGGAGCTCTCAGTACCGCCCTCGCCGGGGTCATCAGTGACAAGGAGGTCACTCACACAGAGGTGTCACATTCCGTGTGTGGCAGCCATAGTCTTTAGAATGTGCTCCACTTTCTTGACCCCAGCTCTCTTCCATGTAGATTCCAATCATGTCTCCAGGCCATGATCTCTGAAATGTGATAGAGTATATTGCATTTCTTACTGGAAAAAAAAAATTGCCCTTCGTGTTTAAAATGATTTTGAATTCCTCTAATTCTTCCACCAGAATAAACATCTTTAGTCATTCCCCAGGTGACATAGTTTCTAGAACTTTCTTGGTCCTTATGTAAATGTGTGGCCTAGAAACAAAGTATTGCAGAATTTGGTCTGATCACTGGCAATGCTGTTGTGTGGTCTAAGTGAGCATTTGCTCTTTGGATTATACACTGTTGGCCAACACTGAGGTTATAAGCAACTAGAACCAGTTGGTACTTTTTACATAAGCTGCACATAGGTGGTTCTCATCTGTTCTGTATTTGAACGTTTGATTTTTTTTTTTTAATGATATAAATGCAGGGCCAAATTTAACCAGAAATTACCCTGAGAGTTTTCAACTGTTTACCGACTAGTTGGGATATTTTTATTTTATTTATTTATTTATTTTGCGGTACGCGGGCCTCTCACTGTTGTGGCCTCTCCCATTGCGGAGCACAGGTTCCAGACGTGCAGGCTCAGCGGCCATGACTCACGGGCCCAGCCGCTCTGCGGCATGTGGGATCCTCCCGGACAGGGGCACGAACCCACGTCCCCTGCATTGGCAGGCGGACTCTCAACCACTGCACCACCAGGGAAGCCCTAGTTGGGATATTTTTGAATCTTGATGATGTGACCTCATACTTTATCTATGTCTCCCAGCTTATATTACATAAGCATAACTTACATGTCCTCATCTAAATCATTGCACTAAAATAAATTAAATTGTATAGAACCAAGGAGAGAGCCCTGTTAGCACTGAAGACCTTCCTTCAAAATGACTTTGAACGTAATCCTCACTTCTTCTATGGAGTTATTTGGCTAACAACATATCAGCTCCATCTCCACAAGGAAATCTTGAAACTCTTGATCTGTATCTTATCTGAAATCAAAATACATTCTATTTACAACATTCCTTTGTTGGAAACCCTACTTTAAACATAAAACGAAGTTAGTAGGGTTTGGGTTGTTTTTCATGAACCTGTACTGGCTCCTGGTAGCCATTGCTTTCTTTCCTAAATGTCAGAGATCCCATGTTTAACCATTCCTTCTGCAGAATTTTCAGTTGTGAATGTCAAGCTTAGTTCCTGTAGTGTTTGTCCCTTTTGAAATGACATTTGGCCTCTTTTAGTTTTCTGAAATCTCTTTCCATTCCCTCTGATGTCTCCAAATATGGACAATGCTTCTGTAATCAGCAGGTTCTCCATGAGCCTCTGGGTATAATTACACTGGACTCAGAGAGTTAGAATTACCTAATGTAGAGAGATGATCACTTTCTGATTTATCAGTTTTCTTGGGCTCTGTATGCCTCTTCTCCTTAATCATTCAATGCTTTCTTTTGTAAGAATATTTTCGGTGAAGACGGATACTAAGTAGAGTTGCATAATTTGATTTTCTCAGTTACTTGTTACCATCCCACTGTCTGTGGGATGGACTTGGTGCTGAAAGGGAGATTATCAAACTGTTGTTGTGATGATGGTTGTTTACCTTTAAATTTCCCATAAGCCTCCACCCATTGGGGACTGTCTGCCTTCCTACACTTGTTTCTGTTCAGAGGAGGACCAGTCCCTGTTATACACCTATCTGCCTTTTATACCTCCCTTTGGAAAGCCAAGTTTACTAGGGAGCTGCTTTGGCAGCCATATTTGTTGGCTTAAATGGTCAACTTTGATTTTTTGACACCAAGATAATTGGTGATTGTATCACAAAGAGTTTATTTATTTTTTTTATTAATTAATTAATTAATTTATGTTTGGCTGTGTTGGGTCTTTGTGTGCAAGGGCTTTCTCTAGTTGTGGAAAGCGGGGACCACTCTTCATCGCGGTGCACGGGCCCCTCACCATCGCAGCCTCTCTTGTTGCAGAGCACAGGCTCCAGACGCACAGGCTCAGTAGTTGTGGCTCACGGGCCTAGTTGTTCCGCGGCATGTGGGATCTTCCCAGACCAGGGCTCGAACCCGTATTCCCTGCATTAGCAGGCATATTCTCAACCACTGCGCCACCAGGGAAGCCCAAGAGTTTATATTTTAATCCTTCTCATATCTCTTCTCTTCTGATCATGGGAGCATACCTAATTTTTCTTTCCTGAACTTTCTGAAGTCTAAAAATATAGATTTCATTGTGCCTAATCACCCCGCCTACCATCTTCACCTGGGCTTTGCTATTACGAACTTTTGGCCACATGGGCACACCTACATAAGACCCGTGCTGATTCACAATGAGCCCTTTGTAGTTAAATCCAAAGAAGCAATTTCCCTCAGTTGTCATTGAAGCAAGTCAGAAGCATATGACTGGCTTTTTGCAAATTGAGACTTATCAGGAAAATTCTGCTCTGCCTGTCTTTGTGTTAGTGTTGCTTTCTGGCTTTGTAAAAGGGACATCCATGCATACTACCTGCTTTGCACCTCCATTTCATTAACACATAGGAGGAAATATGTACAGGAGACCATTGCATTTTATGTCAGCTGGAACTTGTCATTTTGTCTATATCATACACAAAAGTACACGGAAAGTACACGACAGAGCCATAGAGCACTGTGCACTCATCCCCTCCCATTAGCAGTCCTGATTATTTGACACCTTTGGGCGGTGAGTCAAATCAAACTGCCACATCCTCAGTTGTCAGATTCTTGTGACTGTATGTACCCAGCTGTCCTCCCAGACTCTGGCGTCACACTGACTGGTATCTGGGTGATCAGGGCAAGTTGCTTTATTTCCTAGAGCCTCTGTGTCCTCATCTGTAAAGGGCAGGTAATAATACCAAAGTAATGGATTGTTTTGAGGATTAATTAGTGAATGCAAAGCTAGCTTTAGTACCCGACATATGATAACTGTTGACACGATAGCTGTTTTATAACATGCATTTCTACGTCAGCTAGAGCTAGCTGACGTGGAAAACCCCCAGTTTCCCTCCTTTGTTCCAACACCAACCTGCCTCCAGTTCTTCCTGTCCTTTGAGGACACGCACACAAACAACTTTCCTTTTGCCTTTTAATTTTAACCCTCGAATATTCTCACTCTCTTTCACCTAGCTTTAGAAAAAAGGAAGTCCCTGGTACTGAAGGATAGCTAAGTATATTCTTTTTCCCACTGCAGCTATGTGATAAGTATGGATTTTGTGTAAATCTCTCCTTTATGTTATTTTTCTGCATCCCACCAAAGCCTGTTTCACATGCAATGGTCCTAACCATTTATACCCAAGTTTTCCGTTAGGGGTTAGACGTTGTATATGTAGACCACTGGCATCAATATTTCTTTCTTAAAATAAGACCAATGCCAAATAAATATTTCTCCCCTGTTACTGGCCTGTTGTCTGCTCATTCATCCCTTCTTTCATTCATCTAGCATTTATTGAGTGCCAACTATACACCAAGAACTAGGGGTACAAAAAAGTTAAAAATGGACCTTATCCCTGACTAATCTTGGTAATGTGTTGGTAATATTGGTAATATGCTAATATGTTATAATGCTATTGCAATATAATCAAGCATATTATAGACAGTCACTTGAAGATTGAAATCAAAACCCAGTAAAAACACATCCTTCTAAAGAACGTGGAAGGTATATGACAAAGTATTCTTTTATTTGAACATACTGTAGCTTTTCTTTTTTAACCTGTAACAAATAACATTTCTTATAACACTGCTAAGCAAAGTAGTGCATCAAGGGCATATAGAGAATTTAAACTTTTTTCAAAGACATACTTAGAATAAAGAAAAGAAACATGGTAGAAAATGCTTAAGAATGTATGATAGCAACAAAAGTTAAAACTAAAATCATTTAGATAAGCTACTAAAAATCTAACACTTCATTGGTACAAGCTGTTAGTAGCATTCCTTTTTAACCAAAATGTTTGCTGTCAAACGTACATAATACATTTCAGCTTATTATAGGTATTATATGTAGTAAATGGCAACCATCTTTTAGCATCTTATCATCTACATTTTTAAATCAAGTGGATTTCATCAGATTATTTGAACTGCTCTTCCAGTTTTAACAATCTGTAATTCTAGGGATTAATAGTGCTTTTAACTAGAAACCAATGCAGACATAGAAAATTAATGGTAGCAGGAAGAAAAAAAACCTTTCATAATTTTCATGAAACATATATCTGAATCAAGCGTCTAAAGAAGGTCACAGCATCATATACAAGGAGGCAGGCTCCTGTTTTCATTTCACTGTTACTCTGAACAAACACTTAACAAGGTCAAGATTGGGACCACCATTTGCGGCGTTGTACTTCTTTATTTAACAGTCTCAGGAACTTTGTTCATGGTATCCTTAACTGCTTGCATGTTGCTGAGAATTGCCAGAACCCAAGAGTGTGAAGCCCTGCAGCAGAGAAGCACTACACAGCTCTAGGGGCACATCACACTGTGTTCTGTGTTCAGGCTCCATGGTGTTCAATTACAACAAAGTACAAACGATGCTCCCCACAGTTGGGCCACATTTTGGCCCTGGGAGCAAAAACATCTTTTTTTTCTCCCGAAGAAACAGAGAGTTTACTGCATAGCTGCTATCGACCAGCCATGATGCACAGGCTCTGTATTTTGCCATTATTTATCACTTTCTCTTCAATGGTAATTCCCCCCTCTGGACTAGAAAGCATTCTTAGATCACAACAAAGTCATAATGTTGAAAAATTAGGAACATAGAGCCACCATTCTTTCTGTAGTTGCCTCCAGTGATGTACTAAAACTTTTCAAACAAACTTAAAAACTCCCACCCATCTATGAATAAGATGTTTCTAATCTATCCGTTCTGCTCTTTACGTAAATGTTTGCCTTGACGTTATACTTCTCTGAAGAAAAATCCATAATTGATACATGGATCTAGGAATACCTTGAAATCTTTAATGTTCTCTATTTCTAAGCTAGAAGGTGGTATTTGGAGACGTTTAGCAAGTGCCAGTATTGTGAAATTTTTCAGTACTAACAGTAAGTTTTCTCATCCCATTATTTTTCTGTTAATGTGGCAGTCTTGATGAGAGAAGAGGAGTAAATAGCAAGAATCTTGATTGGTTCATTCATTTAGCAAGTATTTATTGAGCACTCACTCCACGCGGAGCACCACGATAGCACCTGGACTGTGTAAATAAAGAAACTAGGTCCCTGCCCTAGAGCTCCCTTCTGCTGGGGAGGAGAAACGAGACAGCAGGACAGTAAGCAGTCCCAAGTCGGGGCAGCACTGTGGCAACCTGCCCAAGATGTCACAGCCAGTTCGAAGTCTATGAACGTCCTGTATATTTGTTCACACGTAGCAGCCTTTGCTTGAAATTCCCTTCCACTGCAAAGCAGAGGTAAAGACAAACTTAGTGTGTATCAAATATTTTAAACTTTAGTGATTCAACAGCTTTCATTAAGGATGAAGCCCATTCTAGATTAAAAATTATGGAAAAACTCCTTTTTGACGGGACCAGAGAAATGAAGGCACAAAGGTGCTCAGACTCAGAGTTTCAAGGAATTTAGTCCCCAGGGATGTTCTCACAGTGTTGTTAGTTCATCTGTCTCTAAACATAATCTACTTGGTGTCAAGACTTAAAATTTTTGCAATAGAAAAATGGATTCACAACTTAGATCTTGGTGTCAGAGAAAGAAATGTGGCTATGACAGTCTTCTCCCTCCTTCCTCATTCCCTTAATAATGGGAAAGAGATGAAAAATGATGACCTTTCAAGTCATATAATTACAAAATTTTAAATGAGCCATTTAGAATTTCACTTTGAAGGATGCAAATTAGTAATCAGTTGCTTCACAGTATGATACAGACCCACGAGGTTATATTAAATATGTGTAATGAAAGGTTTATGATGATGACAAAGGAGAAAATTATACTATAAGTCACATTATCCTTTTTAAAAGATAGCAGATTAAATATGCAAGTATTGCCAGCTAAGATTCACAAAAGATGCTATCTTAAAGTATTTATGTAAAATATGAAGGCATTTCACCTATTAATTGTAGTTAAGGTTTAATTTTAGGTTATAAGATTTGTGTATGGAGGAGATAGATGTGTTCTTTTTTTCCCAGTAACTTATGCATTATTACAATATTTATGCTTAAAGGATATCCACATAAAATTCATTTATTATTTCAACAAAAGTAGTCTCAGCTTCCCATTTTACCAGTCCACACAGAACTATAATCAAACATTATGCCATACTTTTGCCATCATCATGTCTACTTCTTTAAATTTGATTATCTTTCAAATTCTGCCTTTAATTCAGACCAGTCTCAATTTGCTTTAGTTACATCACCAAGCATGCTTTTCTTATTTACCTTAACGTTTTCATTGCCTGTATTACTCTAGTAAGCCCTACATCACACCTTTTTAAATTTCTTTACAAGGTTTCCATTAAGCTAATAGAAGTTTCTTGTGCCGGCCACCATTTCTTTGTTCCTTTTTTTCCCTTCTACAATAATAAGTTATAACTGACTAACAGAGGACAGTTAAACATCACTCCAGATTCTGCTAACAGGGGAGAGTTTGAACATTTTAAATAATGGATAGTTAAACGTTAACCTAGATATTTCTTTGGCACATACATTTTTTTTTTTTTTGTCAGTTAACTAAGTGTATCTAAATACCTGGATATTTGTCAGCGGTAGGAAAAAAATATATACAAACACTGATTATTTCACTTTGTATTATGTTATTAGAGATATACCTTTTAAAGAAAGGGAAAGCAATGCTTTATGCTGCATATGGTACGCACTATTGTATGGTAGCATCTAAAACTCATAAAAGTAAATGCGTGTGAACATTTAAGAATGTGTTTCTCATGGGCATGCAGTAGGAACAAAAATACATAATGAAATTTGGGATGTAAGTTTCCACTTCTCACATTTTGAATAATAACTGATCATCAGTGGTTTGAAATGGCTGATGAGATCAAATTTCATGAGAAAATGCCCTCCGTTTTATCCGCATCTCAAATAGTAGTTGCCAGCTTGCTCTTTTAGCCCCAGTCTGGAGTACACATCAGAAATCTGTTTTTCAGAGTTGGACTTTATTGTGTATATTAGTACCAAAACATGAAGTTACGTTCCGATAACCATGAAATAGCACAGTCTATAATTTTTAACCATTGCTGATGCTGTGGTAGAGCTGAGAAATTTGCATCGGTGGAAGACTGGAAGATTAGGGGAAGGCGTTGAAGTGTCAAATGTTCTGTTCCTTTCATCTTTGGGAGAAACGTGCTGTCCATGTGTCTTCACAGGGGAGGAACTTTGCACGGGCCTCAAACGAGGCTGCACCTTGGACTGCCCCTTCGGCTTCCTAACCGATGCCCACAGCTGTGAGATCTGTCAGTGCCGCCCACGCCCCAAGAAGTGCAGACTCATAATCTGTGACAAGTATTGTCCATTTGGATATCTGTACGTATTTCTTGACTCAGAAGATCTATTCTTAATTATCTATAACTTGGCGAAATGTCTCTTACCTTTTTTTATTGGCCGTTTTGTGTGTGTTTGTGAATGAATCAGCAATGTACTGCATCCAGAATATCTGTGCTTGTTTTGTTAGAGGAATCAGAAAGCAGGGAAAGGCGGTATCTCCAAAGATAAGAATCAAGTTTTACTCTTTTTTTGAAGATGGGCCAGAGCCTTGTTATGACACTTTGGGCCTGTTAGGTGAGATTTCCTCATAGCGAGCGCCTTTGGACCCTGCCACGGGGAGTGGAACTGTCATGAGGTCCCAGTGTTGTAAGCGCTTCAGCTTTGCGCCACTGTGGCAGCAGCTGTTTTGTGACAACTTATTTAAGCTATACTTTAAGATGAATTGACAGCTACTGATTTGCAATATGGAGCATCCTTACCTGCCACGCCTCCCTGTCCTACCTTGATGCTTGTCTACGTTTATAGTGTTCTTTAAAATAGCAGTAGATCTTATGAATTTCCTTGGTGATAAGAACTATGACTTGTATTTAAAAATATTCTTTATTGAATCAAATCCCATGAAAATTCAGATTATTCTAGGGGGAAAATAGACATTTCACATTTGTTACTTTTGTGTCTGTCTTAGAATCTACTTCTGTCTTTATGTCAAGTTGGTTCCTTAAAAATAACTTTTCAGATTTTGGCTTTGTCATTCCTGCCTTGGTTCCTTCCAGTCTAGTCTCTCTGCCTTTTCCATTTGATATGTTTATATAGTGCTAGTAACTATAAGGGATTTAGAGCTATCACCTCTTGCCCAGCGTCTTAAAGGCATTGTTTTTATTCTTCCTCTTGGAAATTCTAGTTTAGCAGGGAGAGGGGAACCTTAATTCTAACTTTAATTGGATAATTAGCTTGGGAACATTATTCTTTAAAATTCCCCAAGTAAACTAATAAATCATTGTTCTTAATCCTAAAATATGAATATGCTATTAATAAAAGTAGAGCCATTTCTTAGCTTACCTGCTGATGTAGAATAAAGTATTATTATCATAATGGTACCTACAACCACTTGCTGCAGTGTTATGATAGTTCAGAACCAAGGCTGCATTCATCCAAACTTCACCTTGGAGAGAAAACTCTTAGAGGATTATAGATTCCACTTGGTATTCCTGTCAGTAAACACATTCAAGAAGGACCAAGTTGACTCTTGTAGGCAAATGAATACTGCATTGGCTAGCACATGTTTCAAGGACAGCCTCTGAGGGAGAAATACAGAGAAGGGAACGGGAGAAGGAAGAAGGAATGGGTAGGTGAATAAATGAGTGAACAAACAAATCTGTTAAAGCCCTGTTAGGGCTTGAAAATGGCACAGTCTATGACAGGAGTGTGAAGCATTCATTTATTTCATTGTTTTCATTATATTGATATAAATACGTAGACCCTAGTGTTCAGTTCTCATTTCACTTAGCAGACTGTAGTTTGTCACTTGGGCACTTATATACCAAGGGTTTCCCATGGGGCCATCTTCTTTTAGAGCCCCTTAATTTGTCCAAGATGAGAAAGAACAGGGTTTATTTTTTTAGTTGAACACCAGTGTTGCCACTTAGGGCTCCTTGGGATGGAACCTAAGGATTAATAGACTTAACTCTGCCTTCTCTGCTGCCCAGAAAGCCCAACTAGGGCAAAGCTTGTAGAGGAGATGTTGAGCCTAAGAGAGGAGCTGCAGGTAGTGGACAGAAGACACAGGAGGGCAGGTTAGCACCTTTTGTAATAGACAGGCTCATTCTCCTTTGAGAGAAAATAAGGAATTGTTGCTAAGAATTTTTTTGTCCACTTAAACTATGGTGATCTTTTAATAAACATATATTTATTTAATGTCATCTTTCTGATCAACAGAAAATTTAGGCACTGTAGCTTATTAAAGGGGAAAAAAAAGTTCATCCAGCCATTTCCCTTTATCCTCCGTGCTTCAGTCGTGCCCCAGAGGTGGAGCATTTTTCAGGTGGTATTCTTTTCTGACTAATGAGGTAGTTACTGGACATTGACTGCAGGACTTCTTAAACGTTTGGTTCTTCAACAACATTTACATAGCATTCCCAGGTCTATGGATCCTTAAGTTCTCCTATCTGCTAAAAAATTCCGTAGATATCTCAGTAAAATATTTAGTAGTGTCTGAAATTTCTCAAGAGAATGTGGTCGTCTGAGGAAGCCTGTGATTCTGAGAGAAGAAGGACTTCTGCCCTAATGCTGGCCTCCAACATTGACCAGCAATATATCCTTCTCCTTCCTATTCATGGAGCTGCGCATGCATCTTTTTGTACTGTGGTACCACTTTTCCCAATTAAGTCAACAGTCATGTCATTGGGATTCTGACAGTCACATCCTAGAGCACCTAAGTGCTTGGGCAAATATAACCATTGGCCATGGCTGGGTGGTGGTCATGGCCACAGGGAGCTAATTACACACCACTCCAGGGTTGTTTTTTTTTTTTTTTTTTTTTTTTTGCGGTACGCAGGCCTCTCACTGTTGTGGCCTCTCCCGTTGTGGAGCACAGGGTCCGGACGCGCAGGCTCAGCGGCCATGGCTCTCGGGCCCAGCCGCTCCGTGGCATGTGGGATCTTCCCGGACCGGGGCACGAACCTGTGTCCCCTGCATCGTCAGGTGGACTCTCAACCACTGTACCACCAGGGAAGCCCTCCAGGGGGTTTTGAGAGCAGAAGTTCAAGTCATTCTGCTTAATGAGAATATCACCTTGGTCTAAGCACTTGGGCATCACTTGAGACTTTTGGATTTTCTGACCTCTGACAAAATTTTAATTACCCAGGAAGAATAAGCATGGCTGTGACATCTGTCGCTGTAAGAAATGCCCAGAGCTCCCATGCAGTAAGATCTGCCCCTTGGGTTTCCAGCAGGACAGTCGTGGCTGTCTTATCTGCAAGTGCAGAGGTAAGTCCCAACGCATAACCCTTCCCCGCTCAGAGCAATCAGAGGCACAGAAACCAAGAACGGAAGTCAACGAAATAATTTCAGTGATTGCTGTCCACTCTGACACCACTGTCACTCTCTAGAGGACCATCCCTTGTCCTTTCATCTCAATGGAATAAGAGCTCGGAATAGAAATTAAAGGAACGGGCCCCACGTTGACCAAATCAATCACTTCTTAGCTCTTCAGTTTTACTTGTCTCAGGAACTTTAGCCTAAAGCATCTTTATCTTGACTTCCATAGAGTCTCCCTCTGTCCAGCAGTGGATCGAGACTATTGATACAGCGAAGGTCCCTTTTCACAGCCCTTTGAGGGTGGGTGAGGCTAAACAGTCTGCTTGTGTATTTTCTTGGTAACACAGTTTTTCCTGAGAATGTAGCCTTTTGCTGAATAACCACATGCCAGCCTGTAGTTGTGGATAGGTGTGAGTCCTGGGAGTACCTTTTGCAGGACTTCCCCCTCAAGAGATGTTCCTGAAGCTGTGTGAGCCCTTACCCCAGCTCCAGCGCCACTGCCAATCCCAGCTGGTTTAGTTGTCCTCATGAGCCACAGATGAAGGAGTAAAAGATCCCTGAAGTTTGTTCTGTGTTTTTTCAGAGTTGGACAGTTAACCACCTTAACAGTGTTTTTAGGGTGTCAGATTAAACAGAAATCTAGTCACTGCTTCAATTGTTCTGCTGAACAAAAATCTGCTAGTTACTAGCGGCCCAGGATTGCCCCACTGAATGATGATTTCTAGAGTGATTATTCTGCATGTATTAAACATATGTGTAACATTCACGCTGACATCAATCAGTGCTTGTTTACTGTATAGAATATGAGAACATAGAGTGAAGGGAGGAAAAAAAAAGTTATATAAGCCTACCAATAGCAGAGAAATGTATTTGCAGGGTTTTTTACTCCCTTTTTTTTGTTTTTCAAAATTGAGAGCATATTAACTTAAATTCTTTTCATGATCCTTTCCGGTGTCACAAGCTGTGCTGTGTAGACAGGATTTTTGGTGGCTGGGTAGCATTACCTGTAAGGAACTACAGGCTGTTTCTCCTGTGCAGTAGCTCCTTCTTTACCAGGCTGCCTTCTGTCTGTCCAGAGGTCCCTGCTGCAGCCGGGCCACCCGTCCTGTCAGGCACATGTCTGTCCATGGATGGTCATCATCATAAAAATGAGGAAAGCTGGCATGACGGGTGCCGGGAATGCTACTGTCACAGTGGACGGGAAATGTGTGCTCTGATCACCTGCCCGGTGCCTGCCTGTGGCAACCCCACCATTCATCCGGGACAGTGCTGCCCGTCATGTTCAGGTAAAAGCTGGCCGCCATCTCGTGTGCTCCCTAAGCAAATGACTTTTGCCTCATCACATCTGTAATTCCGGGGGAAGTGCAGGGGACGACCCCTGGAACATATTTCAGCTCTCTGGTTTTTGTCAACAATAGCCACGAGTGTCAGCCAGGTGCTATAAATGATTAGCCAAAAACCAGAGAATTATTCTAAAGCTCTGAAACCACTCTCCTTATTTTTGAAGGTTTACTCAATTACATTGGTCTTTGAACTACATTTGTGTAGAGGTTTGTGGGCTTATGTACTTAAAGCTCCAGCTCTCCATCTTATGGATAGGGTATTAAGGCTGAATGTCTTAGTTAATTGGAGGGGGTTGTTGTTAATTTTATTCCATGAAAGCTTCTTATTTATAAAGTAATATTCGAGAAGGAGAGAATTACTGAAGTCTGTGGATATTGCTTTTTTTTTAAATTAATGGATATGTGGTAATCTTGCCAAATGGAAATGTTTAGAGTGACCACACATCCAAAACATTTACAGTCATAATAATGGTAATCAAGATAAGTTAGTAGAAGAACATAACAGATTTATAATTCATAGCGGTCCAAATTATGGTTGTCCATAACAGTAATTATTACCATAATACCTCATCTAGTGCCTTTGATCCAAAGAGCTCAGCATGGTTTCATAGTTATTATTTCTTCCACCGAGTGGAGGCCACTGAATTAGGGAAAAATATGCTTAGGCAGTTTTTGTTTGGAAAACAGACACAGAGAGATTAGCTTTCTTACCCAAACTAAAATAGGGTGTCAGCCAGAGGGCCAGGGAGACATGAAGTCTCCTGATTCTTGCATTGGATTTCTTTTAAAGTTGAAATGTACTGTCCGGTTTTGGGGTAGGGATTGTATTTCCCCCGGTCAGTCTTGGTTCTGTATCTCCCTCCACCTGTGCAACGGGTGCAGTCAGGAACCTGAGGCCTGGGCCTTTTGCAACAAGGCAGGCCCGGCCTGGGAGGGAGGTACCGCATGCTGGCACCTCAGTCTGCACCTGCTTTGCCTGCCGGGGAGGGGTTTGGCAGAGGGGCACTGGGAGTCCTTTTTAGCCCTGACATTCTACACACCTCAGTAACTAAGGTATCAAAGTGACAGGCAGCCCTTATACCCCTACAGGGGACCAGATGACAAAGTTGTTTTGTTTCGCATAGTTAAGCCAGATGTGCTCTGTATCAAAACTGCTTCCTTATTCACATGTTTTGCTAGTTAAATATGAAAAACCACTAGTGCCCACTGAAACAGAAGATAAATGAACAATTTAATGAGACAGAACTCTGTGTTGACTCTTTGGGGAGGGAAAAACCATTTGTTCCAATGAAGACCCCATGCTTTAATTATAGGCATGAGTGAGTGTGCAGAGTGTGGCCTCCACCTGGGTCTTTGCTAAAAGGTGCTAAATGGTGTACTCAATGAAGGACTCCGACCAGTGGAAATGCAAAGATATTACTAAGAATAGATGATTGACTTAAGCACTGAAAGTCAGTGAAACCAAATCTAGTTTTCTCTATTACAGAGATACGGAAAGTTCTTAAACACACACAGAATTATTGTGGATGTGTGACTATCTAGATATATACATATGAAAACGTACAGGTATTGATATATATGGATGTGTAGGTATGTTTTTTTCCAAAAGTCTTTAGTGAGTTGCCACATATGGATCTTTCTGAATAGAGACCCCAGCATTGTTGCAATTGTGGACTCCTACTTCAAAGAATATTTTCTCCTGCCTTATAGTCAAGGATCAGCTGTTTTTCCTTCTGAGATAAGTGAGCAGCCTCTGAACTCTTCTGACAGAAGATTCACCAAATGATACTGTGTCTCAGATTTTTTTTCCCTTTCTTACCCTCTACCTTTCACTTTTTCTATCACCTCCATCTATCTGGTCACTCATGTTTTGCCTTGAGGCACATGGATATATATATATATATAGCAAAGGAATTCACAGAGTAAGACACCAGCAAACACACATCGTTTTTGTTCTGACCACTTCCTTACATGTCAGCATTTAAAAGGGCAGCAATTGTCCATCCTCTCCAAATCCTTTCAAAGGGGAGACTTTTTCCAACAGTAGTCTACTAATTGTCTTTGGAACTATTTTTTCTTTTTCTATAAACGGTGAGAAATGCACTTCTATCTCATCGCAGCTCAATTTTCATTCTAATTATCTTCCTTTCTACTTTCCTCATATACTAGAAAGTTTGGCCCAGTTGGTTATGAATGTAAGTTGGCTGATGTCAGTTTGTGTCCACTTGGTCAAAGTTCCAGTTCTTTACTAGCTCCCTTGAGATAAAGCTGTATTAAAAGTTATACAATGCCTCCTTAGCTGGAGTTGGGCCCACACCACTGTATCTCATCAGTATTGCTACCTCTCAGGCTGACCACTGCTTCGGAAGTCACAGCCCGCGAGTTCTTAGGAGACGTCAGCTCTGAGTATCTCTGCACAAACAGGGTAGTAGTTCTTCTGAGGCCCACATTCCACTGATCTCCGAGCGTGAGCCCGCCGTGGTGTCTCCAGATGGCTTCTCCGCAGGGTTCCACACTGTCAGCACCTCCTTGAAACGCCTGTTGTATTTGGATGACGCGAATATGGTTAATATCTTCATACTTCTCATTTCGCCAGCACAACTTGAGGGCAACTTCCAGTGCCTCTCCAGACATTTTCAGCATTAAATTCCCTCTCTGTCACTGTCCTCTCACCGAGAGCCCCAGATCGCCTCTCATCTGGGCAAAGAACTCATAGTTGTCATCGGCCCCTGGGCGTTTACCTCTCTTGATCATATCGCCGAACAAATGTTTAGTCTCCGGTGAGGGTTCAGACTGTTGATTCTGAAAGAGCCTTCCTGCTCAGTGTACCGGCAGCTGGTCAGGATTGGGGTGTGTCCTGCTCAACAGTAGGACTTATTTCTAAGCCTGAAAGGACTCAGGGTCCCAGAGGTAATGAAGTGAATGGTACACAAATCAGTTTACAGTTGTATTTAATCTGGAGGTGTATCCATGATCCAAACAAACATAGACTCGGGTTCAGATCCCTTGTCTGCCCTTAATACTCTGAGTTCTCAGTTTCCTTATATGTTAAATAGGATAACAGTACCTATTCACATGATTGGTGTAAGGAATAAATGAAGTAACATATGTAAAGCACTAACATGGAAACTGGACCATGGTAAGCATTCAGTAAGTGAGAGATCTTTATTCTAGGTAACCCTACACATTTGCAGACATCCCCTAAGAGGCTTCTGTTCTCTTCAACAGTAGGAGTCCCTGTGGTTTATCTCGTTTGGAGCCTCTCCTTACTATTGACAAACTGGAACCACTTGAACCTCACTTCCTGCAACTAGCTCTTCTGCTGTTGCCTTATACTTCTGTGCATGGAATGTTTTCTTCCCTGTTCTCTTGAGGGAAACAGCCAATTCATCTTCTCTGTCCCTTAAAGCCCACAGCACCAGGTTCTTCCCGAGCTGGTTAGACTGCAGATGAATAATTTCTTGTGTTTGGATTTTGTGTCGTTCCCCAGATGACTTTGTGGTGCAGAAGCCGGAGCTCAGCACCCCCTCCATTTGCCATGCCCCTGGGGGAGAGTACTTTGTGGAAGGAGAAACGTGGCACATTGACACCTGTACTCAGTGCACCTGCCACAGTGGGCGGGTGCTGTGTGAGACAGAGGTGTGCCCACCGCTGCTCTGCCAGAACCCCACGCGCACCCAGGACTCCTGCTGCCCACAGTGTCCAGGTAACCGGCACTGCGCCTCGGGATGCACTGGGCCGGCGGGGAGGGGCTGCAGCCTGGACGTTGTCATTCTGCAGGACCGGTGGGCTGGGTTGAGCCCTACGTGGGAGTGTGCCAGACCCAGTCACCAGTAACCCAGGCAGGAACATCTGGCAGGCAGCTTTCTAAATTCATTCCTTTCTATCGACCACATATTTATGTAATCAATATGCCTTGCACCTGAGGTGACTTTGAACACCAACAGCAAAAAAAAAAAAATTGTTTCTTTCTACCCTTTTTTTCTTAACCCTACATCTCAGACTCAAGAGACAGTCCTTCTGTACTAGATTATTCCAGATGATTTTGCTAATGTGAAAAGTCATCTCTGTCTTTACAAAATGTGAAGAGCAGTTATTGATAAATATTGTAAATAAAATTCTTTGAAATGTGTAAGGGTGGTGAAGATACTTTGAGAATGTTAAACAGAGGAATTGCTAAAAGATGCATAAAGCCCACCTTCTCAAATCTGTGATGATTAAGTTAAGATCCAAAAGTACTAAGTGACCAGCACTGCATATGTACAAAGAGTACTATTTTTTTTTTTTTTCCGGTTCTCAGATAATCTGGCCTTAGCAGGTGAATTTATGGTCATGAAACAAATATAATGAAATTTTATCAGACTTTTAAACATAAGTTGATGATTATGCAACGAAAGTAGCAATTCTAATTAACACTAGAATATATGACTTAATTTGCATATGTATAATTACCAAGTTGACAGCACACTAGTTTTGTTGTTGCTCAGTCTTTTATCTTTTCAACTTAAATCAATAATCATTTACCTTCTAAATGTGTGTTCTTAGAGCACTTCTGCTCAGTAAAACATAAGCCCTTGTATTTTATTACTTTTTTTACATTGGATTATCTAGTCAGCCAGCTAGAATCTGTTGTTCTGTCATTATATAACCAGCGTAGTTGATGTCCAGAATTCTTCCTGGGTTCACATTGCTGATATTTTTTAATTGCATCAGAGGAAATTGTAGGGATAGCAGCATTATTTGCTGTTGTCATCATGCGCTGCTGCTGAGGTATTATCATCTTAGTACAGAATCTTTGGTGTAATTTTCAACCGTGTTAATCTGAAAAGCTTAATTAGTGCAATGTCTTTTCTAGTATAAGAAATAGTTCAGATGTATTATGCCGTTAGGATATACCTTAGTCCCTCCTATATTTTTATCATCACTCTTTTACTTAGACACAAACCCTAATATTTCTCTGTTAATACATGACCATGATTATTCCCATCCTGGTGGAAACTAGGATGATTATGAATTTATATCCGTTTATATATTCATTTTACAAGTGCTTATGGAATGCCTGAATTGAGCCATGGGGATCCCGGGGTTGACGAGAACAGCCAGTAATCCAGAAGAAGAGCTGAACAATCCAGTACTCCACCTTTACGTAAATCATGACAGAGTGAGAGGAGTGCCTGGAAAGGAAAGCATTAAGAGCACGTGTAACCCAGGAAGCTTTAACTAAAGTGGGATGTACCTCTGTTCCCACTTGTCCGAGGATCTGAGGACAAATATAGGGGTTGGCCCAAATTTATTGGTGGGACACCTGACTGGACTCAGAGGTTCAGCCCAGGCAAAGAACAGGAGCTCCCTGGAAATGGGACTCCTGTGTGTGCCAAGGACTGATTTCTTAGAGCCAGGTCTCAAGGCTAGTGCGCCTGAGCTGAGGCCCTGCTGATTCTAGCAGAGCAGAGACCTCCCCTCTAGAAACAGGAACAAGCACCCCATGTGTGCCTGGCTTTGGCTTCTCCTTTATAAACATATGTCTAGGTGACTCTTCCTTACTTTACATATAACCTGAGAGATACTTCAGTGATAGCCTTCATCTTAAATGTCAGGACTTTCTGTTTCCTAGATCAGTATTCTGAAGGTTACACTTAAATCTGTGAATAATTTTATATCTAGAATGCTCTTGGATTTTAAAATCAGTCACCTACCCTATCATTGAGCTTTCTGAACTTTCCATTCATAGCTGTGTTGCAGCAATAAAAAGATAAAAAGTCTTAAAATTCAAAACATTGATTTCTTCACATTGCAGTAAATTTCGACAGCGGCATTGATAAATGGAGTATTTCACATCTAGAAAAATACCATCTCTAATCTTAGGATACTTGCATCCTAAAGTTGGCCCAAAATGATATATATGTACAACTAGGAGAGTGGCATCCCTCGTGGTGGTTGTATCTCCTGGGATGCCTTGTCGTTCCCTCTGGCCTGGATTTGAGCAAGGTCTAGAAACGGAAGTGGGCTCATGAAGAAAGACTGAGCATCCCTGTAGGTGATGATACTTCACCAAGGTGAGAAAGGCAGAGAATAGAAAAGCACTTCTTTCTTTTTTCACACTTTAAAAATTCTCTTTCATATTTGATTTTTTAAAGTTGGAAAGAAGCGTAGCACAGAAGAGAGATCGCTCTTTTCTTCTTTTATTTCTCTGGTATAGAAATAAAAAGAATGAGTGAACACCAGTGAAAGAACTGGTAAAAACAAAATGAGTTTATATTTAGAATCAGAGTGTAAAGAAGGGGTCTCATTGTTTCCTGAAAATGGAAAGAAAGGCCCAAAGAAGGAAGATAGCCTGGGCAAGATTCCCAAAGGATATCTTCAGTCAAGGCTCAGAAGTCTCTTGCCCTGGGGGCTAAAGCCCTGCAGATGCTGCATCTCAGCTGCAGCTCTCACTCCAGCTCTGCCGGCACATTCCCATGTCTCCTGGGGTCCCCTCCAGACTCTGGGATGTTCATTTCAGCTGCTATTTCATGCTTCCATCACTGCCATCCCTGCTTCCTCTTCTAAGTTTTCAGACACCAGGTTGGGTGTTGCTTGCAAGAGCTAAGCTGTCATAACACACAGAAACCTCGTGACAATTTGCAGAGCCTCGTGTAGACTAGTGTGAGTTGCCCTGATTTCCAGCCAAATAAAAAGTTAACATCAGTCAATCTCTTAAAAAGAAAGTATCCCTAGACGTGGATGATCCAGAAAAGATGCCTGAGAAAGTAATCCCGTTTTACCAGCTTTAACTCATATGCATGTGATCTATGGAAACTTACCTAAAATTGGACCTGAAGCACATTTGGAACAATGGAGCCAATGGCTGTTCTGTCACTGTCGCTGCCTTCAGGACTAACAGTAGGAGATGCAGTTACGCGCTTTGGGTTCAGAGCCCCAAATAAAGCAGTTGCCCCGCTTCTCCAAGAGACTCTTCTTGTCAGATCAAACTTGCTGGCTGTAGGGTGTATTCAGGAGGTGATTGGGAGGAAAATGGGACACTTAGAGCTTTGGCATCACTGTGATAACTACATGTATATGAAAGAGCAGACTTCATGATGTTGACTATGAGAACAGATGATAATTCTTCTGACCCTGGACCCTTTGAGAAAATGGGATTCTCTTAGAGGTTTGCTGGGTGGGACCGTCATGGCTTTTTCTAGACTCTCAAGTGCAAAGGTGGTTGGAAGTGCTCTCTTGGCAGTGCAATTGTGACATTTCTAAACTAGGAAACCTCACTAACTAGTATTACACTTTCCTTTGTTATATCGCAGTCGGCTTTCTGCTTGAGCTTCCAGCTCTCAACTCAATTCAGTGAATGGCAAGACCCAAAGAGATATCTGGGTTTTCTGGTGACGTTCTTTTCTGTTTCAAGTTGTTACTAGATCTGGAGACCCTCTGGTCTGTATTTATGTAGCAAAAACACACAAGTCTTGCAGATGATTTCTCTGTAGGTGCATCCTCAGAAGTGATTTATATTTCCTGTCATCTTTCAGCAATTAATGTGAATGCCTGAACATTGAAGTGTTACATACAGTTTGAAAATCTGTTTGGGTGTTAATTGGTTAGGACTGCTTGTGGCTGCAAGTAAGAGAAAACCCAGCTACAGTTTTTTTTTTTTCCGAAGTCTTTTTTTTTTTTTAACATCTTTATTGGAGTATAATTGCTTTACAATGGTGTGTTAGTTTCTGCTTTAGAACAAAGTGAATCAGTTATACGTATACATATGTTCCCATATCTCTTCCCTCTTGCGTCTCCCTCCCTCCCACCCTCCCTATCCCACCCCTCTAGGTGGTCACAAACTATCTAACTGATCGCCCTGTGCCATGCGGCTGCTTCCCACTAGCTATCCACCGACGTTTGGTACTGTATATATGTCCATGCCACTCTCTCACTTCGTCACAGCTTACCCTTCCCCCTCCCTATATCCTCAAGTCCATGCTCTAGTAAGTCTGTGTTTTATTCCCATCCTACCCCTAGTCTCTTCATGACATTTTTTCTTAGATTCTATATATATGTGTTAGCATACGGTATTTGTTTTTCTCCTTCTGACTTACTTCACTCTGTATGACAGACTCCAGGTCCATCCACCTCACTACAGATAACTCAGTTTCATTTCTTTTTATGGCTGAGTAATATTCCATTGTATATATGTGCCACATCTTCTTTATCCATTCATCTGTTGATGGACACTTAGGTTGCTTCCATGTCCTGGCTATTGTAAATAGAGCTGCAATGAACATTGTGGTACATGACTCTTTTTGAATTATGGTTTTCTCAGTGTATATGCCCAGTAGTGGGATTGCTGGGTCATATGGTAGTTCTATTTGTAGTTTTTTAAGGAACCTCCATACTGTTCTCCATAGTGGCTGTATCAATTTACATTCCCACCAATGGTGCAAGAGTGTTCCCTGTTCTCCACACCCTCTCCAGTGTTTATTGTTTCTAGATTTTTTGATGATGGCCAATCTGACCAGTATGAGATGATATCTCATTGTAGTTTTGATTTGCATTTCTCTAATGATTAATGATGTTGAGCATGCTTTCATGTGTTTGTTGGCAATCTATATATCTTCTTTGGAGAAATGTCTTTTTAGGTCTTCTGCCCATTTTTGGATTGGGTTGTTTGTTTTTTTGTTATTGAGCTGCATGAGTTGCTTATAAATTTTGGATATTAATCCTTTGTCAGTTGCTTCATTTGCAAATATTTTCTCCCATTCTGAGGGTTGTCTTTTGGTCTTGTTTATGGTATCCTTTGCTGTGCAAAAGCTTTTAAGTTTCATTAGGTCCCATTTGTTTATTTTTGTTTTTATTTCCATTTCTCTAGGAGGTGGGTCAAAAAGGATCTTGCTGTGATTTATGTCATAGAGTGTTCTACCTATGTTTTCCTCTAAGAGTTTGATAGTATCTGGCCTTACATGTAGGTCTTTAACCCATTTTGAGTTTATTTTTGTGTATGGTGTTAGAGAGTGTTCTAATTTCATAATTTTACATGAACCTGTCCAGTTTTCCCAGCACCACTTATAGAGAGGCTGTCTTTTCTCCACTGTATATTCTTGCCTCCTTTATCAAAGATAAGGTGACCATATGTGCATGGGTTTATCTCTGGGCTTTCTATCTGTTCCATTGATCTATCTTTCTGTTTTTGTGCCAGTACCATACTGTCTTGATTACTGTAGCTTTGTAGTATAGTCTGAAGTCAGGGAGTCTGATTCCTCCAGCTCCATTTTTCGTTCTCAAGATTGCTTTGGCTGTTCGGGGTCTTTTGTGTTTCCATACACATTGTAAAATTTTTTGTTCTAGTTCTGTAAAAAATGCCAGTGGTAGTTTGATAGGGATTGCATTGAATCTGTAGATTGCTTTGGGTAGTAGAGTCATTTTCACAATGTTGATTCTTCCAATCCAAGAACATGGTATATCTTTCCATCTATTTGTATCTTTAATTTATTTCATCAGTATCTTATAATTTTCTGCATACAGGTCTTTTGTCTCCTTAGGCAGGTTTATTCCTAGATATTTTATTCTTTTTGTTGCAATGGTAAATGCGAGTGTTTTCTTAATTTCACTTTCAGATTTTTCATCATTAGTATATAAGAATGCCAGAGATTTCTGTGCATTAATTTTGTATCCTGCTACTTTACCAAATTCATTGATTCACACTAGTAGTTTTCTGGTAGTATCTTTAGGATTCTCTATGTATAGTATCATGTCATCTGCAAACAGTGACAGCTTTACTTCTTCTTTTCCTATTTGGATTCCTTTTATTTCTTTTTCTTCTCTGATTGCTGTGGCTAGAACTTGCAAAGATATGTTGAATAAGAGTGGTGAGAGTGGGCAACCTTGTCTTGTTCCTGATCTTAGTGGAAATGGTTTCAGTGTTTCACCATTGCGGACGATGTTGACTGTGGGTTTGTCATATATGACCTTTATTATGTTGAGGAAAGTTCCCTCTATGCCTACTTTCTGCAGGGTTTTTATCATAAATGGGTGTTGAATTTTGTCAAAAGCTTTCTCTGCATCTATTGAAATGGTCATATGGTTTTTCTCCTTCAGTTTGCTGATGTGGTGTATCACGTTGATTGGTTTACCTATATTGAAGAATCCTTGCATTCCTGGAATAAACCCCACTTGATCATGGTGTATGATCCTTTTAATGTGCTGTTGGATTCTGTTTGCTAGTATTTTGTTGAGGATTTTTGCATCTGTGTTCATCAGTGATATTGGCCTGTAGTTTTCTTTCTTTGTGACGTCTTTGTCTGGTTTGGGTATCAGGGTGATGGTGGCCTCATAGAATGAGTTTGGGAGTGTTCCTCTCTCTGCTGTCTTTTGGAAGAGTTTGAGAAGCATAGGTGTTAGCTCTTCTCTAAATGTTTGATAGAATTCGCCTGTGAAGCCCTCTGGTCCTGGGCTTTTGTTTGTTGGAAGATTTTTAATCACAGCTTCAATTTCAGTGCCTGCGATTGGTCTGTTCATATTTTCTATTTCTTCCTGGTTCAGTCTCGGCAGGTTGTGCATTTCTAAGAATTTGTCCATTTCTTCCAGGTTGTCCATTTTATTGGCATACAGTTGCTTGTAATAGAGTTGCTCATAATCTTTTGTATTTCTGCAGTGTCAGTTGTTACTTCTTTTTCATTTCTAATTCTATTGATTTGAGTCTTCTCCCTTTTTTTCTTGATGAGTCTGGCTAATGGTTTATCAATTTTGTTTATCTTCTCAAAGAACCAGCTTTTAGTTTTATTGATCTTTGCTATTGTTTCCTTCACTTCTTTTTCATTTATTTCTGATCTGATCTTTATCATTTCTTTCCTTCTGCTAAATTTGGGGGGTTTTTGTTCTTCTTTCTCTAATTGCTTTAGGTGCAAGGTTAGGTTGTTTATTCGAGATGTTTCCTGTTTCTTAAGGTAGGATTGTATTGCTATAAACTTCCCTCTTACAACTGCTTCTGCTGCACCCCATAGGTTTTGGGTCGTCATGTCTCCATTGTCATTTGTTTCTTTTGATTTCCTCTTTGATTTCTTCAGTGATTCAGCTACAATTTTTAAACAGAGGTTTCTTTTCCGTACATTATGAGAAGCTTGGAGACAGATGTTGATCCCATTGATTTAGTGTCTTAGTGATATCAAGGCCTCTCTCTTACAGGTATGATGAGGGTATTATAGCTACAGGCGACACACTCATATTCGAGGCATGAAGAATGTGGAAGCATGTGGGTAGCTTCACATCTGCCCTTCTTTTAAGAAAGTGAAAGCTTTCCCAGAAATCCCTGATTAGCCAGTGAATCTGTTAGCCACAGCCAGGTGACGAGGCCACCCCTAGCTGTGCCAAAGACTAGAAAAGGAGGGAGCAGTGGTCCCACATGCCATATCCCCCTTGTGATCCAGGTCCTCAGCCACCCCACCCCCGACCTTAAAATCAGGAGTTCGTTAAGGAGGAAAGGTAGAGTGGATATCGTGCAAACAACTAACAATCTCTACAACAGATCTTTTGTGGTCTTCGTTGTTTTTGTTTTAAAACTCCAGACCCTGTCCGAGTCAGATGTGCTGTGTCGTTACTGAGTCCATTTTAAGGAGGCACACAAAGCCCTGGTGACCGAGTGTGCTTTGTATGGGACAGAGTGAAACTCAATGTGTTACACAGTGGGTGGCCTGCAGCATCTTTTTTTCTGCTGACCTTCTGTTCATTTTTCCAGATGAACCTCTCCAGCCTTCCTCATCCCATAATGACAGCGTGCCTAGTTACTGCAAAAATGATGAAGGGGATATATTCCTGGCAGCAGAGTCCTGGAAGCCGGATGTGTGTACCAGCTGCGTGTGCATGGATAGCGTAATTAGCTGCTACTCTGAGTCTTGCCCTTCAGTATCCTGTGAAAGACCTGTGTTGAGAAAAGGCCAGTGTTGTCCCTACTGCATAGGTAAGACCAAGAAAAAAAATCCTTCCTTTCTCCCAATGGTCACTAAATCTACATTGACAGCCATTTGCCTAGATCAGTTAATGATTTTGAAATCTGTTTTTCTGGGTGACGTGCCACATAGAATCAATGTAGTCACATCAGGCAGAGGAAAGACATGGGAGATGTGTTCCCGAGATAAAGCATATTAAGAATAAGAAATGCTCTCTGAGGATGTCGTGATGCTATAGTGCTACCTCTCTTGGGCTCCTTTGCCGTTTCAGAATTTTCAGTATTGGAACTCTTCCTTCACTCTGTTACTGACCATGGTCCTTTTGTCCACAGAGAAACACCATGTCCCGTATCAGAGTGCACGTAGTGCCTAAGCTTGCCCCTGCCCTGAGATCAGCTAAATACCAGACACTAATTTAATCCCCCAATTACTCCTCTGTCTGCTAACACTTAGTTGATTCTATTTAAACCATGTGGTTGTCCGTGTGGAGGGCTTAGGGACACGGAGTGAGGCCTGAGTAACTGACAGAGCCCTCTCCTTCATGTGACCCATGGGGATACATCTTGTGAGCAGAGGACATACGTATATCAGCCCCTGACGTCTATACCAAAACTGGTCCTATGGACACAAGCCAGATGCCGTTCTGGAGTCCAGAAGGCGAGGCTCAGACAGCTGGCAGCTCTAATGCAGGCACAGTCCCTGCTCCCAAGGCTCTCACTCTCTTTGATTGCTTTTGTCTCAAGTAAAGCTCATAAAGTCAAGTGAAAGATAATGACATATCTCAGTCCAGTTGTGAACCTGTAATCAGAGTTAGCAGGTGAAAAATTAGGCAGGCTGTATTAGTGACAGGCGTCATGCAGTTTATTGCTGAAAGATTTTTGCATGCTTCTTAGATGCAAGTCAGTGCATATATTTGGGGTGATGCTTGAGGAGGAGGAGAAATCCTCTGGCCACAGGGCTTTGTAACAGTCCCCATAGATGAGTCAATAAATGGTGCTCAGGCGCACATCGGCCACCATTCAAGCTTATCAGGACAGCTCCTCTGGCCACTCTGTGGGGCCACTTCCTCTGAAGACTTAGTCTACACATTGGTATACACGAGATGGAAAGATTTTTAAAACATAATTTCTGGTCTCAGGAATTGTACAGAGCTTGAGTTTCTCAGTGTAATGGTCAGGGAATATTAAAAATTATGTGTGAAAGATGGATTCTCTTCTTTTAATAGGGTGACTGTCTATCCAATTTATTCTTTAAACCATGCTTTTGTGAGTGAAGTGGGGACTGTTAATAATTATGTTGGGACCATGGCTGTAGACCAGGAGTGTCCCTAGTAAATCGGGACATACGGTTGCTGCACCTCATAGTGACTGGAGTGCTGGGTCTGCTGTAATACCCATAAGCTTCGTAGCTCCTAAATGGAGCCAAAAGTGTATCAAGGCATCCACCCAACTTACTGCTACGTGTCTTCTCAGAGAGCTGACCAACAGTCATCTGGAAAGTGGCACAGCCCTTGGTGAGACCTGAATGAAAGGTGTAACCAGGCCACTATTTCAGACCAGGGTTTTGGTGGAGGGAGGGGGAAATGTCCAGCCAGGACCACTGTGTTTAAATACCAAAACTTCAGTCCTAAAGGAAACAGTTTATAAATCAACCAGGGGCACTTGGATCACAGTTGGAAACTAGGGCCCAGGAGGCCTGAGAATTCTATTACCTTCAGAGGAAAAACCCAGCCGTGAATTTCTTGTGTGTTGAAAACCCTGAAATTTAATTTTTTTTAGATAAAAAAAGTTCCTGTTGTGTTTTGCTACTTAATTGGTAAATATGTGATTAGTAAATTACTCAACTAGTAAATTTGTTTCCATGTGATAACAGTAAATCACTTCTCTTTTTCACAAAACCAATTTAACAAAACCAAACTTATGGAGAAAAACCTGCATATCATAGTATTTTGTGTTGACTTTTTTTTTTTTCTTTTGCCTGCATATTTTCCTATTCCATTTCCTGCATTATTTAGACCAGCAGTCCCCAACCTTTTGGGCACCAGGAACTGGTTTCGTGGAAGACAGTTTTTCCGTGGAGGGTGGTAGCGTTGGTTCAGGCTGGTAGCGCGAGCGATGGGGAGCGGCGGGGAGCGGCGGGGAGCGGCAGATGAAGCTTCACTCACTCACCCGCTGCTCACCTCCTGCTGTGCGGCCTGGTTCCTAACAGGCCCCAGACTGGTAGCGGTCACAGCCCAGGGGCTGGGAACCCAATTTAGACTATGCATTCATCTTTAGTGTGGGGAAGAAAATACCAATTTGGCCCCAATTTGTGACTTTGATTTCAAGTTAGATTGTAAGTACTTTCACTAAATTGTGGTTCATATGAGCTTATAATTATAATGATAGAGTGGAAATTTTATTTCTGTTACATCTCCCTCCACAACTACTACCCCCTCCCCTTGACACAGGTATAACTGTACTGTATAAACCTATGGCGTATCTTCTGGGGAACGTATTGGGGAGTCTTAACATTTGATGCGTGACGCTGTGTGCTGTTGTCCTTGCATTCGTCTTAGTGCTTCATACGTGTTTTCTTACTGAAATAGTCATTAGGAGCCTCTATGTGCATCATACTTTTCTGCAAGTAGCAAGGACCAGGTTATGTCCAAGCATATGAAGTCAAGTTCAGTTCATGACTGTGATATGGGGATTTTCTGACCCTCCAGTTTGCTCCCTTGACCTCTCCAGGCTTATTCTCTTGTCAGCTTCCCGTCAGTGTGGTCCCTCTCTGTAAGGGCACCAAGCCCGGGCAGCACTAGTACACCTGTAGGCAGTTACTAGCAATGCCCCAGTGGCAAAGCCTGCATCCCCATCCAGATCACCTAGCAAAGGAAGAAGGTAGGAAGGCCGTCATTCTGCATGTCATAAAGCCCCCAGTTGCTTCTCAGCAGGCATCGAGGACCAGTGCTTTCATTGTCTCCTGTTTTAGGCTTTCTTAGTTTGAACCCAGCTCCTTATTAACCCAGATAATCTGTTCCCGGGGTCACATGTGCCTCCTCCAAGCCTACAGTGCTGACGTCACCATGGCTGCAGGTCTCCTCCCTGGGGGAATGTTCTCCCTAATCAGTCAAATATGAATCTCTAAAAACCTCAAACCTGCCTCTAATCTGGCTTCTTTTTTAGTGCTAAAACTCCTAAAGAAAAGTGTGCTTGCTTTCACCTTGTAAAGTAGCCTTTTTTCTTACCACGAGAGAATTGAAAAGGGTGATCCTCCTAAAAGTAGTGTAATTACGAATGTTTGTGTTCCTTTCAGATAAATTATCAAGTCACTAAAGTGCAGTGATGATGCTTCTCTTCTGGTGTGTGAAGGCCTCATATTATGTGCGCTAATTTAATAGAATGTGTAATACAGACATAATTAATAGGATTGATGATTAATTTTGAAAAGTGAACAGCTTTGTCTAATTACTTATAATACCCATCATTAGGGAATTCATCCTTGTCCTAGAAGGAAGCTAAGTAGTAATTACCCAATCATTTTAATGGAACATCTTCTGATTCCCTAATTTTTTTATATTCCAGCTTCCTACACAAATACACACAAACTTAGATTTTATTTTCATAGGCTTTTTGACTGTAATGATGGCTTAAAGAAAGGGGAACAAGAATCAAGAGATGACTTGAATGTAGATCGGGGTGGGGGCACGGGGAGGATAAAAGGCCTGGTGGGAATTCTAATGTGTGATAGCAGATTTGATATGTGGTTCCTTATAAACAACAAATGCCTTCGCCATGACAGACTTCACCATGCAAGATAGCCTTGATAGCCTTATCACTGACTACATGCTCCATGCCTTTCTAACCTTTCTGGAGCAAAAAATTATTTCGGTGCTTCAGTGAGATCTTTATCCCATCACTCCTAAAGGGCAGCAAACAATTAAGCCCAAAACCCTTACAGCACCAGCACTTCCTGTGCCTGAGGGGATGCTTGTCCTGACACATCACCCTTGCTCTGATGTTGGTGTGGGTGATGCTTCTGTGAAGGGCCAGACTCTAGCAACTTCTGTCTAGCAAGATCATCCCAGCAGATCTGCACCATGGCCAGGGGTGCAGTCATTCCTGAATGTTATTTTCATAACTATTATATTTATATTATCTCTTACAAAAATATTATAAAGAAAGGCACTACCTTGATCATAAAGATCTTTCTTAATTTAATGTATGAGGTGTGCAAGCTCATATTGCTGCTACATCATACCTGTTGACTTTGGAAATGTCGATGCTCAGGTGCCCCCCCCAGCCCCCCCGCGATGAAGAGTTGCGTAAGCAACTCTTGTGTTGGCCAAGTCATAAGTATGACTCAGTGCATAGAATGTTGTTTTGAAACTTAACCATTTGGCAAGCATTTTTACTTATTTGTAACCATGTGTTATTTTAGAAAATATTTGAGGTCATATATTTAGAGATATTTATATATCAGATATTTAGATATTTTTTGGCTGGAAATCCCTGAGTCAGTGCATCTTTCTCATTTAAGTTTTTGTTGAAGGTTAGTTATCTTGGGATGATAGTTGTTTGTGTGTTATGTGTGTGTGTATGTATATATACACACGCATATTTATTTCATAATTTGGTGTGAACAAAGTTATGATACTCTGATTACATGTCTTCAAGTCGTCTAGTATCTTTTAAGTGTCTTTAAGTATCTCATATCTTTAAGGATCTCTGAAAACAAGTTCTATTATAGATGGTACATGAAAAAATGATTTTCTTGTAGGTTGTACATCTGTCTGATTAGAGGTTAGCTATTTTTTAATATTTTTATATGTCTTATATTAATATTTGAGTTAGAGCTTTCAGGTGGAGTCCAGCTGGCTTGGCACTCAGTCATGATGGTGTAATTCTATTTCCTCTCCATAGTGATCTTTAACTAGCAAATGGTTAATGATGTTTCCTCTTGGTAGGGACCATGCCTATGCTTTACATCAAGTCAGTCTATCATACTGCATTCATTTTTTGCTTAGATTTATGTTTATTTGTTTAGGTATCTTTTAAAGATTTTTATTGGAATATAGTTGATTTACAATGTTGTGTTAGTTTCTGCTGTATAGCACAGTGAATCAGTTATACATATACATATATCCACTGCGTTTTAGATTCTTTTCTTCTATAGGTCATTACAGAGGTTTTTTTTGTTTTGTTGTTTTAAATATTTATTTAATTATTTATTTATTTTGGCTGCGCTGGGTCTAGGTTGTGGCATGCAGACTCTTAGTTGCGGCATGCGGGCCTCTTAGTTGTGACGTGAGGACTTCTTAGTTGTGGCATGCGGACTCTTAGTTGCGGCATGCATGTGAGATCTAGTTCCCTGACCAGGGATGGAACCCAGGCCTCCTGCACTGGCAGCTCGAAGTCTTACCCACTGGACCACCAGGGAAATCCCGTAGGTATCTTTTCTAAGAGATAAATACAAATAGTATCTCTTTGGAACATCTGTTGATTATTGTGTATTTAACTCAGCCCAGGAATCAAACAGTAAATATTTAATTCAGCATCTCTAAGATATACAACCCACAGAACTAAATGTTGTACATTTTTAAGCCATAATGTTATGATACTGGCATCATCATTGGAACACTTTTCACAGCTGTTTCTCCAGTATGTTTTCGTAAAATTAAAAACTTCTGTATTGGAAAGAGAACGTACTTTGACCCCATTTCTGGCACGTTCTAGCTGTAGGTCTTAGTGGTAGGACGTAACTGTAGCTCAGTTTCCTCATCTATAAGATGGGAATAATAATATCATCCTGTGCTTCACTAAAGTGCTATGAAAATTAAACTACGTAATATACATATATGAAAGCACTTGGTAAACAGTGAGCAGGATATGACTATATATTGGCTCAGAGTTACAGCTCTCCTAACACAGGGTGCACCTGACGTGGGTAACAGGCATGACGTGGACTCTGGTATCTCACTTTAAATATGGCATCCGCCCTTCTGCAAGAGAAAGGCCTGGATATTGCGTCACAATGATAAGTTTTTGAAGGACGAGAATATCTGAGAAAACACTTTGGTGTGCTGTACCTCATCCTGCACACTCTTTGCTTAAATAAATAGCACATGACAACTTCAGTCACCTTATTGTGACCCCGGTGGAAGCAGCATGCTATCTAAGGGGTTGTAGTGCAGCTGGGTTGTGGCAGTGCCTGGCCCCAGACCTCAGCACTTCACTGTCCTCCCATACCTCTGGATGTCTCGCGGGAGAGAGAATGGAGCTCTTTTATTTTTCTGTTTGCGTTGAGAGGCTAGTCCCATTTGAGGAGTCCAAGGACTCATTGTGCGGGATCCACTATGATTCCTGGAAACAGAGGTTGTGGCATTTATAATCGGGCAGTGTTCATGTCGGAAGGAGCCCCAGGGTGCTTCCTGCACATTCTTCAGAGCTCTCAGTTCCCTGGGCCCCTGCTTCACAGCCCCGGTGGTCACAGTTAGTGCCGAGTGATTTTAAACAAAAGGGAAGGGAAGCAGGATGCTTTTCTGTGTAATGTTTAGGGAGTGTAAGACTGACGGCATTCTGGTTGTCGGGCACGGTACTAACTTTGGAACCGGTCTAAAGTTGTCCCAACAAAAATAAACAGGGTTTGATTTCAGTTTGTTTATTAGGTCCTGCCCTCCACCCTAGGAAACATCTCATCTTGCTTATCCCCTAAGCAGCTTTCTCTTCTCACTTCAGTATCCTTTCCAGGCCCCCGGCTGTGTAAACAGAAATTCAAGTTGTTCTAGTTAACTTGGGGAAAACCTCTGAGTGGCATTTCTTTGTCTGGGCTCCAGCCCCATATTCTTGTTTTAAAGACGTCTGCTGCACAGAAGGGAGGCTGGCACTGGTGTTTCCAGAGATTATTAGCAGGTGCCTTTTGCCTCTTATTTCTGCCCAGGAGGCCAGCCCTGACTGTGTACCCTCTAATGAGGGAGGAACAACCCTCTATAGCAGGATTACATTTCAGCGACAAAATGCAATCAGACCTGAAGTCAGTCTGCAGACCCACCCGGAGGCTGCTGGTGGAGTGTTCCTGACAGCTCTTGGGCTCTGACAGGATGAACCACCTCCTGTAGGTGCAGAAACTCCTCTGGTGCAGAAATTGGCCACGCTGGGCTTCTACCTCAAAGTTTTCTTAGCCTATGTAAGAGTCAGTCTTTATACTCTTTATCAAGTTGGAAATGGAATGTTTCCTTGAACTTCTATCCATGAAGTGTTTAATCAACCCATAACAGATGCTCAATACAAAGATTAATAAGTTCTATTACTGAGAAAGTCCATCCTCTTTGCATGAAGTAGGAATCAGCCAGAAGTTACTATGTTTAGCAGTTTGGTGAGATTTCTCTTGGTGGAACTCAGGGAAGTTTATAATTTCTCTGTTAGCTTGGAACCCTGTATCATCACCTGTTCTTTCCAGTATGTTGAAGAAACCTGAAAGGCTCTTTTCACCTTTATAAAGAGACCTGAACTCCTGTCCCAGAAATAGAATAAAATAAAGCAAAAATGGGACTTTCAAGAAAAGTCTTAAAATCGTGGTCAGATCTGCCTTTACAGCAGTTAAGACATTGTAGAGTTTGGGGTTTTTGAGCACAAGCCACCCGTTCTCCTTGCTTGGCCCTGCCATAAACCTTTCTCTGCTAAAAAAAAAAAAAAAAAAGCATTATATGGAAATAGGAGTCAGCCTACATGGCAACATTTGTTTCAGTTTTTTCTTTTTATATAAGTGAATTAAGAGCAGATGTTTTATTTATTAGAAGCTAAAAGTTATAGGATAAAGTATGCAATTTTTGAGGTTAATCAGTAAAGGTTTTTTTGCATTTTTAGGCAGAAAACTCTAAACATTTGCTGATAAAATTACTGTGTATTAGATTTCTGCCTCACTGAAATTGCCTAGGCCGCCAGCGTCTGTTTTTAGTAAGACTTCAGTTGAGTTCCACTTTTATATTCTTTTCCAGTCTGTGGAGGTCCACCGAGCCAGCATGTTCAAAATCAGTCGTCCTCTTCTATGTCTGCAAATCTCTGTCCACTTCTTAGTGACCTGCTTGTTTATTTGCTCAGATTCCTTCTTCATTCTGATTTCTGTTTGTCTCCACTTTATGTAAAAAAAGTAAAAGCTGGTTTCTCAAACAGGAGGCACCCACGTTCCATTGATCCTCCATCGTGGAGTTTGTGCCCTGAATGTGCCCAACTTGGGATATAAAAATACAAAGGATATCGCAAGGCCAGGGATCACAGTGTCTTGTCAGCTAAGAGAAAATAAAGTATAAGGTAATAGTAGCATCTAATTCCTTTGTGGGAGTTAGAGAGTATTTGTAATGCACTGTTACAGTCATAAGCCAAAATTTTAAAAAGCACTTCCTCTATACTTACCCAAGTCAGCTGTGTCAGTGGAAACACTTGGCTGCCTTTTGCACTCTCTTCTAAGTCTTGTGTTACCCATAGTGTACCTGATACCTTTCTCCACCTGCCTAAATGACTGCACGAAAGTTTTCTTTAAAATCCCTCGAACCTCGGGCTTCCCTGGTGGCACAGTGGTTGGGAGTCCGCCTGCCGATGCAGGGGACACGGGTTCGTGCCCCGGTCTGGGAAGATCCCACATGCCGCGGAGCAGCTGGGCCCGTGAGCCATGGCCACTGAGCCTGCGCGTCCGGAGCCTGGGCTCCGCAACGGGAGAGGCCACAACAGTGAGAGGCCCGCGTACCACAAAAAGCAAAAAAAAAAAAACTTAAAAAAAAAAATCCCTCGAACCTCAAACTTAAACTGATTTGAAGTATAATATTACTAGCAGGGCCTGCAGTTTGCACAATTTTTTTCAAATCATTTGGCACATCTGTTTTGAACTGAAATCACACGGAGCTGAGGAGATCCTCAATCCAGGAGCATCTCCCCGAGGGCAGAGACCCCCGCCTGCCTTGTGCACCGCTGCACCCCTGGCGTTTAGAATGGCGCTCTCTACAGCGATGTGCAGAGAGATCGAGCACCCACTGCACCACTGCGCTGGCTTGTTTTGCAGTGGGACTTACTCTGAGAGTAAGAGCTGCATTTATTTTCTCGGCCATGAGCATCCCAGAGTAAATTACTTTTCAGGTCTCTAAATAGTACGTTGGAGATTTGGAAGAACTGATGCAATTTCTAAAGCTGCCGAACTTCCTCCCCGGAAGCTACTCCCACACCAAGACTCTGACTTCATGGCCATCACTACCAGAGCCTGTGCGTCCGGAGCCTGTGCTCCGCAACGGGAGAGGCCACAACAGTGAGAGGCCTGCCGTACTGCAAAAACAACAAAACGAAAAACCACCAGAGTTAGAACCTGAACTATCTATGCAGGAACGTTGTCTCCTGGTAGAAATGGAAAAGTCCAACTGTAATGTAGATTCTAGTGGATTTTAGGTTTTAAAACCTTTCACAAAGCAAAGGTGGTGGGGAATCTGGAAATGCTTTCTTTTCATCATGGTCAGATTCAGAGCAAGGCCCGAGCTACTACATCAGTGACTCCTGAAATAATTGGACTTTTATAGAGGAAGAAAATGACATGATTCTAGTATCCGGGTTTTACTGTTAATTAGCTTTATAGTGTAATTAGTAAAATAGCTCAAGAGTAAAAGCAAAGTCCAACTTTTAACAGCCTGGTAAGCCTCTTCTTATCTTAAAAAGAAGTAAGATAGCGAGGTTCAGACAGGTGGAGAGGTCAGCTCGAAAGGAGTTAACATTTCAACGCCTTGCCATTTCTTCCTCAGCCCTTTCGGATAACCAGAATTGAGGAAAAGGAAAAAAAGGAAAAACCACGCTGAGTTTTCCAAACTCTATCACTGAAAGAGATCACATATTTTTATTGTAGTCAAACATGACGCAAGATAATACTGCTGCTTTTTGAATCCAAAAATATAAGACATATGTCTGAGCGCTGCATGAGTTAAATGGCTGGCCTGCCTGAGGAGCTATGGGCATGAGTGCTCCAGGCTCCTGACACACGATGCTGAGAATGACACAGCAGTAAACCACCATCCTTTAGCAGGGAGGGACTTTGTTTCTGATAGAGGCCAAAAGTCATTTCAAGCCGATCTGATGGATAAGATAGAGGCCAGAGCTGAGGAAACCAAATACCAAAGCTGATCTAAACCAAGGAGTAGCCATAAAATAGTGACCGTCTTCCTTGCCTGTTTTCAAAATTTGGCTCTGGATGTCATTGCAAAAGGAAAATTCCAAAGCCGTATGAAGCAGGGGCAATATCGCCAGAGTACGTTTATAGCCCTCAACAGTGACTACGTAGAAAGGGATCACATGTGTTTGGGTATGTAACTCCTGCTGTGTTTGTTTTAAAAATAAACCTTATTCTATTAGTGTCATACCTCACGGTTTCCTTGGAACATTCTTCTCGAATCCTCTTCCTTGAGAGAGAGAGAGGAGTGTTAAATAGAAGTCTGCCTGAGAAGAACCACAGCCTCAATAACCACTGTATCTCCACTCCCTGATAGGATTATGTAGATGTCTGATGCAGTCGGTGGAAGGGTGATCTGCCTTTGAAGGCAAAGACCTTGAGCCCCAACAAATGTAAGGGGTGGGAAGTCTAAGTGCCCATTCTCCAGAGTCAGTGAGCAGTACCCACTTTTGTTTGTGTGGACCAGATCCTTGCCCAGGAACATGGAGCTCTCTGAGGTTATCCCACTGGGGACGAGGCAGGCAGACAGTGTGCAGGGGCTGTGGAGGTGTGTGTGGTTTCCATCCTGGCCCTGCCACTTCCTAGCCATGCGTTTTGGGCAAGTTACTTATTCTCCCTGTGCTTTGGTTTCCTGTGGAATTCAAATAACACCCTGTTCCATTGGCCTGTGGAGAGCATGTGGAATTGACTAGTGAAAAATGCTTGGTTAGGGTGGTCCAGTGGTTAAGACTCTGCTCTCACTGCCGAGGGTCCGGATTCAATCCCTGGTCGGGGAACTAGGATCCCACAAGCCATGTGGCACAGCCATAAAAAGAAAAACAAAAAGCTTGGTTAGCACCATGCCCAGTACATAGTAGGCAGTCAGTAAGTGGGAGTTATGATTATCATTAGGTATTGAAGAATAAACCTAATGTCACTGTCAGCATAAGCAACCAGTTGGAGTGACGAATACCACAGTCAGAATGAAATGGACAGCCCACTCGATAACCAAATATAAACTGTTCCGGTTACTTTTAGTTGGACAGTTCCCACATCTCTATTTCTGCATCCCTCTTCAGCCTTAAAGCTTAAAATGCTTTTATATGGACTTTCAATTAGACTGTGCTGTTTCCCCCCCCCCCAACTACAATGACTTCATTAGTTTATTATTTAGAACCGCAAATTGGGTAGATTAGCCACCATGTCTCCCTGTAAACCAAGTCATTTCTAAAATTTTCTGACAGAGCTTTCTCAGATTGACCCAAGTGTGCCATGGGAGGAAGTGGTCCATCCAGGAAAAGAAATGAGCGTGTAAGAAATAGGGGCGGGCTTCCCTGATGGCGCAGTGGTTGAGAGTCCGCCTGCCGATGCAGGGGACGCGGGTTCGTGCCCCGGTCTGGGAAGATCCCACATGCCACGGAGCGGCTGGGCCCATGAGCCGTGGCCGCTGAGCCTGCGCATCCGGAGCCTGTGCTCCGCAGCGGGAGAGGCCACAGCAGTGAGAGGCCCGCGTAACGCGAAAAAACAAAACAAACAAAAACAACAACAAAAGAAATAGGGGCACTGGCATTTGCAGCAACATGGATGCAACTATCGAGATTATCATACTAAGTGAAGTCAGACAGAGAAATGTAAATACCATATGATCTCACTTATATGTGGAATCTAAAATATGGCACAAATGAACCTATCTACAAAAACAGAAACAGACTCACAGACATAGAGATCAAACTTGTGGTTGCCAAGGGGGGCAGGGGGTAGGGAGAGGGATGGACTGGGAGTTTGGGGTTGGTAGATGCCAACTATCATATTTAGAATGGATAAACAACAAGGTCCTAATGTATAGCACAGGGAACTATATTCAATATCCTGTGATACACCATAACAGAAAAGAATATTTAAAAAGGATGTATAGGGACTCCCTGGTGGCCCAGGGGTTAAGAATCCACCTGCCAATGCAGGGGACATGGGTTCGAGCCCTGGTCTGGGAAGATCCCACATGCCACGGAGCAACTAAGCCCATGCGCCACAACTACTGAGCCTGCGCTCTAGAACCCACGAGCCACAACTACTGAGCCTGCGTGCCACAACTACTGGAGCCCACACGCCTAGAGCCCATGCTCCGCAACAAGAGAAGCCACTGTGATGAGAAGCCCATGCACCACAACGAAGGCCCAACACAGCCAAAAATAAATAAATTTTTTTAAAATGGATGTATATGTATAACTGAGTCGCTCTGCTGTACAGCAGAGATTGACACAACACTGTAAATCAATTATACTTCAATTTAAAAAAAAAAAAGAAATAGGGGCCCCGGGATCCATTAGTCAACTGAAATTCACAACATACTTTCAGGCCTCTGTTTAGATCCCTGGCTTTTCAGATGAAATTTGCTCAAAAGAAAAGATGTTTCTATAAAGCCTCATTGACTAGAATCTAAGTCATAAAATCTAATCTAGTCTAATCTGGGCCACATAGCAGCCACCCCAGAAAAAATTAGTCAAGGCTTTTACAAAAAGGAGTCCTCATTTATTTCACATGAAAATTCCACAGAGTGGTGACCAACCCATGTCTTAAATGTGGCTTTGTTTTATTTATTTATTTTTTTTATTTTTATTTTTTTGTGGTACGCGGGCCTCTCACTGCTGCGGCCTCTCCTGTTGCGGAGCACAGGCTCCGGACGCACAGGCTCAGCGGCCATGGCTCACTGGCCCAGCCGCTCCGCGGCACGTGGGATCTTCCCAGACCGGGGCACGAACCCGTGTCCCCTGCATCGGCAGGCGGACTCTCAACCACTGCGCCACCAGGGAAGCCCGTGGCTTTGTTTTAAAGCATGTTTGAAGAAACAAACTTTACTGTTATGAAATATATTGATACTGCGATTCAGACTGATCAGATGTGGAGATACCACGAAAACTGTTGCCGACTCTGAAATGGGGCTGGTCATGGATTGAAGTCCATATCCTCAAGCCAGCTGGCCCTGACATAAAACGTCCAGTGCTAACCGTGGCTCAGCCCCGGTCCCACATTGGATCCAGCTTGGCCTCCACCTGAAAAAGCTGGAGAGCCAAAAAGTTGTCCACTGTTCCAGAGAGGCCCAGGCGCAATTGAGGCCACATGAAGAGGGCTCTGTGTATTCCTGGGAGGGTAAGAAAGGGAGCTGTTAGGTAGAGCTCAAGGCAAAGAATGTGGGCTTTGCGGTCAGATGGAGCCAGGAGGAGATGCCGGCTCCACCGCCTACTGGCTTGGTTACATCTAGTTCCTTCCCCTCGCTGAACCTGAGTTTCCCCAAGAGTAGGATAGACACAGCCCTACCTCAGAGCGTTGCCGTGAGGCTGGGCCATGTGAGGCTTTTGAGCACAGCACCTGGCTACCACGGACGCTCAGCAGACGCTAGCTCTCTTCTTCAGTGCTTGGCCCTAGATCCTTCTCTCAGAAGCATCCCTCGTGCCTCTACCACCTGCGTCGTCTGACATCCAGTCTGTACGGAGATCAGCTGTGAGAGTGCTGATCATGCAGATCTTAGGTCTTGCTGTGATCCAGCTGAGCTCTGCACACGAGCCTAAACACTGGTTTTCGACTTCTGGGCAGACCTTGAGATACCTCATTCCTATAATCAGGTCCGTTTACAGGGTCTTTTGGGGGCCACTGGTCGGTCCCTTTTGCACTCTCTGCCACCTCCAGCAAGAGACTCATTCTTTCGGCCCCTGCCTTCAACCAGTGATTGATTGGCATCTGCCTCTGTGCTCTACCCACCCCTCCCTCACCCCCAGTTGTTTAAACCTGATAAGATAGCTTCCTGATCTCAAGTTGGAGTTAATTCCGTTGAAAATGAAGTGAAGTAGAAGGTGAGATGTTTCCACGGTAATCTGATGAGGAGAGCTTGAATGGAATAGAGCTAACTCGGTAGAAGCACCTGGAAGTTGGGTTCATGGTGGTCAGCCCCTCCCTGGGGGGGGGAAGAGCTTCGTTGTGGCCCCTGAATCTCCTCGGGCCCCACCGATCAGACTCCAGCTCCACAGCTGTGTGCAGAGTCTGCCGCAGCATCTCTGTGCGGCTCCCATTGAATGGGATTCACCATTTCTTTATCGTATTGCTGCACTCAGTTGAACTCTTAATCTTCATTGAATTCAGAAAAAGATTTATTTTTGTAACAAAATCAAATGAGAAACTTAAGTTTCATCTAATATGTCGTCGAAGTTCTTGGTTCAACCTACTGCCTCCAAGGCATCCAGAGTAGTTACTCTCCCTCTTTTATCATTTTATAAATACTCTTTGGGATAGTGATCTCATACAATTACTGGATGAGTAGCTGCATAGACACTACGTTATGCTGTAGCTGAGCATTTGCTCTCTGGCACGTCTTCTGTGGTTTAGTTTTCTTGCAGACCATTGAAATTCTTCAGAGTGGGTCAGTAGCGTCCAGAAAGCACCACACCGAATGACCAGGTTCTTTAGAACCAGGCTCAGACTAAGCTTTTCTCTTCAGAGAGAGAGAGCGAGAGCGAGAGCGAGAGCGAGAGAGAGAGAGAGAGAGAGAGAGAGTGAGTGTGTGTGTGTGTGTGTTGGGGATGGGAGGGGAGGTTGATAATGCATGCACATATCTGTTTGAAATCATCATTTTAATATTGTTGCCTTATCAAGAGTGACTCATACGCATTGCAAAAGAAAAGTTAAAGAGAAAAATTCACCCTTGATTCTAACAGTTACTGTTAACATTTTCGTTTCTTTCCAGTTTTAAATTTTCCTCTTTACATGGTTGAGCTTCTACTATACATGATGCATTTTAACAGCTGCACGATATTCTCTCCTATGATTGTATTGAGTCATTAAAATATCCCATATTGTTGGACACAGGTTTTTTTCCCCCAATTTCTTGCTATTGTAAACAATATTGTGATGAACATCTACATATAAACAACTTATTTTAGGCCTTTTCTGATTATTTCCTTGGGATAGACTAGAATTATTGGATCAAAGAAGCATAATGTTTTTAAGGATACATGAGGGATACCTGCCAGTTTTGCCTGTTACCCCACATTCTCACCACTGGTGACCAAAATGTGTTCCCTTTTACCTTGTTGAGCCCCAAATCAGTTCTATCCTAGAGGCAGCTTCATGATCATGTTCACACAGAAAGGCTAAGAGTTTGAAGGTCAACCGCTGCAGCTCTGACTGACCCACTGGAATATCTGGTTTGATAAGGCTTGACCAGGTCCTTGACAGGCTCACCAGCTGTTTATTTGTTAAAGCAGGCAAGTGACTCATGTATTGGAATCACCTCTGCATCACCTCCCACTGCAAGAAACAGGGTTGTCCTTCACACCCCCACCCCCCTCACTGTCCATATTCCTGACCGCTGTTTCTCAGTAACAGCTCTCAAACCTAGCCTTGCCCTTCTACCTCCGTCACCTCCGCGTTAATCCAGGCCTTGTAACACATCCCGGTGAACAGCGTCCCCATCTCCCTGACCCTGTTTAGTCTTCCACATTGTCCTATGCCTGAGTTCTCTTCTTGAAGACAAAGCTGGTAAGGCCCGTCCCCTCCACTGCAGGAAGGCTCTAATTCTGTCATTGCTCTTCAAGGCCCTTTACGATCTGATCCTAACTTCATCTCCAGCCATCCTGCATGTGGCCCTCGCTCCTCTCACTGTCATTCCAAGATGGCAAACTGTTGGAGGCACCACCGTCTACTTGCAGTGTCCTTCCTTCCAGCTTCTTTGTCTTCTGTTCATCCCTCGAAGTAAAACTAAAGCATCAAATCCTGGGTGAAGCCTCTCCCAGTTCCCCCAGCAGACGGTTGCTTCACCCTCCGTGTTGTGTTGTCCAAACTCCACGTTGAATTCACAGCACTGTGGCTGCTGCGTGGTGCCTGGTGAGGAGTGCTGGTCGCCAGCCTGTCTCCACCACTTCTGCTCAGTCCTCTGGGTCAGGGTCCTGGTCCTGCCTTTTTTCCCATTGATGATAAAA
Organism: Kogia breviceps; assembly: GCF_026419965.1. Taxonomy (NCBI): domain Eukaryota; kingdom Metazoa; phylum Chordata; class Mammalia; order Artiodactyla; family Physeteridae; genus Kogia; species Kogia breviceps. The sequence continues at coordinate 74,609,919 of NC_081320.1, read as the reverse complement.
GTTTGTAGATGAATGTAAGTGAATGAAGGTCTTTGTAATGTTTAACACATAATTACTATTTTTAATGTCTTAATTTTATAGATAGTTTTAACTTCACAAATATTCGCATTGATTTAATATCTCAAGATGTAATAAGTGTTTTTGCCTAGATCTTAAGAAAATACAGACCAGTGCTTGGCCTTGATTTGAATTTCTTTTATTACGAAGTCCTCATCCTTTTTTTTTTTTTTTTTTTTTAACTTTATTTTATTGTATTTTATTTTTGTGGTTTGGGGGATATTTGCCAAATATACCCTCTCTCCTGGCAAAGGAAATTTTTATTTCCCTTTTTAAAATAAATTTATTTATTTTATTTATTTTTGGCTGTGTTGGGTCTTTGTTGCTGCACGTGGGCTTTCTCTAGTTGCGGTGAGAGGGGGCTACTCTTCGTTGCAGTGTGTGGGCTTCTCATTGCAGTGGCTTCTCTTTGTTGTGGCTCGCAGGCTCTAGAGCACAGGCTCAGTAGTTGTGGCGCACGGGCTTAGATGCATATGGGATCTTCCTGGACCAGGGCTCGAACCCCTGTCCCCTGCATTTGCAGGTGGATTCTTAGCCACTGCACCACCAGGGAAGCCCCCTTATCCTTTCTGTGCCTCTTTCTCATTCCCTTCCTCTTCTTCTCTAAGAAGAGAACTGGCAAAATGCCTGTGGGAGGAAAAGCACAGGAGAAGGTGATGGACGAGATAGGGTGGGGAGCGTAACCTTCTCTTCTCCCAGGTCCTTGCACAGTAATACGTTACTCAGGTTTTATACAGCAGTGACATTGGTCCATCGTGTGAGCTGTTACAAGGTTTATGTGAAATATAATCAGTAGAATTGCCTTACGAAGAAATGCTTCCTTTCATAAAGAATTCTCTGCATAATAGACTCTAGATTTGATGGCAAATCTAATGTCCTCAATGACGTGTTGGCTCAAGGTCAGTATATTACTTGAATTAAGTTCATTAAATGATTCTACTTATCCATTTGACATGTACATTTTGCGTATCTTAATGAAGTCACCTCCTCTAAGGATTTCAGATTATCAAAAACTTCTACCATAAATTTGGTGTGAAAGCCTCCAAGTGAGTTTTTAAGGTTAACATTCAGTGCACCAGAACCCTTTCTGTGGAACACTCAAAAATACAGTTAAGTACGTTTTTAAGTAGATATTGAAAAAGAATTTCTGCTTACAACTAGAACTTTCTGTGATTGCTTAATATCCCTTGCTGAACATCAAGCAACAGTAATGAGAGAAATAATGAAAATGCATTGGGAAACAGAGAGATTATGCATTTTAACACTAGACAAAGAGTCCTTTCCGTCCTTACTTATAACACTCCACAATGGACCAAGACATACCTTTGGAAACACAAAACCCTATAGTCATAGGACATTATTAGTGCCATTTAGTCAGGGGCACATGCTTGAGTAATTGGTAAGAAAAGAATGTAGATTCCAAAGACAGATATTTCTGCCTGTGACCCTCCTCTGGAAAAGCTCAACAGGAAGCTTCATGCTAGGTCTTTACAGAGTGGTTCCAGCCTCCCAGGAGCGCTTGGCTACAGAGGCTGGGGTCCTGACGCCCTGCATATAGATGTTCCTCATTGCCCCTCAGGCATTGTGGGTTCTGTCCTTTGTGCCTGAGCAGTGAATACTGCCCCTCTCAGAGCTTCCAAGGTGCCTTCCAGGGAGAAGACACCACTTCTTTCCTAAGGAACTTTCCTTCCAGATGCCTTTATAGTTTTTCATTGACCGGTGACCAGTAGTGAATGGAGCTGCCCATAGAACCTGAGCATAAAATCTCCCCAGATTTGTAGGAGTCATCCAGTTATCGGCCTGGCCAGTGACGGGGAGGGGCTGCCCCACCCTCATCCTGTGTTTCTCCATTAATTGGCCCCATCGCTGATTTGCTGGGCATTGGGCCTCATTCTGAGATCTAGAGGAAATGTGACCACTAGTAAGTTCAGAGAAACCAGGAGAAGGTGTTGAGTCAAAGAGAAAGGAACTTTCAAGGAAGAGGTTGGGAGAGGGAAGATGTGAGGATGGTAGGAGAGAACGGAGAAAAAAGATAAGCAGAATCTGTTAAGCTGTAAATTCTTATACATAAAAAAATAGCTCTTAAAAATACATTGTTCTCATGGGCTTCCCTGGTGGCACAGTGGTTGAGAATCCGCCTGCCGGTGCAGGGGACACAGGTTCGTGCCCCGGTCTGGGAAGATCCCACATGCCGCGGAGTGGCTGGGCCCGTGAGCCATGGCCGCTGAGCCTGCGCGTCCGGAGCCTGTGCTCCGCAACGGGAGAGGCCACAGCAGTGAGAGACCCCCGTACCGCCAAAAAAAAAAAAAAAAAAAAAAAAAAAATATATATATATATATATATATATATATATATATATATATATATAGTTCTCAATATGTATATATATAGTTCTCAAAAAGCATAGTTTGCTGGGGAAAAAAAATGGATTGAAATGAAGTGAGGTTGTTTTTGAAGCAGGAATGTCCTGGTTACTGAGAGGGAAATCCATCTAGCATCCCTGAAAAATGAAGGAAATGGTTATCTCAATGCTGATTCCCTTCTGGGAGAGCACAGGAGGCCTGCCAGTTCCCTGCGACAGACCATTGTCATTCCTTATCATTCCCCTGCATCGTTTACACAGAGATTAACTGGAGATGGGAATTTCTTCAGTTGTTTCTATAAGTATACTCAGCTGGACTTTTTCTCTCTTTCCGTGGAACAGAACCTCTGATCCTGTCTCCCTACCTATTTGTATTTCAGTTTTAGTTTCTTCACGTGGTATGTTCAACAGCCATGCAATGATTAAGTCTGTATATTTTGCAATGACAGTCTAATGACTCTTGGCCAACGGGTATCGTTCCCAGCTGGTGGTTATAGCTACCACCTGTGTCAGCCTCAGTGGCCCTCGATCAGGTTCAGGCCACAAGATGAGAGTTCAGAGGCTCCTGCTGAGCAGAGGAAAACAACAGTGGGGGCTGGGGAGGTGGACGTTTTACCCAGTTCTGGGAATCCTAGAACATGTTGCGACTGTGTAGAGCTTTCCCCCTTCATGTCTCAAGCGTGATGAGAAGTTGTGTTTGTCCCATGGAGCGAGTACTCCACCATGTGCCATTCTTTTCCCTAGAGGACACAATCCCGAAGAAGGTGCTGTGCCACTTCAGCGGGAAGGCCTACGCTGATGAGGAGCGCTGGGACATTGACAGCTGCACACACTGCTACTGCCTGCAGGGCCAGACCCTCTGCTCGACCGTCAGCTGCCCCCCACTGCCCTGCGTCGAGCCCATCAACGTGGAAGGGAGCTGCTGCCCAATGTGCCCAGGTATCTAAGCCGCTGCCCTGCCCCTTTTTAAGCTGTGATGTTGATTCAAGAGGAAGCTAGAACAGACTCAGAACCTCCCCCACCCATCCCTTAGCTCCTGTGGCCCAGACAGAGACCTGGGGGGTAACTTGAGAGCCCGTGACCATCTAGGTGAGTGCCTGAGTTTGGCTCCATGCCGGTATTGCTCTCTTCTGACTTGCATTCTCTAAAGGTAAGTGGCAGGCCTTATGGGTGTAACAGACCTGTGACTGACACCTGCCGTATCCGAGTAGCACAGTTTTAGTGCAGTGTTGGACGAGCCTAGCGGAAAAGGTCCATCATTGGACACAGTAGGGAATGCTGTTCTGAGGTGAATATCTATCAGAACCAGAATGGAAGAGCTGCATGTAAAGAATACGATGCTGGTCCAATCTTTCTTCAGTTCATCAGTTCCAGTAGTACCCAGGCCACCCCGTGCAGCCTTCTCCCAAGCCCTCCCGTGAACTTTCCATCTCTTCCCACCTAGACCGGGACCACGGAGCATGCCCCCAGCTGGCTGTTGCAGAATCACATGCCTACGTCTGTCCCCACATTCCACCCTTCATGTCAGCTCAGTAATCCGCCTCCCGGTTTCAAACCTAAGTCCCCCACAGCTGCCCAGATCCTCCCCCAGGCCTTCTCCTGGTTTCCGTGTCTGTGTCTCCTGCCAAAACAGCTCCTTTGTTTTTTGCCCCTCGTTCCCAGCAATGCAGGACCTGAGCCCTCGGCAGGACAGCCTCTGGGCAAGTGTTCCGGATCTAAAGCCCTGAACACACAGGCAGTCCAGACCACACAGACCAAAGGGAGGGCTCACTCTAGGAGCCCAGAGAGGTCCTGAGCAAGTGAAAAGCCCCTCCATCTTCACCTCGATTCTGTGTTTTCTTGCAGCATTGTATTAGAGACTCTTGCTCCATGCAGCACGGTGGGCTGGGAGTCAGGGCAACTTAGAAGGGCATCTACACCGTGCGCTTGTAAAATGGGAGAGCCAGTTAAACCCGAAGAGTTTCACTGAGCTCTGCATACGTTTGCCTTTTGTTTAGCTGTTGTGCAGACTAGCCCTAATGGGCACTTCTAAAAATGCCCATATTCTGCCAGGTCAGGAGGCTGAGTCCTTTTCGGATCTCTTATTGGGTGCTTTTCATAGTTTAGTCTCCTTGGCCTTGTTTAAGGTGTAAACCGAGAGTCACAAGTTCACTTCTGTGATGTCGTATCCCTCGGTGTCCATATAGGGAAAAAACAAAATCCTTAAGTGTTTTGCACGAGAAGAATGAGGAAAAACATGTATTTCTCATTGGAGTTGCTTTATCTATTACATTTCACCTGTTTCACAAGTTTCATACCAGTTTTCCTAGTAATATGCTTTGAGCAGTTCAAATGGTGAAACTTGATCTTATTTATTCACCCAAGATTCATTTCGTGCCTACCCTATGTAAGCACTGCTCGAGGCCCTGGGGAGACAAGGGTGAATCCAACAAGTCCCCGTCCACACAGCTGATGGCTTCGTAGGGAGAGACAGGCAGCACATAAGTAAACAGTAAATAGCGCACAAGATGAGGATAGGGGTCACAGAGAAAACACATAGCGAGGCCGGGGTGGGGGAGGAGGGGCTTAGGCAGAAGAGGAGACAGGATGTTCTGATAATCCGGGAATGCCTCACTGATCAAATGACATTTATAAAGGGACTCAGAAGGGTGGCAGGAATCATGGGGTAGAGGCAGAATCTCTGCGGTGTAGGCAGGACAAAAGCCCAGGGGCTGGGAACGTGCCATGAACATTCAAAGAGAAGCAGGGAGGTTGTGTGGATGTGACCCCATGAGCAGGGAGGGTAACTAGAGGAAAGCAGAGAAGTCGCTGTGTGCCAACACACAAGATCTCATGAGCGATTTTAGAGTTTTGTTGGGCAAGATAGAAACTCGAGGGTTTTGAGCAGAGCAGGGATGGGACGTGACTTGCAGGAGTGGAAGCAGAGAGGCCGGTGATGCAGGTGAGGGCCGAGTGTGGCCTGGACCAGGACAGTAGCTGTGGAGGTGGGAGAAATGGTTGGGTTCTGATTCTAGTGAAAGGGTAGAATCCATAGGATTTGAACGTGATGTGAGGAGTGAGAGGAAGAGAGATGCCAAGGGCGACTATAATATCATTTTTGACTGAAACATGGAGTTGCAGCTCTGGTGTAAAATCAGTTTGGTTTGGGGAGTTTTTAGTTTGAAATCTCCACTGGATATCTAAGTGGAGATAATGAATTAGACCAGTGAATCCGTCTGGTCTGGAGTTCGGGAGAGAAATTGGAGATGGATCTATAAACTTGAACGTTGTCAGCCACAGGTGGTTTTTAAGTCTTGAGACCGGACAAGGTCACTCAAGGAGTGAGTGGATATAGAGAGGAAAAGAGAGCCTGGGACTGAGCCCAGGAACCCTCCAACTGTGGGATCTGGGCAGGTGGGAACAGAGAGTGAGCCCCTGCCACACGGGGAGAAACTGAGAGAGCTATGACCTGGGAGCCACGTGGAGAGAGGGTAGGAGGAGGGACATCAGGTGAGAAGCAGGGACTGACTGCTGTGCATTTAGCGTTGTCCTAGTGGTCGTGACGAGAGCCATTTCCATACCGTGGTGGCGGCAAAATCTACTTAGAGTGGTTTCTAGAGAGAAGGGGAGGGGGTGAATCAGAGACAACCATGACACAGCCCAGCTACGGACCACGAGTGCTAAATTCACAGATAGGATTTTCCTGTGGGGTAGAGGGGGGTCTTGGAGGCTTTCACTGAAGGACTGAGCTAGACCTTGAAAGACAGGTGGGTTCTCTTAACTGGACTGAAAGGGTAATCTGACCAAAGACCCTGAGACAGAAAGGTCAAGGCCAGATGCCCCTGGAATAGGGAGTTCTAGTAGCGGGAAATGAGGACAGAGAAGATGACTTTGGTCAAGATTTTCAGGGCCTTAACTGTCAACTGGAGAGGTAGATTTTGTCCTTTGTCCTTCGTGGCTTATTTTTGAGCAGATGAAACACAAGATCATGGAGGCGCTTTGGGGAGCCACACAGTGATCTGTAGGAGGACTGAAGCAGAGAGACCAGAAGCCAGGACAGCTGTGACTTGCACTGTAGACGTCCCAGGTGTGTGATGATTAGGACGCAAATTTAGGTGATGGCGGCAGGAACAGAGGGAAAGATCCACTCTCCTCGGTTGCGAGTTTAATAGAGGAAAGAGTGCAGGTTTCACCAACATCCTGCTCATAACTAGAGATTTCTCCAGCGACTTCTCAGTCAGCATTTCCTGTTGGATTGGAATTGAATTTCTGTTAAGTCCCCCTGCTGCTTCTGAGGTATTATTCCTGAATCATTTCTCCATCTTATCTCAGAAAATTTTGCAGTCTGGAGAGCTCTGCCACCTTCCATTTGATTAAGTGTGGCCCGCCAGGAAGCCTGGATTCCTGTCCCAGCTTTCCCCTGGGCCCTCTGAAGTTTCAGGTTGCCGATTCTCACCTGGAAAGCTCAAGCTACTTGGCTTTGTCCCCTACGCACATCAGCTAACATTCTGTACAGCCTCACCCTTACAAAGCACTTGCCCCCTCTGCCATCTTTGGATACAAGTACCAGACCTGTGAACTCATTTGCTGGCTAGTACTTGTCCCATTGTATAGAAAACAGGGTCAGAGAAGTTAAGTGAATTATCCAAAGCCGTGCAGCTAGTTAGCAGAAGACCCAGGAGTCCCCAGTCCTAAGTTGACTTACGGTTCCATCTCCCAGAAAATGGTGTCCTTGTAAGCCCCAAGCACCCTGCCCCATATCCAGAAAAGGGCATTTTAAGGAGGGTGGCTCTTACAGTGGGCCAGGTGCCTCTGACTGTAAAATACATCCCCAGTAAGTTGTCTTAGGTTCCTCTGAAGTTCAGGTCAAATCTGACCCCAGTTGTAATTCTTTAATTGTGACCAAGTGCCCGTGATCTATGCCACCTGGCCAGGTAAAGTTTTGTGTCACTCCCCTGGCCGTGTCATCCACAATGCCAGCAGCTTCGTAAAGGACTCTTGTAGTAAATGCTGGAAGCGTTCTATTTTAGAATTGGGGTTGAATGCAGTCTTTGGCCATGGCAAGCCTGGGCCTAGGCTTGGAAGCACAGCAGCACCCACACTTCTTTTTGTTTCTTCAAGCAGTTTTTTTGCTGAAAGATTTATCCTTTTTGGCAAAACTGCTCAGAGGTGGCTTCTCTCTTAAGTTCACATCAAAGGGAAATGACCCTCTCCCCTTAGGCTTGAGGGCTCTGAACTAAAGCTTTGAGTATTTTATGATAAAGAAGGAGGCGTGGGTAGATTTTAATCAGAGCCGAACTGAGTTTAGTGGAGCAAACTGGTCCAGAGGACAGGCCATGAGCTGCCAGACGGTGAGAAGTAACTCATCATGAGAGGCCCATGAGGGCAGGACTGGTCTTGCTCACAACTGTATCCCCCAAACTTAGGCCAGTGCCTGCCACATAGGAAATACTTGGAAAATATGTGCTCAACAATGGTGATTAAGTAATCACCAAGACATCCTCCTCCATCCTCGGTAGATCCTTCCAACGTTCCCCTCTGTTGCACCTGTGGGAAGAGAACTCACTGTCAAGTCTGTGTTGCTTGTAGGGTTTCACTGAAATCTACCTGTAGGCATGTATGAGGCACAAGAATTTCAAAGCTGCTTGCCTGCTGCTATCACTCAGGAAAGACCCTGAGCTGAACAGAATTGACCCCAGCGGTGGGAGTCTCCGCACAGGAGGTCTTTCTACTTAGCTGCTGGCATTCACAGGTTTTCGGCATGGATCTCATGTTAGCCTTTTCTCCGGAGGCCTCAGAAGGCAGTGGCAGGTCAGCCCCCGTTGGGATAGGAAAGCTCAAGGCTGTGCGCTGGACCAGACAGGGCAGGGGCTCAGGGTGCCACGGCACTGAAATATGTCATGTAAATGTCAAGGGGGTTTTCTTCCCGAATTCCTCCAGGAAATTCGTATCACGTATCGAGATGTCTCAGTGGGGCGAGCCGAACACCATTCCTACACACACCCACCCCAGACCCGCCCAGCCCGGACTTATTGAATCAGGACCTGTGAGCGTCAGCACATTTTATAAGCTCCTCAGGTGATTCAGATATGATAGAAAAGTTTGGAATCACTAGTTTATACTCAGACCCCTGCTTCTGTGAATGAAAATGTTTTCAGTAACTTCTCTTTTTAATTCTAGAGTTTTGAGAGACCTGTTGAACCTTTAAACACTCCGAGTGTCTAGTTCTTGCCGTGTTTGAGGTCTCATAATTTAAGTAAGAAAAGCAAAAGCCAAAGTGGCTTTATTCTTGGGGGCAGTAGGAAGACCTGGGCTTTGGAATCACAGAACTGGATTGGAAGCCCAGCTCCGCTGGTTCCTGGGTGCATACTCTTGGGCAATTTCGTAACGTCTTAGCATTTATTTCCCTGGCAGGTGCTCAGTTAACCCACAGTGGAAGTTTAGCACGTACTCTATTCTCTACCACTCTTCCCTTCTCTCAAGTTTATCCTTTTTAAAGTTCACTTCTGGAAAGGCCGGTAACTTTGGGATAGACAGTGATCACTGTGAGCAGAGAGGATTTTCTTAACTTATATAACATATTTCGTGTATTTTATTTGGGACTAAATTAGGCTGAATATTAGTGAGTATTTCGTATTACCGATGTTGGGTAACCTTATGGTAAAAATCAGTTAATAATACGGCAGGCCCTGGCCAAGTAGTACGTGATTGAGGCTGACTTCTGTTGTTATATTTTGAAAACAGAGGTTCTTAAGAATTATTTCTTTTAAAAGTTGGCTAATTATTGTTAGCCAGGTGAAGTAGGGATATACAAATATTTATGTAGGAACCAAGGAAAGCTTTGGATTTTCTCACTGGTCCCTTTAGAACTTGGCTTCAAAAAAAAAAAAAAAATCCTGATATTGGAGATTAATGAATATCATTCTCAGTTTTGTCTCATGTTGTAGTATCTTGTTGACCAAAGTGTCTATATGATTGAGTTAGATAATATGTTTACTCAAGATCAGTTTCCAATCTACATGGTTCCAGGACTAACATAGTAGACATTTAAGACTTAAATCGGGCAGCCCCTCATGAGGTCTGCCAACATCCATTCCCACTGAGGGGAAGGGAGTGGAGGGGAAATGAATAATAAAGAATGGAAGATGCTTTAACTTTTTCACTTCCTGTGACATATTTCATAGAAATGATTCAGCACTCATTTATTAAAGAGCAAGTCATTAAAGTATAATTTAGCAGATGGAAAGTAAAAGAAATCCTTTCATTTCAGCCAGTGACCATCAGCTTGCACGCATCTGTGGAGCCAACAGCGTTTGTCATGAAAAAGCAGAGCTTCTGACCCAGGTGGAGGAGTAATCTTCTCCCGTCTTTTTAAATCGTTGTAAGACATGTTTCCCACCCCTACAAAGCTAGTAACTCTGTAGCATTAATGACGTCAAGGTGGAAACTGGATCTTTCATGTCCCAGGACATGTTGTGTTGTATTGAATGCACCGTCCGTTTGGATTGAGGAGACAAGTCAACAATAAGGAGGCCCTCCATCATCTCTTATGAAAAAATGTCCCCTTCTTTTAGAAATGTATGTTCCGGAACCAACTAATATACCCATTGAGAAGACAAATCATCGTGGAGAGACAGACCTGGAGGTTCCCCTGTGGCCCACACCTAGTGAAAATGACATCATCCATATCCCCAGAGGTAAGTGCCAAAGTCATTTGAGATCTGTCTAGTCTTGTATATGGTTTACTTTTTTTTTTTTTTTTTTTTTAAATTTTCAAAACTTCTTTTGGGTAACCTTTTAAAATACGTGCCCAAGTTAAGTTCAAATAACCACTCCAAGAAAGACCTGCTTGGCTGTAACTTATTTAACAACCCAGGATTATGAAATAAGTCTGCAGGTAACTGGGTAAAATGCCTCTTTTCTGGTCCCACATGCTCAGAGGCTTAATAATGATGGAAAGAAATATGTCCGTGGTCATAAGAGCTTGGTATCTGAAATTTCTAAGCCATCTCTCAAATGTATGTGTGTGAATAAACTTTGTAAGCAGAGTAATAATAATTTACTCACTTGTCCCTGTGGATTCTCTACTAAGCATTTATGCATTAGGTTACCCTCTACTTCCACGTAGTTTTCACCCCATGAGGAGTTCAGTTTATTACTAACGTGTTGATTTTTCCACTCATCAGGCTTTAGTCCACGTGTTTTTTTTTTTTCCCCTTGCTCTGTCCTTTTAGTTGTGTGTAATAGAGATGTTATTCTGCCTCTCAGCAGCTAAGTGGTAAAGCAAGGCCAAGTTCCTGTCAGTCTTGCCTTCTCTCTAAAAGTAGTCCTCTTGATCAAGAGTATGAGCTTGCTCTTAGTCACGACTCAGTACTGCCTCCTGTCTACTCCAAGGACATTTTCAAAATCACTGTTAGACCATTTTTATATTTCTTTTGGAAGAAGCAGTATTCATTGCTTGAGAGATTAATGGTCGGTTACTCTAGATATTGTAAGTGTTATGCTTGGATCAAGCCAGATGACCAGAGCACCAGATTCCTGGACCCAAGTTTTGGCTCCTTATATAATTGCTGACTGAATGGTGCTTCAGCATTATGTTTACAGTCATTCAGTCAACAAACATTAGTGCCTACTCTGTGCCACATACTGATCTGGATGCTGAGCTTTAGTCATAAGAATAGCCATATTTATTATGTTACGTTGAGGACTCTGTATATTACATAATATTTCTGTTATAAAGACCCTGAGGAGAAATTTCTTCATATATCAGTAGCAAGAAAATTTATGATTCTCCTAAGCAACTGATCTGTTTTAATCTTAAAGACATTGTGAATCTTATTGATGATGCTTATTTCCATTTTTGCTTTGGCTGCTAGGAAGCTTAAAGCTAATTTTATGGCCTGCTTTTTGCATCAAAACAGAATTTAAGGACTAAATTTTGTAACAGACCTCAATTGAAGCTTCATTTTCCTTTCCCCAAGATTTTCCTTAATTTACTTTTTAATCTTCACTTCCAATATCATTTGGAATGTAGGAAGGTGAAAATTCATTCTTTATTCATTGTGTTTTTGAAACCTGAATTCATCAATAAAATGTTACTTTTACCTTTGGCATTAGAAACTACTCTTTTTTTTGGCCGCACCGCACGGCTTCTGGGGTCTTAGTTCCCTGGCCAGGGATGAAACCCACACCCTCAGCAGTGAAAGTGCGGACGGTTTCCTAACCACTGGACCACCAGGGAACCCCCTTTGGCATTTTTCTTGATGCTGATAAATATGTTCCCTTTTTTTCCCCCTTCCTATAAAGTATTACCATCTACCTCTCTAAAATGACTAGGAAGGGTCTCTTCTTCCCGTCCCCCCACATACACATAGAAGGATATTAATAAAAATCTGAGTTTTAAACTATAGACAGTATTAACATCACAAAGTTGTGCTACTTCATGAGCTTAGTTTCCAGAACAATTTAAAAGCAAGTCCTTTTGATTGCATGTGTTCTGCGTCTTTCGCTAACCTTGTCTTTGATGCATTTAAAGACATCCTGACTACAGTGGTTTATTTGAAACAAAAGAAAAGAAAAATAAGGAAATCTTCAGAGAATGCTCCCGATTGGTGTCTATTTAAATTTGTTATCTCTGTCTGCAGTGTTCTTTCCAAGAATGATTTAAAGGAACAAAAAGACCATTTATAAGAGCAAAATTAAACGTCCCTTGTACAATAACTAAGGCAGGAAAATGATCCAATAGGACCAGTGAGTTTTCAACAAGTTTATGAAAAGTATGGCATTTTTGCTTAGAGCTCAGTAAACCAAAATATTAACCAAAAGACCAAGCTGTTGATTCTGGCTTGGTTTTTACGAGTACACTACTAATTAGTCTTATCTATTACACTACTAAGAAGAAGCATATACTTTGTCCTAGTCTCCTATTTGTTAGTAAACAGGGAGCTAAGCTGATGTCTCTGCTTCAAAATCTTAGAACACCATAAAGGTTAACATTAATCAAAGTATTTTCAGTAGTCTAATTTTAGTCACTTTAAAAAAAATGTTTTTAAATTTATTTATTTACGGTTGCATTGGGCCTTTGTTGCTGTGCAGAGGCTTTCTCTAGTTGTGGTGAGCGGGGTCTACTCTTCGTTGCAGTGCACAGGCTTCTCACTGCGGTGGCTTCTCTTGTGGAGCACGGGCTCTAGGTGCACAGGCTTCAGTAGTTGTAGCACATGGGCTCAGCAGTTGTGGCTTGCGGGCTCTGGAGCGCAGGCTCAGTAGTTGTGGCGCACAGCCTTAGTTGCTCCATGGCATGTGGGATCTTCCCAGACCAGGGCTTGAACCCGTGTCCCCTGCATTGGCAGGCGGGTTCTTAACCACTGTGCCACCAGGGAAGCCCTAGTCACTTTTTTTAAAGTCTATGTAAAATTTTCTTATTTTCTTTACTAGAAGAATCAGCATCATCCTGCCCAATTACTAAAACTTCTCACCCTAATATTTTCTTTTTTACATCCATCCCTAAGAGCTCTTTGGATCCACATTAGACTTTAATCATATTTTAGCCTGAAAGTACTAGGAAGCAATAAAACCATGTTGCTTATCTCTATTTGCAATGTAATTAAAATAATCCTTAAAAATTTTGGTTTAGGTAATAAATGCTTGTAATTTTTTTTTCTTCTAGACGTCGGTCCCCTCCAGGTAGATTACAGAGATAATAACAGGCTGCACGCAGGAGAACATTCTTCGCTGGACTCTATTGCGTCAGTTGTGGTTCCCATAATAATAGGCCTCTCTATTATAATAGCATTCCTGTTCATCAATCAGAAGAAACAGTGGATACCACTGCTTTGCTGGTATCGAACACCAACTAAGGTATTGTACTGACAAAGTTTCAGCCTCTTAAACGATCAAACTAGGAAAGCTTATATGCTTAGATTTCCTTAGTTGCTTGATATCTTCTCTATTAGCCAGTGAAATGTTTACTTTGCTCTTCATAGCTTCAAATGCACATTAAGCTGTGGTGATCAAGATATATAGTATTTGCCCTGGGCTAGATGGCTGGGTCAAGTCTCCATCATCCATCAGTTAATGAATCCTGACCTTTCACAGATCCAACTTCCTGGATTTACTTTAAAGTTTTCAAATAAGCAGATACCCCTGGATTGATTCCTAAGTGATTGCTGTTTATATTAGAAATTAAAACTTGGTCACTTGGTATTTCTCAATCATCTATCAACTTAGAATTGGGAGAGGAAGGAAAAAAAATCACAAGGTTAGGGAGATAACACACAGAAGAGGGCAAGAGGAGAGCTAAAAGATCATGACAATGTACAAAAGTCCAAAGGACAGGGAGATGTGTCAGAGGCAGGCAGAAAGGAGAAAGGTAGCAAACGATGAAGAGATTGTGTGAAATAATACCAGACAAGGTGGAGCGAGTCAGCTTTCATGTTGCAGGGGAAAGAATATGTGTTTGTTGTCAATACAAATGCAAAGGGCCTCAATCTTCCTATTTTAAAAGGCAGGAAATAATTCATTTTCATGAAGGGAAATAAATCATAATTCCTTTGAACACTAACTCTACCTTTTGCAGTTTGGCTTTTACTAAAGAAAAAAGATATACAACCTCAAGAATTGAAAACAGCCTATTTATCATACAGATAATACCTTCACGTAAAATTTCTGTCAGATGGTTACCCTACCTCTGATTGTCTTACAACAAATGTGTAAACCGCCTCTGTGCTGGGCACATGCTGGGTCAGGATACAGGGCTGCACAAGACACAGTCCCTACCTGCAAAGCTGGGGAGAGAGCTGCTCATAGTGTGTATGGCTGGATATAGACAGACTGGCCCACCCCGGGATGCTGATTTTACAGCCTGATAAGAAATGGTCCATTTGTCTTAAAATCTGCCTATCTGGTATCTTCCACTCATCTTTCAACCCTCTTAAGCACTAGTCTGTACTTGAAGGACTTGAAAATAATTATGTCACTTCCGTATTTTCTCAGTTCCTTCGTCCCCTCCGTTTGACATAATTTATTGACATTTCACCCTTAAACAGTTTGTCAGTATCCCTCATAAGAGTATATATAGTTGGCAGCAGACCACCCCTGGTGGTCCAGTGGGTAAGGATCCACACTTCCACTGCAGGGGGCACAGGCTGGATCCCTGGTTGGGGAGCTAAGATACCACGTGCCATGCGGCGCAGCCCCCAAAAAAGTATAGTTGGCACCAGAGCATGATGTGAACCCACGTCGTCTGCCCATCCATGTGCTGTGATGCTGTTTTCTCACTTGAATGAGGTACTAAATATCTGTTGATTTGAGATATGTAAAGCAGCTAATTCTTTGTGGTTCTTTTTCCTCCTCCCATTAAATAGCCTTCTTCTTTAAATAATCAGCTGGTATCTGTGGACTGCAAGAAAGGAACCCGAGTCCAGGTGGACGGTTCCCAGAGAATGCTGAGAATCGCAGAACCAGATGCCAGATTCAGTGGCTTCTACAGCATGCAAAAACAGAACCACCTACAGGCAGACAATTTCTACCAAACGGTTTGAAGAGAGGCAGTGTGGATGAGGTTTGGAAAGACAGAAAAACGACTCAGTCTGCTCTTAAACTAGAATTCGTGCACTTGCTTAGTGGATTGTTTTGGATTGTGACTTGATGTACAGCGCTGAGGACTTCCTGGGCTGGGCTCTGTCGACAGCAGTGTGCAGAACAAGCATTCCCACTCTTCCTCAAGATAACTGACCAAGTGTTGTCTTAGAACCAAAGGTTTTAAAGTTGCTGAGATATATTTGCTTGTAATATAGCTGTAGAGATACTTGGGGACGGGGACAGCGAGTTTGGTTGGGGCGAATGGGTGGGAGGGTGGTGGTGGGAAGACAAATCGGTCAGCTTGGCTTGGGGAGAAATCCAGTCCAGTGGCCCAGAGGATATTTTTTTCCTGCTGCTCGGAAGACTTGCACTGGTTGCTGCAAAGCTCAGGCCTGAGCGAGCAGGAAAACAAAAAGGCCTTGCGATCCAGCTGCCGTAACCACCTTAGACTACCAGACGAGCACATCAGACCCTTTTGATAGCCAACGCAGGCCTAAAGCCACATGCTTCTTTTATATACAGTCACAGCTGCAGTAGGTGGTGAGGAGGCAAGAGAGATGGGGTAGCGACATTTCTCTAAAGCGGGTGATTAAGGATATATACAGTTATACTTTTTGCTGCTTTCTTTTTCTTCCAAGCCAATCAATCAGCCAGTTCCTAGCAGTCAGCAAATGAATAAAACCCGAGTCGTTTCTTGATGTGAGCACTGGAGCTTTTCTGACAGCAGCGTGGCAGGAAGGAGAAGAGGGTGAAGTACACCAGGCATTTCCAGGGGCTATACTTCCTTGTTTGTTGCTTTCTTCTGTTCTGTCTGTTGTTCATAGTTTTCGTTGAAGCTCTAGCTTAAGAAGAAACTTTTTTTTAAAAAAAAGACTGGGGATCTTTTTTTCCTTATTATATACTGACTCTACAAAATAGAAACTACTTCATTTTAATTGTATATTATTCAAGCACCTTTGTTGAAGCTCAAAAAAAATTATGCCTCTTTAAACTTTAGCAATTATAGGAATATTTATGTAACTATCTTATGCTTCAGAAAAACAAAAGTATTTGTGTGCGTGTGTATATAATATATATGCATATATATTTATACACATACAATTTATGTTTTCCTGTTGAATGTATTTTTATGAGATTTTAACCAGAACAAAAACAAACAGGCATTCCATATCAGTGCTTTTGATCACTTAAATTTTTGATTAACACAAAGTCTCAATCTATTTGCAGTTTAATTGGGAAGAGAAACGTGTGAGTGTTGGGTGTATGTGTGTTTGTGTGTGTATTGTATGCACACGCCTTGAGCAGTCAGCATCATACCTGCTATGGAGAAGGTATTCCTTTATTAAAGTCTTCCTCATTTGGATTTGCTTTTGGTTTTTAATTTGCTCACTGGCCAGAGACCTTGATGGCAGTTTATCTGCATCACTAATCAGCTCCTGGATTTTTTTTTTTTTTCTTTCAAACAACTGTTTGAAACAACTACTGGAATATTGTCCATAATAAGCTGGAAGTTTGTTGTAGTTTGCCTCAGATATAACTGACTGTATACTGTAGTGTTAACTTTTCAAACAGCTCTTAGCACTTTTATACTAATTACCCATTTGTTGCATTGATTTTTCTTTTTAAAATGCTTGTTGTGAAAGACACAGATACCCAGTATGCTTAATGTGAAAAGAAAATGTGTTCTGTTTTGTAAAGGAACTTTCAAGTATTGTTGTAAATACTTGGACAGAGGTTGCTGAACTTTAAAAAAAATTAATTTATTATTATAATGACCTAATTTATTAATCTGAAGATTAACCATTTCTTTTGTCTTAGAATATCAAAAAAAAAGGAAAAGAAAAAGGTGTTCTAGCTGTTTGCATCAAAGAAAAAAAGATTTATTATCAAGGGGCAATATTTTTATCTCCAAAATAAATTTGTTAATGATATGTTACCAAAATAGACTTACATCAGCCTGATTAGTATAAATTTTTGTTGACAATTAATCCATTCCTGGCATAAAAAGTCTATCAAAAAATTGTAAATGCTTGCTTTTTGTTTTTTTCAATCATGGCCATAGTATGAAAATACTAACAGGATATAGGACAAGGTGTAAATTTTTTTATTATTTTAAAGATTTGATTTATCCTGAGTGCTATATCTATTACTCTTTTACTTTGGTTCCTGTTGTGCTCTGTAAAAGAAAAATATAATTTCCTGAAGAATAAAATAGATATATGGCACTTGGAGTGCACTATAGTTCTACAGTTTGTTTTGTTTTCTTCAAAAAACAAGGCTGTAAGAGGATTACCTGCAACTTGATTCTTGGCAGCAAATGAACACTTTGACTCTAAATCACACAGTGTCACTTTCAGAAAGATTCTGTGTCTGAGATGAGAAAGATGACTTGTCCTTTTACTTTAAAGGCTGTCAGTTCCAGCATCACAAGCAGCCCCAGTGCTTCTCTCAGAAGGCAGGCCTTTCCCAAGGAATCCTTGTTTAAAAAAAAAAAAAAAAAAAAAAAGGTGTCTCTCCCCCGCCCCCAGCCCAGCAATCAAGTGTACAGCACAGGGATGCTGCTGTGGCAGAAACTTAAAACCTACCTGTGGCCAGTCACAGATCAGAAACACGCCCATCTCATCATTAGTGTCAAACTCATTCATCATGTGTAGGAGAAAGGTGGTAGTGGGAAACCCTAGGGTTTTACTAATGCTGAAGAAAGAGGTTACCAAGCAAAATAGGGGAAACCTCATTAAAAGGGGACTTTGAGTTGATAGGAAAAAAACAGCATATTTTTCATACATTTCAGATGCATCAACTTAAGAATGAACTATAAACAGACCACTGTTGAGTCGCTTCAAAAAAAAAAATCTCTTGACTCTTTAAGATGCCCTCCAAAGTGCTATTTCTTCAGTATAGGCCAATTTTTACAAATTCAGATTAGTTTAAATTATTAATATTATTGTATCAGTATGCATCTTCATCAATTCAAGGGCAAGGGACAAATTAGTTCCACATATTCGCTATCAAATAAGACATTAATAAAACAAGGAACCATCTCAAGTTCCACATACTCCTAGAGAACGGCTTAAGTGCCATGCTGGCATCAACTCCAAACTGAGCTACTGCCGTTACAGTCCTGCCGTCCCATTTACTGAGCAGACTGAAGAACACGGGTAGCTCTGTATATTCACAGCTGTCCAGGTGGAATTTTAAAAGCCCGACAGCAGGTCCCATACAGACTCTACTTACACTCACGTTGTCAGTGGGAAGAAGCTGCCATGGCTGTTAGGAATGTCTCACGGACCCAGAAAAAGAACAGGACTTCCATCATTCCACAGCAGCTTAGCACGATCTGAAAAAAGTCCCTCTCTCCCCTCCTTAGCATCATGAGGCTAATCAAGATTTCACCAGCTCACACGCTGTAATGATGGACAATGTGTGAACAGTGAGGGGAGGAGTCCATCACTGTTAAGGGAAGAAAAAAAATCAAAAAACCAAAAACTCAAAAATAAAGCTCTCAAGTGTATATTACCTTTTTTTTTTTCCCAACATTTATTAAATGACATTGACTTGATTGGAACTGGCAAAAGTTTTTCATGACTAGTGATGGATCCATGAGTAGCTGTTTCTAGAATTAGTACTTTAGGAAAACACATAGGCATGAATAAAATATAACAGTAACAGGAAATGGGCAATGCTGCAGCATACAGTTTCTTAAGCACCTTAAAGAATACACACTCCTTTGAAAGGACACTTCTTCACAGACAAGTGAAATGAAGCATTGAAACCTCTAAAGTTAAACAATACAAGATTCTGAAAGTAAATGGCATCTTAATGGTTAAAATATGAACAATGGTGAAACGCAGCAACCTCTAAAATCAGTCCTCTCCGGCTGTCGATATTGACTAAGTATTAAGCCAAGACAACGCATGTTCTGGTTTCCCTTCTTCCAAGAACACCTCAATTTTTAAGTCTTAGTCCCTCTGGACAATACTGGTAGGTAATATTTACACTGACAATCCTCTTACAAAAAAATCAGCGTTGGTTCTTGCCAGCGCTGAAAAATAACGAGTATAAATCTCTCAGTGCTTTGATCTAGTTCTTGAGTGAGTGCAGTTTAGATCTAGAAAGGCTTAAAAACTCAAACAGGCATGAAAAATATAACTGCACGTGCACAATTAACATCACTCCCCCTTACTCTATAAAGCTGGAAAAGAGAAGAGTTCATAATTGTTAGTATTTAACCAAAAAACCATCTCTAGAATTCAAAATAGTGCCATAAGTTCCCTCGGTTCATAATATAAAGCATTAGAGAAGGCATGATCTAGTAATACTGAATCACAAACCCAAGTTCTGGTGTCCTGAGTTTCCCATAGCAGGAAGGTAATGGTAGCCAGCTTTCAGAATAATGCTGTAAGCAATTTAGTTTGCTGTCCACAGAAGATAAAGCTGTTCCCGAAGTTATGCTGCCCTACGTAGGACACAGAACTAGACGAAGAAAAACAAAACAAAACAAAAAAAGACTTAAATAGAAATGAATATTTTGTATATAGTTACACAAGATGTATATATATTTATACACATTTTATGTATATACATTTTATATGTATATAAAAAACACCATTAGAACTAAACATTAAGGCAAGGATCTATAGTAGCAATTTTTTTCTAGGGAATAAAATGCTACACCCAACAATGAAACGTTTTCTCAAGACACATCGATTAGAATTGCCCAGAAATGAGATACCAAAAGGCCATGTCTCTTAGGGTACCACTTACAGATATAAACCCATAACGTTAGCCCTGTACGAGGCTCATAACACAGCAAACAGCTCCCCAGTGAAGTCAATGAAGGATCCAAGTGTCTGCACACAATTTTCTTCCCATCTAGGGTCAGCACAGTGGCAGCCAGAGCTACACTACTCGCCTTTGGCACAGCTATTGAGGGCCGGGGTGGGAGCAGGCTGCGGTGGCATAATCATACAGCAGTGAGAAAGAGAAGCTTAAGCAGCCCATGCGGCATCCATCCCATCTTTTCCAGGCCAAATGAGGCCACTTTTCTACCTTCTTTCACTTCTTAACTTTGCACTGAAATTAAGGTGGTATATGTAGGCAGCTAAGCCATAGTCACTGGCGTTAAAAACAACAAGGAGAAAGTCCCACCAGGAAAGGGGAAGGAGAGTTCTCCCTTGAGCAATACCCTCTTCCTGGGCAAAATGTTCTACTGGTCCCCAAGGAAGAGAAATCACTAACTGGCTATGGATTTCCAGAATGGGTGGAAAAGAGCATTTTAAATAGCCCTCCATCCTCACCTTCCCACACACGTGAACTACTCTGAGTGTTACACTCCCCTCTTCATTTTCTCAGAGTACAGAGTCACCCTTTAGTCTGAACCCCAGCTTATTTTCTTCCCAGTCCTCACAATACAAAGCCAAGGCAAAAACCACAACACATGCACACAAGCAGCTCGTCAGCGGCAGCTACTGTCTAGCTAGACCTGCACTCGCAGACCAGAGCCAGCGGCCCAATCAAGGGGAGCAGAGCTGGAGGCATGCCGCCTCCCTAGGGCAGGCGGTACAGGGTCGCGGTTACAGTCCCAGGTTTTCAGGGAAGAAAGGAAAAATTACACCCCCACCATACAACCCAGCAATCCCACTCCTGGGCATATACCCTGAGAAAACCATAATTCAAACAGAGTCATGTAACACATTGCAGCTCTATTTACAATAGCCAGGACATGGAAGCAACTTAAGTGTCCATTGACAGATGAATGGATAAAGATGTGGCACATATATACAATGGAATATTACTCAGCCATAAAAAGAAACGAAATTGAGTTATTTGTAGTGAGGTGGATGGACCTAGAGTCTGTCATACAGAGTGAAGTAAGTCAGAAAGAGAAAAACAAATACCATATGCTAACACACATATATGGAATCTAAAAAAACTAAAACGGTTCTGAAGAACCTAGTTGCAGGACAGGAATAAAGATGCAGACGTAGGCCTTCCCTGGTGGTACAGTGGTTGAGAGTCTGCCTGCCGATGCAGGGGACGCGGGTTCGTGCCCTGGTCCGGGAAGATCCCACATGCCGCGGAGCGGCTGGGCCCATGAGCCATGGCCGCTCAGGCTGCGCGTCTGGAGCCTGTGCTCCGCAACGGGAGAGGCCACAACAGTGAGAGGCCCACGTACCGCAAAAAAATAATGCAGACGTAGAGAATGTACTTGAGGACACAGGGAGGGGGAAGGGTAAGCTGGGACGAAGTATGTATACGTATAGCTGATTCACTTTGTTATACAGCAGAAACTAACACACTATTGTAAAGCAATTATACTCCAATAAAGGTGTTTAAAAAAAAAAAAAAATCACACGCCCACATCCCCCTGGAACACTGCTCTCTGGGTCATACAATTCTCCCATGCAGTCTGATGATAAAATAGCTAGCGAATGCTTCAGAAGCTCATTCTGTCTCTGGCCCTCATGGCAGTGCCCTAGAGACCCACTATAATTGAAAATTAAGACATGTTCTTTATGTGCATCTCATTCCTGATTCACATCTACGAAGAACAAACCTCAGAACAATCCAGCTTTCATACCAATGCTAGCAAGAACACAAAAGCAAACAAAGATGCCAGATTTTTTTGTTTTGTTTTGTTTTTAATTCAGAATGTAATAGGAAGAGAAAACCCTCCTCCATCAGAAAGGAAAAGAAAAGCTTATTTTAAGAACGATCATGTCAAACTTAGTCTTTTCTACCCTCCTGTTAACCTACTAATGGCTGGCTTGGTGTCAGGTCTTATAGGTGATACTCATGTAATATTCACTTTGTCCTCATGACTATCCCAGGGGTTCCCCCTTTATGAAGCTATGATTGAAGAAAAGCCCCATCTGAGTTATCTAACGCCTCAAATCCTAACCTTCGGTTCAGCTAGCTACTCTTGATGGAGAAGAGAGAGAACCCAAAGAAGAGAAGTGTGACCAGAGGAGGGCTGCTCTCAAAATTGGATCAAACACTACAGGATGCATTTTACGATGCTCTGAAAATATGTTACCTGAAAAACTGCTACTTTTTAAGAAATAATTTCACTGGAAAGTATTATTTTTGCCCATAATTAAATAAGTTCTTCAGTCCCTCTATCATCCAAATTTTCTTCCTTCCTCAGCAAAGTAGGCGATCTCATTAAACTCTCAAACGATCTTCCTTTGCCTCATCACTATTCCCATCCTGTGAGATCCTGATCTTGCTCATAAGATTTATGGCTCATTCTTCACTGCCCTGACTTTATGAAAGTCCATTCTTTTTCTTTCTCCCTCCACTCCCTGTCCCTTACCCCATCCCTGTTCATGTTCCCTTTGGGACTGTTAACTGATCTAACCGTTCCCTCCCCTTCATCCATCCTTCTTCTAGTGTCTCCAAGAGGACAGAGGCCACCTTTCTCAAATCCTCAGTGGCAACACCTGAGACTCACATAATTATGGCAATACCTCCATAATATTTCCTCCAATGCCTTCTTTTTTTTCTTTGCCTGCTCCATGCAGCCATGTGGGATCTTAGCTCCCCCACCAGGGATGATCAAACCCATGCCCCCTGCAGGGGAAGCTCAGAGTCTTAACCACTGGACCTCCAGGGAAGTCCCTCCGTTGCCTTCCTTGATGTTTATAACTTAGCTGTGGAAATTATATTTCCAGCCCAGGACTTCAAATAAAAATTAAATTGTATATAACCGTACTTCACAATGTTGGAAGCATAAGTAAGTCATCACGTATCTATTCTCACCCTACAAAATAAAAGTTGCGCAATTGGAAGTTACTTTTTAATCTATTAGCGAGACAATGCACTTACTGACCAATCAAAACTTCCCAACCACCGCACATACACTATTCTAAAACTCACCTTTCAGTATATAATCAGTTAACAAACTCGGAACTTTTTCACTATCCTCTTTCATGGCACGAAGAACTGCACAATAAAGGAGAAAGAAAACACAATTTCAAATTCAGATAACCTCAGTCATGGTAGCCTTAGTCTTAATTACATGATATAAGCAATTCATGCAAATTGACTTTTATCTGGATGAGAGAATACAACTGCAAATGCTCAAGAATTTGTTATAGTTGAATAAGTCCTCGTTCAGGTAAGAACACTGCAGCTACCTGAGAGCTCTTTCCCTGATTTAAAATTTCTGAACAGTGGAGGCAGGAAACAGGAGCTGGGTTATTACACAGAGCCCCAGTTTTGTCACCATGAATACTGGCAAGTGAGTTACCAAAATGTGCACTTCTATGAGCTCTGGGGAGCAGAACCTTGGTGCTGCAGGTCTCATGAGCTGGAGGAACTCTTAGGGAAATGAAGAGTTAGCCATACTCTCCAAGGAGTACATCAGTCACCCTTCTTGGAAACTTTTAAAGAAAAAAACAAAATGAAGAACAGAATTCCATGAAGCAAGCACCCAGCCAGGCTGCTTACACTTCTTGATACTCCAAAGGCACCTGGGTGATTTCACCTCATCCTAAAGAGAATTTTTGACAATTTGATCTCTAAGCAAAGACAGAAAACACAGCTACTATTACAGTGGTTAAAAAACATCTAGACCACCTATACTGCCCTTTCACAGTGACTGCCAACTGAAACTCTCCAGAGCATCCTGGGGAAAGACCTCACTATTCTCCCCCAGATGTATGACAAGACAACCTAGTGTAACCATCAAGTCAGTCTTCCTGGGTTTAAACCCCGGCTCTGCCACTTCCTAGCAGTGGAACTGTGAGCAAGTTACTTAACCACCCAGTTCCTCATCTGTAAAATGGGAATAATCACTAGACTTGTCTCAAAGGGTGGTTGTGAGTATTAATTTACTAATTCAGGTGTAAAGGACTTAAAGTAGTACCTGGCACATAATATATGCTATGTAAGCATTACCATCATTATTAGCACAACTAATATTATTCTAATTCTTATCACTACTATTATTGTACCTCCAATAGCTTTTATGAAGAAGGATACATATCTAAACACTGCCTGTCTCTACGGGGCTTCCCCTGCAGTAACATCTATAGGTGGGGATGGCAGAGGCTCAGATTCTCCCCCAAAATTTTCAGGAGATAACCACTTTTCTTAAACTTTCAGAGTAAAGGTCATCCTTCCATCTACTGTCTGCATGTAGTATATTAACTTGGACACTCATTCACACACCCTACATACACTCACCCCAAATTCCAAGTTGTGTCAGTCTATAAAGACATCATCTAAGGATCGGCCTAGGACATTCTGATGGAATTATGTCAACTTTGGTTTGGCCAAGTATGTGTTTGTCCTTGATCTGAGAAGCTGAGATCCCTCAGTAATTCCTGGCTTCTAGGCAATATTTCTGCTCTCTTCTTAGAGAAATACTTAATGTTCAGTATTTCTGCTTCCAATCATATTTTAGATTTGTTTTCAGTTCTACATAAAATCACGTACCAAAAACCAGCACTATTAAAATCCAGCATTATTAAAAAGTGCGGTGGACTGGAAATTATGAGATGCAGCCATGTAATGAACCATTCTCCTGTGTGATCTTGGACACTCATTCTTCCTGAAAAGTAGAGGGCTAGCCACCCAGTTAATCTCTTAATTCTTTATTTTATACAGCCTGGCATCACATAAGTATGAAATGTTCTGAAAAGTATTGTTCAAAGGAAAGAATAAAAGCTTCAGGTTAGCAGGCAGGCTGCTTGCAAATAAGACACTTCTTTCCTCGTGCTCCCCCCCACCCATGCCTCGATCACCTCAATTTCCAAAATCAATATCATCATTAATATCCACTCATGTGATGCTCTCTCATTCGGCTCCCTCTTTAATTCACAGTTATCACAAATATTTATAAATAGAAAGAACCTAACAGATCAGCAAATTCAATCCCTTCAAGAAAAACAAGGCCAAGTGATGGACTTATCCCAAATCACACATACATTAATTTATTTACTGAGGTAAAGAGAGCAAATATTTTAATCCTCATTTTTCACTGTGACCGAGAGACTGTAAATGACTTCCAAGGATATCCCTATAAGTAACATATAGAACCAGAATTCAGGGCTCATTTATGGCTATCATATACATTATATTGAATGTCTCTTAAGTCTAACAAATTATTTTAAAATGCAAGCCCATTGAAGGTGGAGTATTTTTGTCTGCTTTGTTAACTGAAGTATCCCAAGTGCTCAGAACATGGCCTGGCACAGAGTAGGCCTTCATTAAATATTTGCTGAGTGAATAAATATTCTTAAAATATTACTATCAATTTATTTTCTACCTGTAACTACCTACCTTGGTTTCTACATTCCTAAGAAAGGAGAGTGTTGTAGGCTGCATTTCTAAATCTTTCCTACTGAGTTTCTGACAGTCATACTAATATAAGATCCATGAAGCACCTTATTAATTGATAAATGGATATATTCTTAAATATACAAGAGGTGATGGGAAATTGTTACATTTGTCCTCCAAAAGTTCAGCTTGTAAATGTTTCAAAAGATAAGAAAAACAGGAAAAATACAAATCAACTCTAGATTGAGTGCTGTGTTTGTCACAACCGTTTATGGTTTCATTCTCAAAAGAATAAATGATGATATCCATCATTTACTATCCTAAATTGACAAAATAAAACAATAACAGAAACAAAACCAGCCAACTAAAATCAGTGCTTAGAATCAGCAAAAGTAAATAAGGTAACAGTTTAATTTTGTCTTTGCTTACTTTTTGTTAATATTTGAAGATCTTCAATAGATGGTGGTCCATTTTTTTTCTCATAAGGAATGACTGTTGTCAAGTACTGCCAAGTTAAAAAAAAAAGTGTCACTTCAATCTGAATTACCTTCACTGCAAAAATTTGATATAGTTACTAGAAGGTTCATTTTATAACATGAGCCACTTTAGTGATGAACACAGCTATCTTACTATCTCAGCTGGAACTCATTTTTTTTGCCCACCTGTTTACATAAATATCTACTTTTTCACCTCTCAATTATTGAAAATTTCACAGGAGTAAGTCTGAGGGTGATGTGTCCAATTTGTTCATTTTTAAAGTGAAGTCTTATCTAACCTTCTCCTTGCATACTTCAACACATTTTTGAAATGGTAATTTAAACTAAAAACATAACCATTCTGCATAACAAAATAGTTCCCAACAGTCAAATGATTCTGTTTTAGACCATTTTTTTCTGGTTGAACAAAACAGTCACATGGATAACTTGACAACTTTAAAAATGAATACCAGCTTTCTCCAGAAGCTAAAAAAGAAACACTTACCCAAATAATTTTGAAGATGTATTACTATTATTTTAAATTATTGTGTTAGTAGTTATAAATGCTTAAAGGTATTAAAGGAAAAGAGAAAAGTGAAAAGAGATAATGGCCTAATGAATCATGAAAATTCAGTCTGATATTGAGACAAACTGCCTAGCTCACTACTGTAAAGGCTCACAAGTATCAGTTATGTCCTATAACTATGTCCCTTGAAAGCATAATCTAAAACTTATTGTCCAGATTCTCCTATTCTGACGCCACCAAAAAATGTATAGTTCAATGGAGTTTGCAGGTGCTTATCTAGAGATCTACTAGTTGTTTTTTACTTGCAATCTCTCTAGACCCACCCATTATTTAGCCCCAGTCCTGAATCTCAGCTCTATTCCTAATCCTCTTTGAGCAATTTTATCCCACTCATAATCAAAAAACAAAATAGAATTGCTTAACAATAACTGATTACAGTGAATTGTTTCAATCTTTAAGAAACTTAGTTTCCACCATCTTTATGGTGTAGGCCTCTCCAAGATGATGCCCAGTTGTAGAACCAAACATGTTTCTTTGTGAAGAATACACAAGAAGCCAAAACACGCCCTCCTGGGGCCTCGCTAATAGCATGCATGTCCGGCAACTTGTAGAAGCACCAGGAAGCCGCACCTTGGCAGGCATGCTGTCTAGCCACACTTCCAGGCCTTCCTGCCCCACTCCCACATGTTGGGTCAGTTTGGAAGTTATTCTGCCATCTTGTGGGTCTGAGAGAGGTGAGAGGCACCAGAATAAATAAATAAAAACAAAATTCAACCATCCCTTATTGGAGCCCACTTATGAGCTGCAAATGTCAGTGTGAAGGATTATTTCATGTCGGTATTTCCCTTCTTGAGTAATACAGAGCTATCTGCAGTAAAAACCTAGGCTCAAATACCTTATTCTGATAAACTGCCTACTAGCTACACTCTGCACACTTTCTCACTCTTCACTTAAGGACTAAATTGAAGAGTCTTCTTTTTAAAGTGAAGGTTTCAATTGTGAAAATTCTAAGCACATTCAATGTAGATGTGTTTCCCACGCTCTTGACATTCCTTAAGTCATTATATCAAAAAATGCTGGTAAAAAGCAAACTGCTACACATTTGACTATATTTATATCCATGTATAATTTGGTATAAATAATGTCTCATGCCTCATTCAGCAGACAACTGAGTTGACTGACCACCTGATACACCTTAAAAGCACATGAATTTCATTTAAAAGTAGGTAAGGTATATACTCCGTAAACATTATGACCTAGATCTGTAGTCTAAAAGATACCAACATCTGGCTTTCTTTCCCCCCAAATGAGATCTTGTTTCTTAAACTTTTAGAATTACAGTAGCATATTCTAGTTTAGTTATTTTCACAGCTATATATTCTACACATGCAATTCATTAAGTTAATACGTTAACAGCTATTTGTTTAAAGGTAAAAGTGAAAAGTAGAGTTCTAAAACATGTATTAAGAATACACTGTATTTACTGTCTAATTTGAAAAAGGCTTTTTCCTAAAGGGAAATTCTATGCATTATCAAAGCTATAAATATAATGAACTTTCATTTCTTTAAGCAATAGTCTTAGTAGATTAGTAAGACTGCCAGCTTTCAGGACCTTCACTTACACAGAGAATGAAAAAAACAGAGAATGAGGAAAATAAGAATAAGCGAGCACCTGTTTCTCTCCACCTGAATTTCCAAAGGTGTGGCGGAGGCCATTCTGAATGACACTTGAGATCCCTTCCATGCTGAAGCGCTAAAGGCAGCGATATACGGCCCAGAAGAAAAGGACAGAGAAAGAAGTTCAAAGACTATTAGTAGAATGTACCATGATGCCTTATGTACCCAAGAGGCAAGCAGTTAGAAAATGCCACTAACTCATTCAGATAAAGCAGACAAAATCATGCTGTTTCAAAATGGTTTTGCTTCCATTTCTTTGCAAGTCAAATGCAAAAGCAACTACTTTCATGCAGCTATATATGAAGATTTTTCCTGACGTAGCTGATAAATGTGCTCCAGTATAAACACTATAAGTTGTACACATATTTGTTTTATGCAAAATTTGCCACATAACTTTAAAGATACCTTTTGATATTGTTTACCTACATTTTTTCAAAAGTCTGAAAACTTAACACTGACAGTATGCATATTTTCAGTCTAAGTTTGCATATTTCTACCATAAGTTCGGAGAACATTAACATAACATTTGGCAAATGAAAATGCTGTTACTCGGAGAGCTGATTATTGCTTCCCACTCACTCTTCAGGACACCTGCCATCGCCTCGGGGCAGAAAATTCGAACTGGAAGAGCACATATGCTTCCTGGAGAGCAGAGTGGATCCCATGTGCCAGCGAGGCCCCCTACGACTTCTGCAGACTTCTCCATTCTGTTTCTAGGAAACAATTCTAGCTTTTTTCTTCTAGCAACCTCCAAGACTTACTAGAATTCATTGTACTGAAAAGGGAATATTGTTTTCCGACACTCCTCATCTTGATTTGTAACCGGTCTACGATGTCATCAGACAGTGAAAAAGAGTCCAGTGGCACCTCTGTGGCTGCTGAGTCAGAGGACTTTGATGGACCCTCTTACAGCAAGACTAATTAAGGGGAAAGGCATTCTGAAAAGGAAGTTCAGTCCTGATTCACCGGATGCTTCCTCCCCCTGTAATTTTATAGGGGTGAGTTGAATCAGTAAATACATTTGAGGAGTCAACATAAAGAGTATTTTACCAGGCCCTAATGAACAGAAAAAAGGAAACTAAGGCAATGGTTTCTGCCCTCAAGAAAGGCATAGCGTAGCCCACTGATTGTCAAAGTGTGGTCCAGGTCAAGACAGCTCCACTAAACAAACATGCTGTATTTTGCTGGCAGCGTAACTCTTCTTTTGATGAAGTAGGCTAGTTTTAAAAGAAAACCTACAGATAACCATGTCTGTAGGTTTTTCACATGCTATCATATAACTTGTTCACATTTTTGAAAGAGATTATCAAAAGAGAGGACCGCTTAGCCTCCAGCATCTGCAATAACACTTATGGGAAACTCTTTTCAAATACACAAGTCAGCTCTTTTTTTAAAGAAATTATGTCTATCAAACATAGCTCCTTTCAAAAGCAACAAAGAGAAAAATACTGAATTTTCTATATTACTTCACTCCATTATCTACAGGCATGTTAAAGCCAGATACAAATTCAGAAAATCTCAAGCAAGATGAAGCATTTTAGAATCCATGTATCAGAAAACAAAGGTATACTTCAAATTTTAACAGTGTATTCTAAAAACACCATCTTTACCTTTCCCAACTGGAAACCTAATTCCTGTCTCTTGCGGATGGGGATGGGAGTAGTTTATGCGAATTTTTAAATTCTTAGAGCTGTAATCTAAATTTCTTTCTTAAATGTCCAGTTGTGAACATTACTGAGCCATTTCAACTGCCAATAGCCTGAGTATTTGTGAAAGATGGCTTTCATGCAACCAGGCTTGGTGGAAATAAATGAAAAGGCAATCATGTGAAGCCACACTAACTTAGGAACATACAAAACGAAAGAAGTTAAGTAAAGAAACTCCCAGTAGAACCTTTGCCCTTGCGGCTGATGACAGCTGAGTCAGTAGCTGTGGCCAGTCAGGCCCCACTGTATCCTGACCAGGCAAGCAACACGGCAGCCAACAAGGTTCAACTGGGAAAATGACAGAACAAGAAAAATCAGAACATTCAGGGGAAGCACAAAGAAACCAACTATGAGATACAGCTGAGAATGTTCCACCCCCAAAGCTCCAGCTGTCATCAACTCCCACCTCCCCAGAAATCACTCAGTAACAATTTTCTCCCTTTACTCCATGTTCAAACTCTTCCTCTCTGCTAGCTCTTTCCCACATTGCCAAATTTAAATTCTGAAACCCTCAACCTCTCTTTCCCCAGGGTTTCCAGAAACAGCCCTGCCCAGCGTCACTTCTTTGATGCCAAGGTCTGCGGACACCTTTCAGATCCCTCGCAGACATCCAGTAAGCTCCCCTCCCTGCCTGCGTGGGTTCCTAGACACCACACTCTCCCAGAGTCCCCCCTGCCTCTGGGCTGCTTCTTCTGAGAAGTGCCTCTTTCTTTGCTCACCTCTTATATACTGGTGTTTCCCAGGGATTGTGTCCCTATATTTTTTTTCTCATGCACACTCTGACTTTTCCCACTTTGACTTCTGCACCTGTAGATCTACAGCTCCACTTTACTAAGAGCAATAAAGCGCTTGGAACAGAGCCTGGCACAAAGGAAGGGCTCTAGAAACACTAGCTACCTTTCATTTCCCTCCTGAGCTTCGGACTTGTACGTTTAGTGGTCTGTTGGACACTTGTACTTAAACATTCCAAAATCGCATCATATCCAAGACTGAATTCATCTTCCTCTCCCCCAGCAATTTTTTAAAAATTAAAAGCCTGTTTCTCCTTCAGCATTCTATATCCCCTCCTTCATTTATTCATTCGTTCAAAAATATACTGAGCGGGCTTCCCTGGTGGGGCAGTGGTTGAGAGTCCGCCTGCCGATGCAGGGGACGTGGGTTCGTGCCCCGGTCCGGGAAGATCCCACATGCCGCGGAGAGGCTGGGCCCGCGAGCCATGGCCGCTGAGCCTGCGCGTCCGGAGCCTGTGCTCCGCAAAGGGAGAGGCCACAACAGTGAGAGGCCCGTGTACCACAAAAAAAAAAAAAAAAAAAAAAAAAAAAATATATATATATATATATATATATATATATATATATAATATATACTGAGCCACATATTATTCCAGGTATTAAGGATTCAAAGTGAACACATCAGCCAAGGCCCCTCCCATCCTCATGACCTGACATTCCAGCCTAAGAGGAGCAGAAAAAATAAAACAAGTAAAGGAACTAGATAACTGCAGATAATGCACGCCCTGCCAATAGCTACAACAATCAAAAACTGGATGCCTACTTTATACTGGGAGGTCAGAGAAAAGTTCTCCTAGGAGGTGACATCTGAGCTGAAACATGAATTATACACCCTTCCAGATGAGCTACAAAGGACAATGGACAAGAGATCCTCTCAGAACAAAACCAAAAGCAGACAAACTGGCCAACCAAGGAGTTCACCCTGCGGCCAGTGAGCAGGGGTCCTGTTATTCTTCTGCAGCAGGATGTGAAACAGTAGCTACTGAGTATTTCCATTCTCCCTTCCTTCCAATAAGAAGGTTTTATTACAGCGGCCCTGTTCTCTCTCCATCTTCATGTGCTGGATGTGCTGGAATGGGAGGCTTACTCTCTGTACCATGAGGAGCTACATCATCCAGAGCTGATGGGAAGGACAGACATCCCCCGAAGATACTGTGCTAGATGCAGTTACTGTTGAAGAGATCTGCATGTCTCACTTTGGGGAAGGGGTACACATGTTCTACCTATGCCACCCCAAGGCAGAAATCAATGACCCAACCCCAGCCCCTCCCTTCTCCAGAGCCCCAACCGATAGATTCAACTGCCTTAATGTCGCTGAAATTCAACTATTTTCCCATTGCTGTCACTTCCTTGGCTCAATTCTTTCCTGATGACAGCAACAGCCTCCAAATCAATTCCTTACCTCTAGTTGTCTCCTTCCGATTACTTTCTCCTTGAGACTCTGAAGTTACCCTTCCAAGGGACAAATCTGAATATGTAACAAGCCACTCAAAACCTCTCCTTGGTTTCCTACAGCCTTTAAATAAGGACCAAATGCCACAGGGAGGCATACAGTACAAAGCCCTCCATTTTCTGGCTTCTCCTTTGTCACTCCACACCCTCTTCTTCTTGACTTACTTCCTCCCTCAACTTCTAGCCATAACGAACAACCTGCACCTCCAGGTGCCCTGTCACCTCCAGGTGGTCGCCCGCACCACCCCCTCTGCTCAGTATGCCTGTCTCCTCCTTTCTCTGCTTGTCCTCAGGATTCACTTCAGGCCCCTCAACCAAACTAGGGGTGATAGGAACGTACACACACCGCTACCACAGGACAGTACCAGGCGCACAAAGCACTAAAAACGTGGTAGCTGTTTTGAATATAGCAATAATTACCCTAACCCTAGGTTTCTCAACCTTGACACTACTGACATTGAATTACAGATGTGTAATTCTTTGATGTGGGAGCAGTCCTGTGAACTGTAGGATGTTGAATGGCTTCTCTGGCCTCTACTCAGCCGGATGCCAGTGACACACACACACACACACACACCCCGCCAAGTAGTGACAGTGACAAACGTTTCCGGACATTCCCTAATGTCTCCTGGGGGACAGAACTGGCCTGGTTGAGAATCACTGCATGTGCATTGGGTGGTCATCAGATCCCCAGCCCACAGGCGGCACGTCCCCTGGAGGCTGGGATTTACTCTGCATCCTTAACACCCATGCCCAGCCCATAATTAGATATCAGTATATGTTTGTCTAATAGTACTAAATGAAAAGATGAGAGTTTAATTTGTCATATAGATGGACCTTGAAGGCTTTATGCTAAGTGAAGTGAGTCAGACAGAGAAAGACAAATAGTGTATGATCTCACTTATATGTGGAAACTTAAAAAAATAAAAACCTAAACTCATAGAAAAAGAGATCACACTTGTGGTTACCACAGGTGGAGGGTGTGGGGAGAGGGGACTGGAGGAAGGTGCTCAGCTAGTATAAACTTCCAGTTACGAGATAAATAAGCACTAGTGGTGTAATGTACAACATGATGACTTAACACTGACATATGATGTATAAGAGTAAATCCTAGGAGTTCTCATCGCAAGGAAAACCTTTTTTCTCCTTTTTTCTTTCTTTTAATTGTATCTATATGAGAAGATGGATGTTAGCTGATCCTACTGTGGTAATCAGTTCACCATATTTATAAATCAAACCTTCATGCTATATACCTTAAACTTACACAGCAATGTATGGCATTTATTTCTCAATAAAACTGGAAAAAAGAAGAGTTTTTTTTTGTTTTGTTTTGTTTTTTTAAGTGGGGATGAGGCACAAGATCTAAAAAACAGAACAGAAAGAAAAAAGAAAGTTTTGGTTAGGTTAATTTTTCATAAGCTCAACCCCATCTCAAAATGTTTTAAGGAGGGCTTCCCTGGTGGCGCAGTGGTTGAGAAGCCGCCTGCCGATGCAGGGGATACGGGTTCGTGCCCCGGTCCGGGAAGATCCCACATGCCGCGGAGCGGCTGGGCCCGTGAGCCATGGCCGCTGAGCCTGTGCGTCCGGAGCCTGTGCTCCGCAACGGGAGAGGCCACAGCAGTGGGAGGCCCGCGTACCACAAAAAAAAAAAAAAAAAAAAATGTTTTAAGGAGAGCAATGATGTCAGATGCCCCTTTGGTGCGCCCACAAAGCACAAGCCCATGCTCGGCACGCAGGAGGCCCTTGATTGATCGTCATTGGCTTCAACTGCAAAATTCTTCAGCAATTACTTCCCCTAACAGTGAAATACTTCCAGATTTTTTTTTTTTTTTTTTTTTTTTAAAGAAACCAGGACTCACACCTTAGTCAAAAGTATTTGGAATCAGAAAATTTTTCAACAGCCTTCTTGGATAGAAAAATGTTGGACTAGAAATCAGAAATCTGGGCTCTCTCCCAGCTTTGCCACTAACTGTGTGACATGACAGCAGTCCCTAAGCCTGCAGAGGCCCACTTCCTCATCTGTGAAATGGATGATTAAATGTCGTCATTTTTAACGGTCTTCTCATTTGTAACTTCTGTGAATCTACAAGTTAACTCCACCTAGAAGATACATGATTTTTTTAGGAAGGCAAATCCAAACCATACACGTGCACGGACACACGCGCACGCACACAGAACAGTACAAGGCTAAAAGGTCACAAAAGCTATGATATTAGTGCTCTAGAATGACAGAACTGCCCAGCGAGATGATACATTCAGAGCTGTCTACTCCCGTGGCTTCCTTTTTCTTCTGTGACATGAGTACACTTTGAAGAGAAGAGACTAGGTCTTCGTCTCTCCATCCCAGTGACCTGCACAGTGCCTGTGCCACAGCAGGCATTTATAAACGTCTGCTAAGCTGAAGTTGTAACACACCTAAGACCAGTCTTAGAGCCTGTGATAACCATATCGGGAGGCCTCTTGACTTCTTACAGGAGAGAAACTTTTTTAAAAGAGCTATAAAAGGCAAAAATAATCTGAGGGTGGACAGAAGGAGGACGACATGACGAGATATAAAGTTTTTTGTCAAAGGTGTGAACAGCAGAGTACTGGAAAAGCCCACTGAAGAACCTAGTCTGGGAAGTCAACATGAGATTAATAAAGATAAAATCATCCTGTTGACATGGTTTGTAAAACAGTGTAGTGACTAAGAAATATAAAACCCCTGGGATAATAAAAGCGTAGCAAGTAGAAGAAGGTCAATGGACTAGAAGGATCACAGAATGAAAAGCCTACCAGCCAGACAGGGAAGGAAAAGAGCTCCGCAAAACGCGCAACAGAGTCTGCTTTACAACTGCCCTATAAATTCCAAAAACAATACACCCTCTTGCAAGGCAAAATGAATTTTAAAAAATTCATAAAACCTCAGAGGCAGACTAAATTTACTTTCAGTAAACATCACCTCATTTAGGAACACTGTATTTACACACTTGAGGGCAGATACAATGTTATTAGGTGCTTATGGTACTTAACTGGGCCAGAGGGAAGACTTTCTCTATACTTAAATTTTGTAAGTGGGGGGGGGGGGGGGGCGCACGGGATGGAAGGAAGAAGAGAGGCATTTCTTTGTTGAACATTTCTGAAGGTGACAGTGCCAGAGCCCTGTCAAAGCACTGACAGAAGTTAAGTCTCAAGGTTATGAATGCTTGATGAAACAAAGGACATTCAATAAAGGGTTGTTACAGTTTAATTAAAATAACAGCAGTATTAAGTATGGCAAAAGCCCAATCATGCCTCCAGGTAATCCACCACTTCTAGATTTGAAGCAAAGGATCCAAATGTTCAAATTCAAAGCGAAGCGCTTGTGAAGATTCTGTGAGTCTAAAATTATTTTGTAATCTATCCACTGCATCTTTATGAAGGAGTTAATAGCTCTGTAAAATGCCCTTCGCAGAATGCAATTTTTGATGGGAGCCCTTTTATAAGCAGGAAAATGATTAAGCATTACAGGATTCACTTTATTGTTCCCCTCACCGCTGACAAAGTGCCAAAGTAACGTGGCAAGGACAGGGGAAGGGGTTTACTGAGTTCAAGGCCTCAGTCACATGGTTCAAACTGAGAATACTCACAACTGCCTCACGACCATTTGCTTCCCTGGTGTAAGTATGTATTAAAGTCTCAAAACCAGTCATTCTCTGGAAACTTTTCTCAGACGAAACCAGGAACAACAAAGTGTAAACAAGATACAGAAGATATAGAAGAAAAAAAAAATCTATAAAAATCTGAAAGACAAAGAAATGAGCCAAGACCTCCATGTCCATCCACAATACGCCTGCACAGGACTCCCAGAGCCATGGGTTCCCTGCACCCACCTCTGTACAACTCTGTACATCCTCGCTCCAATGTACACTGGTTCTGTGAGCTAAGGCCTGTTGAGCTTTTGTTTACCCATTTATGAAATGGCAGCAACAATAATACCTGCTTTATAAGGTTGTTGTGAGGATTAAATGAAATAATCCATGGGAAGCACTTAGCAGGGTGTTCAACAAATGTAAATGTTCAGAAAATGTCTGGGCTGTATTCCCTTCAAAAGGCCAGACCAACATTTGGGACATAACTGCCAAACAGAAATAACCATACCTTTCTGCTTTTCTCCCAAACAGTAAACAACAGTTATTTCAAGTTCTCCTCATATAAATAAAATGGCAACTGAGAAATAACCACCCTGATTATAGTCTCTACGTTAAAAGGACTGAAGACAACACAAGGAAAAGACACTACTGCCTGAGACTGAATCAGCCAGAAAGCTTGAACAGAAAACAAGTAACACTTTTAGGTAATTCAAGGTCTTTCTGAATAATAAAAAGAAAAGAGCTAGAAAATACCACCTAAACTGAAAAGCAACACGGAATCAGATACAGAGTTGTGGTTTGTTCATTCTTTTCCAGAGTCTTAACCATACCAACTCCTTCTCTGCACAGTATATTCACCAGCTCAACTAATTTCACAGAAAGCAGGATCCAAGACAGGGAAAAGCCAAACTAACCCAGAGGTCAGGAAATTCAGACTATTCCTGCTATCAAACTTTTCTTAGCTTTTCTCTTGAGCTGAGGCCTCACCTGATCCCAGTGGCACAGATCTCTAACTAGCCAGGAACGCTTTTAAAAATCTCAATATCAAAGCTCAATATCAGAAAAAAAGGTTGGGAAAAGCAATTAGGAAATGTTTTTTCATCTATTTCTGACTCTAACCTATGCTCTCACTCCATTAATATTCTTTATACTAGAGTTTCAAAAGCAAGTAAAATTCAAACATAATTATTGTTCTTTATACATCACATCATTTTTAGTAGTTTGAGTGACATGATTTCAAATACTAATTTATGGAATAGTAGTTAATGTTTTAGTTAAAATTCTTAATCAAAATACAAAACATGAGAACAGCACAGAAGTGAAAACAATAGTTAAATGTAAAAAAAAAAGTAAAAACATTCAAATAATTAGTAAGCTATTACCTAAGATGTAAAAATTGATCTTGCTTGTTTTGATACTTCTTCAAATCAAATAATTTTAATGTGAATGATAAATCAGTTACAAATTCAAATTCTACCAAAAAAAATAGTTTTTTGAAAAAGATCCAAGTAAGTTAGAAAATATGAGTTACAACAAAGCAGATAAATATTTGAACATTTCTTAAATATTGACCTACTAATTTATAAGTTCAACCTCAAAGCAGAAAGATGTGAATGAAGATTTTCAAAGTTAGGAGTTAAATGGACTAGCATCAATTTAATTTTTTGTGTCTGAAGATCTTTTAAAATTTTTATGTAATTTAATCTTAACATGGTAATTAAGTATTGGCAAACATTTTCAAAGCTACTAAAAATAGAGTAAAACAATTAACCCTGGCAGTTTTATAAACTCTTTTCCGATACTTACAGATATTCTAAATATATAATAAGATCACAATTTCCTGGCATATTATGGCTTTTACGTGAATTTGTATTATACTAACAAATAATTAACAAACCTCTCCAAGACATAAAGGAGTCAAGAATAGACTCCAGGGCTTCCTTGGTGGCGCAGTGGTTAAGAATCCGCCTGCCAATGCAGGGGACATGGGTTCGAGCCCTGGTCCGGGAAGATCCCACATGCCGCAGAGCAACTAAGCCCGTGCGCCACAACTACTGAGCCTGTGCTCTAAAGCCCGCGAGCCACAACTACTGAGCCCACATGCCACAACTACTGAAGCCCACGCGCCTAGAGCCGGTGCTCCGCAACAAGAGAAGCCACCGCAGTGAGAAGCCCGCGCACCGCAATGAAGAGTAGCCCCCGCTAGCCACAACTAGAGAAGGCCCGCGTGCAACAAAGACCCAGTGCGGCCAAAAGTAAATAAAATAAATTTATAAATAAATAATAAATCTTAAAAAGAAAGAAGAGACTCCTGATTTTTCTTACAGTAACTGCTGAGTTATAAAAGCTCACTATTACCAGTCTAACACCAAAAAACCATTGCAGAAAATGAATAGTGGATAATGGTAAGATATCAAAAACTGGTGATAACATATTTCTCTAGGCAATACTTTCAAAAAAAAATTTGTTCCACATCTAAAATAATTCGTAATTCATAGATATGAATTATTAAAACAATAAACATGACAGTTCAACTAAGTTTCTCTCCACCCTACAATGACTTTCCATTTTATGCCTAACACTAATTTTTAGGAATATTCTTTGAAATAAATAAATGCAGAGAAATACTATCAAAGATCACCAACAAGTTATTGTTGAAAATGTGTTAGTATTTACATTCAAGTATCTATACAGGGCAGACTTTATCCTCTCAACTACCACTACTTAGAAAAGGGGAGGACACAGCCCTTTTCCCCCCTCTCCTCTGCCTTCTTTAAACTACCTTTTATCACTGTGTATAAATACAATGTGCCCGGAGCACTGCCAACATTTTTATTTTTTTCATTTGCCCCCAATCTGGGGACAACTGGGCTACCTGCTGACTCTCTTCACCCAGCATACTGGGCATCTGACACACACGGCACAAAGGGCTGTTGCTAGGTGGGGTGCCTGCGGCACGTGACTTGGAGATGGATGGTCACCATCTGCGGGCACAACTCAGGCCGCTGAGCCTGTGCGTCCGGAGCCTCTGCTCCGCAACGGGAGAGGCCCCAGCGGTGAGAGGCCCGCGTACGGCAAAAAACAAAACAAAACAAAACAGGCAGAGGGTTGATTTGGCCCTCAGGCAGTAGTTTGCTTTGCCAATCCCTGGGCTAAATCATCTTAGCAAATGTGAAATTTTAAAATTCCAAGTTGAAAAGAAGGCACAACAACAACAAAAAGCCAGGTCCTTATTATTTTAAAAAGCACCAAATTCAAATAGTTGTGCCAGAACAATTCCTTCCAGGCTTATTGCCAGCATAAATTAGAACAACTTCAGAACAATCTAATAGTAGCTGTCTAAACAAAAATAAATTTCTCTTACCTTAAAGTCAGCTTTGGTCAAGAGTAAATGAAAAAATATTACTGGGGCATTTTTGCATGTAAAAGAGAAACAAAATAGATTGACTATTAGTCAGAATATGAGCTAAGTGAGTCATAAAGACAGATGGAGCAATGCATCTGTGAAAGAAAAATATATACAAGAAAGAGCATCTATCATCCAAGCCCTAGCTTCTCCTCATCCTTAAGCAGTTCTCTCTCCAACCCCCAAAAGCAATAAATTAGGATAATATGAATGGAGTCACTGACTGCTAATACCCCAGAAGTTTTCAGAATAAACTTCTTCAGGTTAGATTGAAGGAATTATACATTTTTGCTGGTGGTGAGAGCAACACACTAGCACTCTCTCTTGAAAGTTCAATGTGATATGGACAACAGAAAAGATACTATACATTCCCATCTTTTCAATCCTAGACTTCAAATAAGAAGCCTTACACATGACTTTAATTTACAAACATTGGATTCTAAAGGAGGAAGTACATCTATTTTCATCCTTATAAAGCTTACTAAGTTAGGTTTGATGTTAGGCAGGTAAATACTAATGTCTTTACAACTTCAGATAACTCCAGATGACAACCACTACTAAATTACTTTAATTTTTAAAATTACTGATTTAAAGATAACTGATGTACTTCAACTTGTTCTTTTACTCATGTGAACTGCCACTGAAATTCAGTGACCTGTGAATCTATTTGATATAAACAGAAGACTGGCCAAAACAAAATCTCTGATACAACAATAATAATTCAAAGACCACAAATCCTCTGGGATTCCATCTCCTTTATGGTGAAGTTTCAATTTAACAAACATGCATTAAGTGAAAAATTAGGTGAGGTGCTGGGGAAACAATGTGAATGAGCCTTTGGGAAGGCTGCACTTTTTTCTAAGGAGAGATTTAAGCAAATGATTACAGTAGAATATAGTACTAGGAAATAAGAAGTATGTGCACCCTCATAAATAAATAGGAAAAACAACTCAAATGCAATACAATAGGCAATGCACAAAAGAATACAAACAGTCAATAGATCAAAACCTTATTTGCCTATCAGATCAGTACATATGAGAAGGTTAACAATATCCATCATAAGTTGGAGGTTTGGAGAAATGGCCAGTCACTTATGCTATTACTGGGTAACGTTTATGTAGGACAATTTGAAAAGATTGTTGTTTAAAACTGCATATTCTTTGACCTAAAAATTCCACTGGTTTTGATTTTTTGTCTGAGCAGAGGGTCGGCGCCCCAACCCCTGATTAGTTCAAGGGTCAACTGTATTGCAGAAAAGGATATCCTTGAGTGTTGTAATTCACTTTTTCTTTCTGAATAAAGACAATACAAGTAGTCTGTTCCTATTAAAAAATAAACATTTAAAAATAAAAAATAAAAACATATCCACCTATTCCTCTAAACAAAAAAATAAAATAAAATAAACTTTAAAAAAATTCCACTGGTTTTGGTGAATGAGTAGACTAGTTTCACTGACAAAAGAAATATATAGGAATAAATTCACCTTCAGGAAAATGGTAACATTAGTCTGATAAGATAAATTTCAATGCCCGCAAGATATTCAGGGAGAAATGTCTAGTAAACAATTGGACCTATAGTAACTAGCATTTACTCAGGATATATGCTAGTCTTACATAATTTCATTTAATCCCTCCAAAATTCAAAGGGGTATGTACCCAGTGGCAGGATCATGATTCAAACACTGCTCTTAACCCAAAGTTCTTAATCAATACGCAATTCAGCCTCAGTACATTTGGCACCTGGCAGAAAGATCCAAGGTAGAAATACAGATTTGCAACAACAACAACAAAAATATTTTCTTAACTATTTATTCATCAGGAATTTATTGAGTACCTAATGTGGGACCTGGGTATACCATGAAAATAGAGTTACATTTTCTATCCCTAGGGAACCTAACAGAGACAGACAGGAAAACAAAAAAATTGCAATATGACATGACGGTACTAACAGAAATAGTTAAGAGGAACAACACTAACCCCAGAAGGGGAGAGTTGTCAATTCTGCACTGGAGGAAGAGTCATCCAGAAAAGTTCTAAGAAAGGAAGACAATGCTTGACCATGATTTTGAAGAATGAGTTTAAAACAACAACAACAACAAAAACAAACAAACAAACGGAAACACCTCCCAAGTGGACAGTGGAAGCAGGAAAGGAGAAGGAGGGTTGCTCTATGAAAAGGCAGTAGCATAAATAGAAGCGTCACAGCCCAAAACAGCACAGTCAGTTCAAAGAAGTGCATGTGGGTCATCAAACCCATTACC
The DNA here is from genome assembly GCF_026419965.1 of Kogia breviceps. Lineage (NCBI taxonomy): Eukaryota > Metazoa > Chordata > Mammalia > Artiodactyla > Physeteridae > Kogia > Kogia breviceps. The sequence goes on along the minus strand of NC_081320.1, from coordinate 74,568,753 downwards.
AGACAGTGCCCTTCAGCCATTCCAGTCTCTACTCCCCACCCGTTTCTCTAGATTTTGAACAGGATAAAGGAGATAGAAAGTTTTTTGCATCTGTTGAGTCTCATTTGCCAAAGAGAAGATCTACTCTTCCAACCTCCCCTCCAAACAGAGAATTGGAAAGGGAAAGAGCAGCCTGCCCTGCCAATCAGGGGGGGCAGGGACACAGTGACCACCCCTTCGAAAACAGCTCCCCCACAGCACGGCTAATAACCTTACCAGGCCTTGCGTTTTCCCGGTGGCATTTATTACTACCCGAAGTTCCGTTGTCTATTCATTCTTTTCTTTGTTTAGTGCCTGTCTCCCTCATTAGAATGTAAGCTCCAAGAGGCCCAGGGCCTTGCCTATTTTATTCACCACTGTATCTTCAGTGTCTGGCACAAGAAAGACACTCTGCAAGTATTTAATGAATAGCTTTATCTTATTCAGCATATAACAGATTACTTAAGAAATTAAAACAAATCAACATTTCACTTTTATAATACTCAGTATTTCATGTAATATTTATAAATAGCATCCCTAAGCCCTCTAAATTTTTGTCTCACTGCAGCAAATGTTTCAAACAAAGTATGTCTCCAAAATGAACACCTAAAGAGTTTAACTCTGTTCTATTCACATGCAGATTATTTCATTACAGTATCTCTGGACCTAAGAGAAGCAGGTAGCAATGATGGATAAAGTGTGACACCAGCTACAAACTGATGTTTTGTTTCAAAGAAATATGCTAAGGAAAAATGGCAGGAAGCTATGCCATGCTTAAGGAAAAAGTACAAGTCCTGCTAATAAAACATATCTAAGGTAGAAAGAAAAAAGTGACCAACATTATTAGAAGACAGGTAAGGCACGATATCACCAATTCTTAGAAATTAGTATCACTGATGATAGCTAACGCATAGAGGTCAGGCCTTGCCAAAACTGTATATGATACAAAAAGTCTGGAAAGGAAGTTATCTTGGAATCTGTTTAGCCAACTGGCCATTTCACTTTAAGGTTCTTTTGAGCCACCAACCACTATTTTCAGAATCATAGGTTTCAGGCTGCTTGTGTCACAAATGGAATGGTCTTTTGCCATCATTTCAGGCGTCAGAAAGGAGGGAACTAGCACTACAAGTTTAGCCATGCCATGACTAGCCTGATTAAAGGTTTTGACACAAATAGCAGATCAGAACTCAAGAAGCAACTTCACAAGTCCAAATATTGTGAAAAAAAATTTTACTGTTCCTATGAATCTATTTCAAGACTAATAAAGGTTCAAATAAGACCTAAATGTGGCCTTGTCAAATCCATTTCTCAATATAAATGCCATGTAAAATTACACAATGAATCCACACTAACCCTTTTTATATGGGAGTTAGAAAAAAAAAAAAGCCCTTAAATGTCTCTAGGGATACATTTATTTTCCTCACCCAAGTGTTAACATGAACACATGGAGGATTTACATGTAATCCCTAAAAGCAGAAATTACCAACCATGCTATGACTTTTTAACTAAGCATTTAATCACACTTGCATAATAGGGCAATTTAAAGGGTACAATTTTTTTAAAAAATCTGAGATACAAAATATTGTACCTAATATTTTAAAGCAAACTTTCCAGGACTGTATATTCAAACAAATGGTTTGGATTTTGCATGTTTTGGTGGGGTTTTTTTTGTTTGGTGGGTGCTTTCTGTTTTTTTCATTGTAGTCACTAGAAGTGACTAAACACTTTTCAACCAGTACTATACCATTTCTAAAAAATAGTTTGTTCTACATACCTGGCAACTTTTGCAAAGTCAGTTTATAAACTGTCTTTTCTATGTACAAATGACATTACACTAAGAAAATGTGCATTTACTCATAGGCCAAAAACAGCATAATGAATGGGCTAATTAACTCATTGGTGGCTCAGCAACCCAGAACTGCACTCTCTTTCCTCAATTCCATCAGTCTGATTAATGAGATCTATTTCTCTGATAAGTATTCTTTAGAAAAAAATGAATCAAGACTTAGTCAAAGACAGAACTTTTATAATTGCAAACCATACAACAGCCAGTCTGTGATGACCTGCATTACCATGTTATCAATATTATGAATTTAAAAAGTACACTCCCTTTAGAAAAAGGAATCTCTTTGCCCATCCAGAGCTCTCCCGGGCCTATCTGGGGTCTGCTAACAGACTGGGGTCGACGACTGCATTACAACCTTCAGAAAGTCCTTTGGATTGGAACTGAGTCCCAGGATGTGCCGTGGGAGGAGGTGTTCCGCAGGTTTCAAAGCCTCTGTCAGGCCCCTCCGCCTCTGAAAGATAAAGTTTTTACTGCCCTGAAGTCCTATAAGGCTCAAGATGGAGATTTCGAAGTCCCTGGTCTTAGCATTTGGACAGACCTGTTGTTAGCTCTTGGTAGTAGTGTGTGATATTGCATTTGGGCAGAGACAAGTTCGCAGCCCAGGCCCCAATTCTCTATGGGCAACATTCTGTTATTGAGCACTCGAATATGTGACTTACAAAATTAAAATCCCAGTGTTCTTACCAAAAAGAAAAAAAAAAAAGGGTTTCTATTTTGCTCTAAAAATAAAACCAACACTTCTTCACATACAAACAAGATAAAGGTGACAAGGTACAAGGTCTCAACTGATCAAAGAATAATGAAATGGCCATAAGACCAATAAGGAAATGCATCTCAAATACTTAACAGTTAATGTTTATAATGAAATTTAATCAAGTGAAGTTAATAGGACACCTTAAGAAAAATGAAAAGCAGAAAACAAAAAACTTCATACCAAGAGTCAAAGATTAAAATATCCTAAAGTTGTTTTCACCAGTCAGTAATATTCTAGTCTGCCAAATACTAGGCCAAATGGCCGATGCCACGTAACTGCCTCTAACATCCTCATATCCAGCTTCACTCATAAATCAGGAGGAAATGGTTTACAAGTCAACCTATGCTTTTAGGCTCAGCACAGTTCAGCTACCTCTAAAAGCACCCCTTTTTTTTTCTACTATACAACTCACAAGAGATAAGCAAAAACAAGAAAGCAATACCATTCATCTGCCCACCAGCCGAACATACATAACCCCTATCAACATTCTGATGTATTGAAATGGTCACCTGCTAAAGCTTCTTTTCTTTCAAACATTCTCCTTTATTCCCCCTCTTCCTTCCACTTACCTGCCTCCTAAATATTTCAGCATTGAATTATCCAGATAACCATTATACCCTCACCAAGAAAACACCTTTCTGAAGGAGCGAGCACAGTGGCATTCTTGAACAGAATCCCTTTAGCTCTCTGGTGAGAAGCACCCCTACTCCTGTATGCACAGGCCCTGCCTGCCTCTGCTGGCCCAGAGCACTGGAATGACCACCGAAGCCGTTTCCAGTGTGCGATGCTACCTGCAAAACATCACTTACTGTGCCGGGCAGGTGACTTCTCTCGTTCTTCCCATTCTGAGAGCTGCTATTCTTGAGTTTCTTTTTCTTTTTGGCTGTTTCTTTGTGCTCTTTCTGTTTGTTCTGCACTTCAATGAGAACTGAAATAAAGCTGTTCTTCACTTCCTTTTCAAACTCCAGTTCATCTCGCAGGGCCAGCTGCTGCACCAGCTCTTCAGAGTACTCCTTGATGGCCGTCTCAATTTCTTCCAGCAGTTCATTTAATTCAGATACGGACAGCCTTTTCACTCCTATGACCAAAAAGCAAAGCACAGCAGACACTATGACCAAAATGTTTCAAGGCAGCACAACAAGGTGTTTAATGCCAAAAAGCAAAAAATCATATTCTAAGTAATTAAATTGTTTATGATGGGCTTCCCTGGTGGCGCAGTGGTTGACAGTCTGCCTGCCGATGTAGGGGACGCGGGTTCGTGTCCCGGTCCGGGAAGATCCCACATGCCCCGGAGCGGCTGGGCCCGTGAGCCATGGCTGCTGAGCCTGCGCGTCCGGAGCCTGTGCTCCGCAACAGGAGAGGCCACTACAATGAGAGGCCCATGTACCGTGCACATATATACAATGGAATATTACTCAGCCATAAAAAGAAATGAAACTGAGTTATTTATAATGAGGTGGATGGACCTGGAGTCTGTCATACAGAGTGAAGTAAGTCAGAAGGAGAAAAACAAATACCGTATGCTAACACATATATATGGACTCTAAGGGAAAAAAATGTCATGAAGAGATTAGTGGTAGGACGGGAATAAAACACAGACTTACTCGAGCATGGACTTGAGGATATGGGGAGGGGGAGGGGTGGGCTGTGACGAAGTGGGGGAGTGGCAGGGACATATATACACTATCAAATGTAAATTAGATAGCTGGTGGGAAGCTGCTGCATAGCACAGGGGGATCACCTCTGTGCTTTGTGACCACCTGGGGGGGTGGGATAGGGAGGGTGGGAGAGAGGGTGATGCAAGAGGGAGGAGATGTGGGAGCATGTGTGTATGTATAACTGATTTAGTTTGTTGTAGAGGGAAAACTAACACACTATTGTAAAACAATTATACTCCAATAAAGATGTTAAAAAAAAAATTAAAAAATTAAAAAAAAAAAAAAATCAATCATTCCATGAATAAGTAGTTCAGTCAAGACTTAATAAGCTTGTAAAAGAAAAAGAACAAACACAAAAGCAGAGGAAGGGTACAGAAAATACCTGCCGACAAAAAATCACAAGCAACTTAGCAGGGCTCTGGGACACATCAAGAGAGGAAAAGGCAATTTGAAAGAATTAAGTTAAATACATATTTTTATTAATTTTCATTGGAGTATAGTTGCACTTTTTTTTTTTTTTGGTCACACCACGAAGCATATGGGATCTTTAGTTCCCTGACCAGGGATCAAATTCGCACCCCCTGCATTGGAAGGTGGAGTCTTAACCACTGGACCACCAGGGAAGTCCTGGAGTATAGTTGCTTTACAATGTTGTGTTAAGCTAAATATATATTTAAACACATATGCCCCAATGTGTGAGTTTTATTGAGAACTGGGAAGATGAAGGGAAGAATATTCCCTGAAACCCCCTTTTGCAGTTTTTTCTCAGCACTTCCCTTTATGTGAGAGGACATCATGGAAGTTCTAACCCTCAGTACCTCAGAATATGACTGTATTTGGAGATAGGGTCTTCAAAGAGATAATTAAGTTAAAATGAAACCATTAGAGTGGGCCCTAATCCAATGTGACTGATGCCCTTAAAAATGAGAAGATTAGGACACAGATACACATAGGAAAGTCCATGTGAGGACAGAAGGAAGAGGCCTCAGAAGGAATGAGACCTGCTTAACACCTCGATCTCGGACTTCTAGCCTCCAGAACTATAAGAAACAAATTTCTGTGGTTTAAGTCACCCAGCCTGTGATACTTTGTTCAGCAGCCCAAGCAGACAAATACAGTATTCAAAGGTGAGTATGACACAGTCCCTGAGCAATGATGAATATATGCCCCAAGTATCAGTGGAAGGCAGGGGAAGGGTATATAACCCAGCCTGTGAGAGCCAAAGACTTCTGGAGACGGTCCCACTACATGGCTGAGGTATACAAAAGCACCAAGAGTACTGATTTTAAGTCAGGCTTCTTACTCTCTTCATAACTGCTTGTACTAGACCTCTTAAGAGTTTGAATTTCCTGGGAAAGCATTGAAAGCCGATCCGACTGGGTGGGTGTTTCATCATCTTCTGGGTCTGGTGACTCCTGCATCATTTCTTCGATTTCTTCAATCACCTTCCGAAATATACAAACCACTGTTAATTAAATACACATAGGAAAAATGACCCATCTGTAACATGGCATGCACCTGAAGGAACCACAGTAGAAGTACATTAAATTCTCCATTAACCAACAGTGTGCAGGAGTCGATGTTCTCAATAACAAAAATTGACTGTAAGAGTACACATGGTTTATCAAAAGAAAGTTACAATACACTAAACACAAAAATAAACAAAACATGATTTAATATGTCCATCAGGATTCAGTAGGCCCTATCAGATCTTGTAATGTCTGAGAAATGGTGCTACAAACACACATATAATCTACTTCAGACATGCCAGAACCAGATCATAGTCATAGGTAAAAGAAAGCAAGTGACAGAAGATTTACCGTATACCACATCCAAGTGCTCAATCTAAAGCTATTTAATAAAATTGACATAATATTTAGAAAATACAACAGTGTAAAAAACTTTATATGTAAAGCAAGAAATTACCTCTATGGTAGCAAAATTCTCCTTTAACAGCAGGAAAAGAATTTCATATATTAATTCAATGGAAAATAAAGGTATATTTAAAAATTACTTTAAATGTAGAAGTTTAAAGAGGAAAAAAAGCTACACGAAAGCAGGAAAATTTCAGAAATATATCTGCTTTTGAAACAATGATCCACTGTCATATGCTGTGTTGCTCAAATCTTACAGCAGTTTCTTGTCCTGTTCCAAATTCCAGAAGTTGAGAAGGATATAGAACTCAGTGAAAATTGGCTATTTACAATAGCCAAAACATGGAACAAACCTAAGTGTCCATCAACAGATAAATGGGTAAAGAAGATGTAGTATATATATACAATGGAATATTACTCACCCATTTAAAAAAAGAATGAAATAATGCCATTTGCAATAACATGGATGGACCTAGAGATTATCACATTAAGTGAAGTAAGTCAGAGAAAGACAAATATTATATGATATCACTCATATGTGGAATCTAAAAAATAGTACAAATGAACTTATTTACAAAATAAACAGACTCACAGACACAAAATACAAACTTATGGTTACCAAGGGGAGGGGGAGGGATAAATTAGGAGTATGGGATTAACAGATGCACACTACCATATATATAAACTAGACAAACAAGGATTTACTGTATAGCATAGGGAACTATATTCAGTATATTGTAATAAATTATAGTGGAAAAGAATCTAAAGATACAGATATATACATACATATATAAACAAATCACTTTGCTGTATACCTGAAACTAACACAATATTGTAAACCAACTATACTTCAATAAAAATAATTTTTTTAAAAAAATGGACCTAAGAGTTTTAAAAAAACCATTTAAAAAAATACAATATGAATCATCGAGCCTAAAGTATAACACTTAGTACTAAGGAAAAACAGGTAAACCTGAGCGAGTGGGGATTATGCTAATTAATAAGAAGAGTTTCCAAAATAGGCATTTTAAACAGGAAAATGAGACACTGAAAGAGGCTACAAAATCTGTTTCTCTCCATCCTTTTTTTTTTTTTTTAATTTATTTACTTATTTATGGCTGCATTGGGTCTTCGTTGCTGTGCGCAGGCTTTCTCTAGTTGTGGCGAGCGGGGGCTACTCTTTGTTGTGGTGCGCGGGCTTCTCGTTACGTTGGCTTCTCTTGTTGTGGAGCACGGGCTCTAGGCACACGGGCTTCAGTAGTTATGGATCACAGGCTCAGTAGTTGTGGCTCGCGGGCTTAGTTGCTCCGCAGCATGCGGGATCTTCCCAGACCAGGGCTCGAACCCATGTCCCCTACATTGGCAGGCGGATTCTTAACCACTGCGCCACCAGGGAAGTCAGCTCTCAGTCTTAAAAGCAGAGATAGTTTATGGTTTTCAGGCAGAGTTATGAAGGAGACAATGAACTTTCCCTGGAATATCAGGCTGTACCGCACTCAGCCCTCTAACTTACTATCTTGTTTTTTAAGCACCATGCTCTTTCCAAGCTTCGGACAATCCAACCACAAATATGACTAAGGAGCATCAAAATGAAACATTTTTAACATACTCCTCCCAATCTTGCCACAATATCTCTCTTTACCGGCCTTGTCTTTCCAGCCTAAAAATACAGTGTGGTAGAACTCACAGTCCCAGTAGCCGTGGAACACTTGACTTCAGGAAGAAGCTCTTGTACCACAGTTTGACAATATAGCAGAAGTGGGAAGAGTATTCAGAAAATGAGAAAGCGGATTCAACTGGTTTTAAATGAGTACAGGGTTGACATTATTAGAGCATTCCACAGGACTAATGCTCACTTCTTTCTTGGGTACACAATAAAGACTTCTAATAAGTGCTAATGATTTCTACATAGGTTTTAGAGAAACTAGATAATTTCTGCACAGATATAGTTTGCCCATGTCTGGTTAAATGTAAAGAAAGAAGAAAATTCACAGCATTTTTTCTGATTCCAGTGTAAGCAATAACCCTCTTTTAAAGTAACCCGGCTGTACTGTTTTAACAATGCTTATCTTGGAAAATTGCATATATTGAAAAATCTTCCCAACTAACATAATCCAACTGCTTCAGATTACATATATTTTCTTCTTTCCTCAGGAGAAAACTGTTAAGCCTGTATTACCAGAAAATACAATAGAAATAAGTAAATTCCAACACCCCATCACTTATGGCCACAATAAGAAATCATTTTTCAGCCGAGGATCCCTTCCCTTGATGGATGGGATTCTCCTTTGTACCTGGTCTGCCGTGAAGAGGGGCTCGTCGTTCACACAGGAGACGATGATTGAATGCATATCCAGCTGTTCTCTCAGCTCCTCATCGTCTGAGGTATCAAAGAGCAAGCTGTCACTCGTCTAAAAACAAAAACTACCCACTGTTAAGAGGAGGCCATTCTGATCACAACAAAGTCGAAGCATCTGGGTAAAGGAGGCTGCAGAGGGAAGCATCTGCTGAGAGCTTCAAAAGGCAGATATTATTACAGCTGCTCTGTACCAGGCAGTGTGTGAGGTGCTTTGCATAGTCATCTCAAACAGAAATGAGAGGAATGTAGAATAAATATGAAATTAAGGTGCTGCATATATCCCCTCTTGCCCAAACGGACACACACTTAGCTATTTATTCCAAGGGGAAGAGTGTCTAGGAAGTACAAAAATATATAGTGTTCAACAGCAATTTGTAGGGAATTATAGCAAATGGGGGGGGGGCGGGAGACAGGGGCAAATGTTATTTAATTAATGATCTAATAGAAAGATTAGTATATGTAAAAATTCCACAGAAAACATAGAAGTGGGCTTCCCTGGTGGCGCAGTGGTTGAGAGTCCACCTGCCAATGCAGGGGACACGGGTTCGTGCCCTGGTCTGGGAAGACACCACATGCCGCGGAGCGGCCGGGCCCGTGAGCCATGGCCGCTGAGCCTTCACGTCCGGAGCCTGTGCTCCGCAACGAGAGAGGCCACAACAGTGAGAGGCCCGCATACCACAAAAAAACACACAAAAATACATAGAAGTCAGTTTGCAAGTAACTAACTTTAACAGAGTAAAAGATAAGTAATCAACTCCCTGGCAGATGGGAACTATCCACGAGGACCATCTGAGCCCTTCCAGTTGAATATCTATCTCTTCTTCCAAAAAAAGAGTGTTTCTAGGTTCCAAAAATATCTTTAAACCAAACTATGCTGGAGATTTTCTCTTTGCCTTACTACCGTTTTTCTCCCCGATCGTGCCCCCAGAGGCTGACCTTTATGGGGCTACATCAAAGGATGCCCTTGCCTTCTGGCTTGCAGGTGGGTTAACACACTGGTAGATACTAGCAGGAGACTGGAAGGCAGGAGGGGAAGGGCTGGGCATTTATTCTGCTGTCTCCCTCCCTACCAGATTCCAAAGGCTGCAGCTCCTGTCAAGCTGACCTCTCCCCCATAGCTACTCTCCCCAGGTTCTGGTAACTTCTCCCTCTCCTTACCTCTCTTCATGCCTAAGCGTGCTAAAGGGCTGCTTGCTGTTGCCACCACCAGGGTATTGCACCATGTCTACCTCGTATGGTGTCTCTTAACTTGCCCACATGAATATCAACAGCCCCTATAATAATGACCTCACCTTTACTAACTATAAAGGCCTGACCGGGAAAACCCAGCAGATTAAAATGGACAAGTGATCATCTATCCATCATGACATGACCATTCAGACGATGAACAGAACAAATTAGAACTCTCTTCATCAGAAGGAGTGGCGCACTGAGTTCCCAAAGAACAAATGGGCAACTAGGAACTACGTAAGAAGCAACCATGTAGTTCTAGCAGATAGTACATAATTTAAAAAATATGTATTTTACCTGGGAAAATTATTTACCAGTACAGAGGATATATATAAAAATTGAAGATACAGTTGGATGGATGTAGGTCCCTACTGCATCCCTAGATCCTCACAGGTCTGAAGTTTAATGGTGAATACACCCCACAGAATAAGAAACCTGCAGGTGAGAAGTGCAAAGAAAAACACTGATGTGCTGCCTTTCATAACATGCGGCTGGGGGAGGAGCCACATCAGCACTCCAGCTCTATCTGCTACCACATACTGCAACGCCATGCTGCACCACGGTGATCACACACCTCCACATTTGATTTCTCACTGCGCCATCAGGCTAGGAAAGGCCTGGACATGGCCTTCAACATATGAAATTTCAAAAAGCTGTGTGGGGGAAGAAAAAAAAAAACCCTAAAAGCTTCCAGAGAGAAAAAACCATCACATTAAAAGGATCAGAAATCAACATGTCATTTGAATTCTCAACAGCAACGAAAGAGACTTAAAAAAATCAATGAAATTTCCATGTTTCAATAAATTCCACCCTAGAATCCTATATCCAGCTAAAGTAACAATTCGGTAGGGGGTTAGAATAAAGAGATTTTCAGACATTCAATTTCTCAAGGAATTTACCTCTCAGGTACCCTTTCTCAGAAAGCCACGCAGAGTATGTTCCATTAAAACCAGGAGGAAAACCAAAAATGAAGCAGACATAGGATCTAACACAAGAAAGAGGTGAAGGGAATTCTTATAATGACAGTGAAGTAAAGATCCCAGAATGATGACTGTGGAGCTAAACTAGAGAGTAGCCAGGTCAGATTAGAATTGTTACTGCAGAAGGAATCAAGAAAAGCATGAAAGAAAAAGAGAAAGAAAGCCTGACAGATTACCTAGTGTGTTTCACTTACTAAAATGACTTTTATGGCTCTGTTGAGGTTGAATTAGTGAGCTAATGATAACCTAAATCAACCACAAAAAGGCAATTATTACTACCTTAAGAAAAAAACAAACAAAAAAACAAAAAAAAGAGGACATGCAATCATAAAATGTACTTAAATGTGAACATTTATATAGTCAATATAGGGCTTCCTTGGTGGCTCAGTGGTTAAGAATCCACCTGCCAATGCAGGGGACACGGGTTCAAGCCCTGGTCCAGGAAGATCCCACATGCTGTGGAGCAACTAAGCCCATGAGCCACAACTACTGAGCCCTCGTGCCACAACTACTAAAGCCCATGTGCCTAGAGCCCATGCTCCACAATAAAGAGAAGCCACCACAATGAGAAGCCCGCACACCGCAATGAAGAGTAGCCCCCACTCGCCGCGACTAGAGAAAGCCCGCGTGCAGCAATAAAGACCCAACACAGCCAAAAATAAATAAATTAATTTTTAAAAGAAAGGTCAATATGAATTATGAAGGTTAATATAACCAAAAATTTTGACATAATTATATTGGGAAGATGAGGGAAGCAAAAGTCTTTGTGAGCATTGTGGTTGGAGGGCTGGAGGGAAGACTTTGAGAGTGCTAAACCCTCATCCTCTGGGTAGAAAGTAAATGAATAAAGTCTAAAGTTGAATAAAATCAAGTAAAATGATAGGAGAATGTGATCTGCTGGACGAAACAGTTGAAGTAGTTGAAAGTGGTTGCCTCTGGTAAATGGAAATCAAGGATTATGAGGAAAGTAGGGCAGAGGCTGCTTTTTCATGTTAAGTCCTATAACTTTAGTTCACTTTTTTAAACTAGACAGTTATCCTGTTAATAAGAAAGGAGAAAGGTCAAGAGAGTTGGCTCTTGATGAGAGGATATTTGATTTCAAGATAGAAGTGGAGATGAAAAGTGCCACACGAGGGTATACGATGATGTAGAGTACCTAACAATTATATTCACTGATCCTAAAACTTCAACACCCTCCCCCAAAATCACAACTCTATGCTGTGACTTGAGGACCATAGTTTTGTCTTTGTTTTTCCCCCTTACAGACAAGTGAAAGTTTTAATTTAAAAATTACTCCTAAGGAAGCCATTATTATCTTCTGTTTCTACTCATAAAGATAAAAAGGTGCATTAAACCAAGTCCTTGTCCCTGAAGAAAGCCTCATGACAGAAGGGAAAACAGGGCACAGGAGATGTTCCCAAGGCAAAATGATTTAGAAGCATTCTATCACATAAGCATGATCAAGAATGGCACTGGATTTAGAACAGGTTTACAGCTATTGCCAAAACACATGAGTGATACCAGTAAGCCATTAGAATAAATTTCCATGAAAACAGAAATAATGATCCCAGACCATCTTTCCAAAGAGGGAGCCAAGCCCATTCCCCACAGAGATGGCATATGCTAAGGGCTGGAATCCCTTTCGGGCTTTGAAAACTAACCTTGGCTGTCATGGGTATCATCATTCACGCTCCCATTCGGCATCAATGTGCCTCTTTGCCAAGCATTCCCATCACTCCTTCCTATGCCAGGTTTAGATACAGAGCCATGGTTCTGTTTCCTTCTATAAAACTGAAGCTGCCTCAAATGGAAAAAATGTGCCCATGTAAGAACTTGGAATGTAACAGTTGCCTTACTCTAGAAAAGACCCATCAAATTTAGAAGTGTGCCATCTTAAACATCAATGAAAAAAAAATTAAAACAAACCTAGGGAACTATGGTTTCCTGTTTTTCTCATCCTAACCCAAAAGAAACCTCTTCCCCTTTTGTCAAAAATTTCATATAGGGGACTTCCCTGGTGGCGCAGAGGTTAAGAATCCAACTGCCGGGCTTCCCTGGTGGTGCAGTGGTTGAGAGTCCGCCTGCCGATGCAGGGGACGCGGGTTCGGGCCCCAGTCCGGGAGGATCCCACATGCCGCGGAGCAGCTGGGCCTGTGAGCCATAGCCACTGAGCCTGCGTGTCCAGAGCCTATGCTCCACAAAGGGAGAGGCCACAACAGTGAGAGGCCCTCATACCGCAAAAAAAAAAAAAAGAAAGTAAGAATCCACCTGCCAATGCAGGGGACACAGGTTCGAGCCCTGGACCGGGAAGATCCCATATGCCGCGGATCAACTAAGCCTGTACGCCACAACTACTGAGCCTGCGCTCTAGAGCCCGCAAGCCACAACTACTGAGCCCATGCGCTACAATCACTGAAGCCCGCGCACCTAGAGCCCGTGCTCCGCAATGAGAAGCCTGTGCATCGCAACGACGAGTAGCCCCCACTCGCCGCAACTAGGGGAAAGCCTGTGCGCAGCAACGAAAACCCAACACCGCCAAAAATAAATAAATAATAAAATAAATAAATAAATTTCATATAGACACTGTTATACAACTGGAATAATCTAAAGAATGCTTCTGAAGGTAAATTGTGCATAGTTCAGTTATGAAAATAGAGCACACAGTTGGCAACTTTCCAGGTTAAAAACATTAATTATATGCTACCTAATAACATGGTTGCTTCTTATATCGTACCTTGTGCATTTGTTCTTCAGGAACTTAATGTGTGCTACTCATTCCTGAGGACTAGACTTCTCATCTCAGTTGTATTCATCACCTGGGTAGCCATGTCAAGATAGACAGATGTTAGATGATCACTTGTCCATTTTAACTTGCTGAGTTTTCCAGGTAAGGCTTTCACAACCAATACTAGTACTAAACTCCACATCATTTCTAATCACTACCCTTGGCTATGCCATTGCTCTAGCATTGAAAACAGTCAAAAGGCAGATAAAGGGAGTGAAGTCCCCAGAGGTAACCAAATAACAATATTCATTGAAACTGGATTAGAGTGTTCCATTCATGCTAATGTACTTCCCTTTGAAACTATGAAAAGATCTCTTCTCTACTATTTTTTAATATGTCAAACAAAAAAGTACTCAATGACTGGCTATTGTGGATTCAACACTATGTTAAATAATATAGAAAACATTAAAAAAAAAAAAAAAACTTTCCACCATGGTCTCACTGATGAGATTATTCATTTGTTCACTCAACAAACACTTGTCTTAGTAATCAGTATGTGCCAGGCACAGTGGTGGTTACTGAAAGACAAATACAAAGATACCTACCAGGAGGATACAATCAATGACAGACCCTGATACATAATAAGAGAACACAATAATGATTTGAGACACAGATAAAGTACTGTGAGGACCAGCACGCAGGAGACTAGGGGGCTAAATTCTGTGGGACAGATAAGTCCTTTGCGATTTTCACACCCCAACAAGCGTAACCGATTCCCACAGAGAGGAGTGCATTTTCCTTCCGTGCCAGGATTGAGGCCATGGCAAAATGACCATCTGTCAGAGACGCTGTAGATGGGGATTCCCCCCAAATGAGAGACTGGATTAAGTGTCCTTTAAAGTCCCTTCCAACTCTAAAATTATATAATTCCATGAGATCAGCAAAGGCTAAAACAGTAATAGGAAGCTTCAGAGAGGAAGGGAAACTTGAACTAAGCTCAGAACGATAGCTAAGATGCAAATAAACAGAAGACCCATCATAAGATATTTTGTTTTATTCCTTTCCCTAAATGTAAGTCAGGTCAGCCTGCAAAACAGCTTAAGGGAATTAATAATTGGAACAAATAATAAATCCTGTATCTACTAGAATACAAAGAAATATAGTCAGAATTATATATTTTCCGAGAAAATAGTAGGGAGCAAGCTTTTCTGAATCACATTTTTAAGAAAATCATTTCAGAAAATGATTTAAAATACTCACAGCCCTACTGCATTATACTCCCAGTAATTACACAAATACACTTAATGAAATACGGAGCATGCCAAAAGACCTGGCATGAGCTTCCATTACTATTTGATGAAGAATTTAAAGAGTCAGGCCCTGAAACTTCCATTTGTCCTCGTTTCTCATCGGTTTTAAACCACACTGTGATTTTTCACTTATAGCAATTCTCTTCACTTTTCTGTCCACCTTGTTATCCTATCACCTGTGCTCACACTTCTTACTCAAGGTGTCTTCACTTTCAGTTCCAATACATATATAGCAGCCTCCAACAGTTAGCCAAGAACACATTAAAAAGCCAAGAACTGAAATCTTTTATAGGTTCCCCAATATTCACAGAAAAACACAATCTTCAGACGATATGCCACATCTTAGCAAGTCATTAAATTCATCAGAAAGTTAACTCTGTAGATATTCCAGTACCCTCTATATATTAAATCAAAGGCTAGCATTCTTACTGAGTGTTCCCAGCACATCAAAATTATGTTATTTAAGCTCGGAAAAAATGCTGATCATTGCTGTTCATACACAAGTGATGATAATTTACCTAAACATAAAAAAGTTGAGTGTGTGCTGGGGAAGAATTGGACGGAAGTGCTAGCAAGCTGACAGTAGCAGATGGCAAAAGAGGGCCACTCCAATTGCCAAAAGCTTGGAAATAAGAAGCAACTCAACCAATTGTGGTTAAATAGAAATGCTACTTTTTAGTTCCATTATCAGAATCAGTTATTCAGAAACTACTGGTGCAATTCCTAACTTACCCTTTTTTCTGAGAGGTTCAGAGTAAGCAAATGCAAGGTCCTAGTATGGGATGACTTCCAGTCTACAGGCATTACATTTCCGTAATTATCTGTCAGGGCATTCCAAATCCTTAAAAAGAAGAAAACTACAATCAATGCAAGTTAACATTCTGTATGTCATTCTTATTATTTTTTATTTTTTTTATTTTTTTTTTGTGGTACGCGGGCCTCTCACTGTCGTGGCCTCTCCCGTTGCGGAGCGCAGGCTCAGCGGCCATGGCTCACGGGCCCAGCCGCTCTGCGGCATGTGGGATCTTCCCGGACCAGGGCACGAACCCATGACCCCTGCATCGGCAGGCGGATTCTCAACCACTGCACCACCAGGGAAGCCCTGTATGTCATTATTAAACAGATACCTAGTCTTACAGTGAAAGAGAGAACAAAAAGTATCAAAGCAAAAAAACAGGAGGCTATTGTTTCTCAGAAAAGCATCAACAAAGTAGAGGCTCCAGAATAAGACAAAAGGAAAATCCTATCATTGGGCCTGAAAAGAAGTCCTGAGGGAAGGTGACAGGACATGGAAAACTCACAAAGTCGAGAGCTGACATTTCCACTGTATCATGTGCCAGGCTCTAAGTAAGCAATTTACATATGTTCTAAGCAATTGACATACATTAACTCATTTAATCCTCAAAAACAGTATTATGAAGAACTGTTATTATCCCCATTTGACAGATAGAAACTAAAGCACAGGAAGGTTAAATAATGTTTCTCAAACCAAAAGAGGTAGTAAATACACTGTGCTTTATACTTATTTTTCTTCTGTAACTTCCAAACATATAGACTATTTCATAGAATGAATAATCTCTCTCTAACCAAAGAGAAAGAATTTTCTGGAGAAAGAATTCAGTCTCAATGTGAGACTAGGGTTTAATATCTAACTTATAATAGGTTAAGACTAAGACAAGATAAAAAGGGAAAGAAAGGGAGTTCACAATAAAATGCAGATTATACCCACTGCAGTTACCCTTTCTTATTATCAAACAGCATTTTGGGGAGGCAACAGGGTAAAATGAAAAGGGCACTTGACTGAATTCAGAAAACAGACTTGTCTGCATTCATCCTCAATGAGTCTTTGACCATGTCCCTTAACCTCTGTAGGTATTAGCTGGACTTTTTAAAACGAGAAGCTTGGACAAGAATAGCAGACATTCCTTCCAGCTCTATTACTCTAAGCATTAAATCAAATGAGTTGTATCGAGAAAAGTCCCAAACCACACCGGAATAAGGACTGCAAACTCCAATTTCATAACCAAAATTCATTTCAGTCCCTAAGTATTAACCAGCTTTTTTAAAATGACATTATATGAAAAACATGAGTTCAAAAATATAAATGAGATGAAATTTAATTAGGGTAAGTAAAGTTAAACACTACACGTATAAGCTACTTAATGGCCAGAGATACACACATAGAAGTCATAAAGAAAAAAACACAAAAAAACCAAAAACACCCTAACATTTATAACAGGTATCCAATTGTGAATAAGCCACTAAAAAATTGGGTGGGTCTTTTTTCCAAGCATGTAAGATACTAGGATACAAAAACAAGACTACCAGGGACATAAAAATAAGAATGCAAGTTTTAAAACAGAGAAACAACATACTGATTTAATGAATTGGGATTTGGTGCTAAAGAGAAGAAGCAATGTGACCACAACTGCCAAAAATCCCAAAATGATGTTTGGCTTTGGAATGCACATTAGCCTCAATGAAAATGTGAGCCCAAAAAGCTCTAGAAAACTGGCTCATTTACCCAGAAAATCTCCCATATGCATGGTTCATTCCTATCCTCCTCTCTGCAGGAATCATCTCCTCTAATGCCAGTGTGCTCAAATTGGAAACAACACTTCTGGATGCTAAACTTGCTGGGTTTCTGGCCCACATCTTCCTGGGTAAAAAATTTGCAAATACTGAATAACTGACCATGTATCTAACCCTGGGTAGGAACTACTAGCATATTCTAGTAGGTGAAGACAGTCCAGAGTTTTTGAGGTTTGTTTTGTCTGCTTGTTTGCTCCTTCTTAAATGAGGCTATAATAAAAGGACAAGTGGAGTGGAAGATTTCATGTAGAACTGACTGTGGGTGAATTTGATCTACCAAGAAAATGAAGCACAATTCAGTCCTCTATCTTCACCAGGGCCAGGACATTTGTGGTTGGAAGGACATAGGGCCGAGTTAACTGAAAGATTTGTAGAATTCTCCAGTTAAGACATGAACTGCCTTCGTCCTTATCATAAAGTATTACAGCCAGTCATAAACAACTAGCAGGGCAGCTCTTTTCCAAAGGTCAAAGTGCTGCTGACATTGAATACCACACCAGACCCTTCTAAAGTAAAACTTTAGCAGATAAGCACAATCTGTATTTAACGAAAACTAAAACGGGGACTCAGAAGTGAAATAAAGTGCCCTAAGGCAAGGCACTATCTGGGTGAAAGAATTCTCAGCTCTCTCTAGCGAAAGAAACAGGAATGGACTCTATCAAGCAATGGAGAGCAGATTTATGCAATAGAACAGGGACAATGAGAGTGGTGAGCAACCCCAGCTCAGAAAAGAGACAGGTTTCTTATGCATTCCCAAATCAAAGGACATGCTGTACCACCAACGTAACATCTACTATCTACTAAACCATTATCAAGAGTAACAAAACTTTTAAGTTTTATATCAACTGAAGACTTAAGCAAAGGCTAAAATACACTACTTTTCAGACAGTACAGGTGATGCAAAAATAGGGAATCTTATCTGTGTACAAACCACTAAGCTGTTTTGAGAAGTTATTCTTGATAAACCCAAATATATAATAAATATAATTTTAAAATCCAGAGAATGTCCCGAGTCTAGTGATTCCGAGTATATAAATCTATGTATAACACTACCTTCTCTTTGGGAATAGACTGTTTAAAATGTCATCTTTTGCCACTGATTGCATGTGTATCTGTGTGTATAATATCCAATCAAAAACTTTTCCTTCTATGCCTGGGCAGAACGCTGTACAGAGGTAGCAATGAAAAGATATGGTCTCCAAGCATAGCTGGGCCTGAACCACTGCTAAGCTATGTTTACAGGCCCCCATTCCCAACCCCCTCTTCCTGATAAATCTTCTGATTCACAGAGGAAACTGACAAGCCCCTTTCTATGCCCATGAATCCTTCTCTCAAGAATTCTTCCCTAACCTCTCCATCCCTTCAATGCTCTGAAAACCCACCCTTACCCACAACCTCAGTGTTTACTCCATAATTTCACCCTCAGCCTCTCCAGGGCTCCTCTCCCCCTACGTTACAATATTGTCAAATTCCCTCACTCTCATCATTCCTTTCTGTATCTTCTGGAGTAAACTTATGGTAAATAATTACAACCCTTATCTAACCAAATTATAACTGGGTTTCTGGGCAGTTAAATAACCTCTGTCCCCCCATTCCCCTAGCTCTCATAAAGCCCTGCGAATTTCCTATCATTGCACTTAGGTGATTCTGTAATAATTACCTGTTTATGCATTGGTCTCCCTACCAGACTAGGAGATCCTTGCTATTAATAACCAGAGCTTTTCCTTTATGCCTCTGTGGAAACTCACACTCAACCTGGCTCTCAGATGGAGCCAATAAATTCCTGTGGCAAAAACGCCGCTTCAACATCGGTACCTCTGCATGTGCTGTATCCCTGAGCTAGAATGCTAGACCTTTTTCACCTGCCAGGCAAACTCCCACTCACCCATCAGGGTCCAGTTTTCACACTTCTTTCCCTATGAAGTCCTCCCTGACTCTCTCTCTCTCCCCCCCCCACACACAAAATCTCCTATATTTTGTACATATATCCATTAGAGTGTTTGTCACACCCATACAAATGTTTGTTTACAAATCTAACTCCCACCCTAGGTTGCTCTCTGCTTGAGAGGGGTAATGTCCAGTCATCTTGGTGTTCCCAATGAGAAGCAGCCTCTGGCACGTAGCAGGAGCTAAAAAATGCTAGCTGAATGAATGAATGTCTACACATGTGACCGAGGAGATACTATCTCTAACTACACGGCTCTGTACAAGACTCCCCTCCAAACCAAACAGACGGGACTCTGTACAAGACTCCCCTCCAAACCAAACAGGGGTTGATTTCTAGGAAGGAGGACGTTTAAGGGCTCGTTGGGGGCCAGGGGAGCAGGGGATTTAAATCGCCAGGGGCGCAGAGGCCGAAAGCCCCAAGGAAGGAGGTAGGAGAACACGGAGGGGCGGGACCCCGGAGTTGATGGAAGCGGAAGGAGGGTGCGGGGAGGAGCCTGCGGCCAGAGTCCCGCCGAGGCTGCTGACTGAGGGCCGGCGGGCAGGGCGAAGGGCTGGACGAGGGGCAGAGGAGGCTCCCGCCCGCTCCCGGCCGGGACCCGCACTCACTCGTCCCCCTGCAGGAGGCTGCACTCGGTGATGGGCCGCACGGCCGCCCTAGGGGGCTCGGCACCCGGACCCGAGGGACGGAAACACAGGCTCAGCTTTTCCTCCAAGCTGCAGGCCAGCGCTGGGAAGCCGTCGCCTCCCCCACCCGGCCCTGCTTCGGCCTCGGGGCTCGCGTTACAGTTCTCCTGGTCCTGGAGGCTCAGGGCCGGCTCCTGGAACTCATAGAAATCCTGCCAGTCCCCGTCCGCCGCCATCGCCGCCTGGTGCAGTCGCGCGCCCCGCCCAGCCCCGCCCCGCCCCGCCCCGCCCCGCCGCCTGGCCCCGCCCCCGAAGCACCGCACCGCCCGAGGCCCCACCCCCTACCTCCTGCGGAGGCTTGGACCTGTCCCGGGCCTCGCAGCCCCGGCGTCTTCCCTTCTCCTGAGAGTTGAGCGCTGGTCCCAGTAGAAAGGAAAACTTTAACTACGTTGAGTCACCTCCTATAGTCTATCATTCAGGAATAGCTCTACTCTAAGATTTCCTTAGTGGGAACCTGGCCTAAATGTGGCTAAAATAAAGGAGTTCTTTAAACTTGCACCCAGTGCCAGATTACTCCCCAAATCATTTCCCCAAAGTAACCTGGCTCCTTTGGTAACTTTTCAACCAGAAAAACAGCCATTGTCACTTGTAAATGCTTAAATGGTACCAAAATTAATTCCACAAATATTTTATGTCTCCCACGTGTAAAGCACGTGCTAGACCCTCTGCAACATACAAAGATGAACAATTATGCAAGTTAATATTTGCAAAGCACTTGGAACAGTGCCTGACAGTAAGTACCAAATGTGTATGTTTTATAACTAATACATGACTGCTCCCTACAACTGGCTTACAATGCAGTTAGAGTGATAAAACTGTAAAGCGTTTATACCAAAAAGTATAATTGGGAGTAGAGAGTTACTGTTTAATGTGTACTGAATTTGTTTTGCAAGATGAAGAGCACTGGAGATGGTTACTCAAGAATATAAATGTACTTAATACCACTAAACTGTACCCTTAAATATGGTTAAGATGGTAATTTTATGTTATGTGTGTTTTACCATCAAAAAAAATTAGGGGAAAAGATATAATTCTAAGGGAGTGCGAATATGTAGAGGCAACAAATACCTAGGAGCTGATAGCAGCAGTATCTTTGGACTGTAGTAATCAAATACTTCATTTAGGAATCGGAACACAGTTGGGTCATAAAAGATTAATTCCTATTCTGAAAAATAAATACGAAGTTAATAATAGAAAATAAGATTTTCCCAGTATGCTCTGTCCATGTCTTGACAACGTGGAAACCTATCCTCAAGAATACATGTTAGGGGCTTCCCTGGTGCCGCAGTGGTTGAGAATCTGCCTGCTAATACAGGGGACACGGGTTCCAGCTCTGGTCTGGGAAGATCCCACATGCTGCGGAGCAACTAGGCCCGTGAGCCACAACTACTGAGCCTGCGCGTCTGGAGCCTGTGCTCCGCAACAAGAGAGGCCGCGATAGTGGGAAGCCCGCGCACCGCGATGAAGAGTGGCCCCCACTAGCCGCAACTAGAGAAAGCCCTCGCACAGAAATTTAGACCCAACACAGCCCAAAATAAACTAATTATGTTTTTTAAAAAAGAATACATGTTAATACCAAAATTTCCTATTTACCATTCTGATTAATTTTGTCACGTATTTCAATGATTTGTCCCATATTTAACAAGATACTTCTATAAATCAAGCCTAAGGAACTGCTGATAATTACTTTAAAGGCAACATCATTACCTTCCCATTTCCTTTGAAACCATGAAGGGAGTAGATGTTGAGCTCTACCTAGCCAAGAGTAAAACTAATTACTCAGTGGTTAATAGCTTTGGGGTTGATGAGAAAACATTAGCTCAGCTGACATTCACTTATTTGACCATTACTCAAAAATGATACTCTAAATGTATCAAAGATCTATTTTTCTCTAGGTATTGGGCTAGAGTCATGAGAAACTATGGAATTGACTCAGACTCTTCTAATTATGTACATAGCTAAGGCAAAAAATAATTTTTTTTCTTGACCTGTATTTCCATTTACCTGTGTGGCGTGTGTATGTTTGTTAGTGGAAATCAAATTACTTACTCTTCTTTCCACCCAAATGTAACAACTGTCAAATTTTTCATGTGCCTGCAAATAAACTGCTATTGGGTTAGCTTTAGTAGTCTCAGAATTTTATTTTAGTCAAATTTTCCACATAGGAGGCTTTTTACTTTTAATTAAATGCAAATTACCTGGTATCACCCCAGACACTTCGAATACCCCATTGCAAAAACAAGATTTGAATCACTTTTCTTAATTAATTTATATTAGCACACCTATAGTAATCTTGGCACTCAACACAATCTGTAAAAGTGCTCCCCGGGGCTTCCCTGGTGGCGCAGTGGTTGGGAGTCCGCCTGTCGATGCAGGGGACGCGGGTTCATGCCCCGGTCCGGGAAGATCCCACATGCCGTGGAGCGGCAGGGCCCGTGAGCCATGGCCGCTGAGCCTGCGCGTCCAGAGCCTGTACTCCGCAACGGGAGAGGCCACAACAGTGAGAGGCCTGCGTACCGCAAAAAAAAAAAAAAAAAAATGCTCCCCAAAAATGTGCCTAGGAGAAAACTGTGGTACTTCATGAGGAAAGAGCAATGAGACTTGAAAAACACTATAGTATGGAATAAAATGTTAATTGGTGCTTCTGTAGATTTTCAATAATGACTGTAAACATGAAAGAGGAACAACAGAAAAGTTTAAATGGTAAAACGTTCATAGCCAGGTAAAATTATAAAGTAGCAGCACTTCAAAGCCTCCCACACACCTCTCTCCCCATGGGGTACCTGGGGGCTGCACAGAGAGCTCCTCAGCTTCAAGGACATCCGGCAGGAGTCTGTATTCCACCCGGTTGCGGCCTCATTTCCTTACGCCTGCTCTTTCCTTTAATCCTTTTGGTCCTCTACTCAAACTGCTTTTCTTTTTTTTAGAAAAATCCAGCTCCCAGTTACATTTGTTACAGAACCAGGTTCATATTGCCTGACGGGCAGCAAGCATCAGCACAGAAATGCCAGGAAACAGAGGGTTTATTCACAAGGCAGTCAAAGTAGAGACAGAACCAGTCTCAAACCCACCTCAGGAAGACGAGAGGCTTGGGGTATTTATGAGATAAAGACTAAAGGAGTAGGGCAGTCTGAGGCGTGGGGGGCCTGAGGAGCCTGATTTTTAAAAGGTGTGGTTAATCCACACAGGTGGAACTAAGCTACAGGCCTCTGCAGATTCAGAAGGGGAGGCGCTTAGCACAATCTGAGGGTGGAGTTTTTAACCCTCTAACATCAAAAGGTCACCCAGCAGGCATGCCTAGTTGGAGGGTGGGTGGTCCTACCCAGTCTTAACCAGCTCATCTGGAACTAGACACACCTGACTCGAATTCGAAAATGACTTGGGCAAACATCTTACTGTGTAGGCCTCATGCAGCTTACAGGACCTGCAAGTCTTTTAAACAACAATTAAAATGACCTTGATTAGTGAAGGCAAGTTACAGGTGAAATGGATTTAACTAATGATTACCTACAGTTTCACTACTCCCTAAACCTCCTCACTGAATAATTTCCTGACAGCAACCTTAGCCCACTTTCCAGCAACTTTTCTTACCGTCTGCTAAATTCTAGCTTCCTAACGTTGCCACAGATCTGGCCAAACCATACGCTTCCTGCCAGTCTCACCTGTTTAGTTCACTCCATCAACACCCAAAGGCTTCTGATTAAGAAGAGGTCCCCTCACTTCACTGTATCTCACATGACCTAATTCTACTAATTTGTCCACCTAAATCTATTTATTTCAGGCTTTTATTTCCTAGAG